>NW_027535804.1:0-500 GCF_008692635.1 Crocuta crocuta
AAATCTGCGTGGCGTTCACAGCGGCGTTGTTCCTAATAGTCACAATGTGCAGACAGCCTGTTGTCTGTCCACCGAGGACCACACAGCGCCACGGCCCTCTGCCTCAGGCCGCAAGGCGGATGCACCGGGAAACGTCTTCCGAAGGGAAGAAGGCAGTCATAGAAGATCAGGTAGTGTAGGATTCCTCTTATGTGAAAGGTCCAAAGGTGCAAATGTGTAGAGACAGAAAGTATATTCATGGTTGCCAGGCGCTGGAGAGGGGCCGGGTTTCCTTTGGGCGTGATGGAATCTTCTGGAACTGCATTGTGCTGACAGTTACAACAGCTCTGGGCAGGTGCGAAATGACACTGGATTGTTCTCTTTAAAGAGTTAATTTGATGTTATGTGAATTTTATCTCATAAAAGGAAAGAAAAAGGGCGCCTGGGTGGCTCAGTTGGTTAAGCCTTTGACTTCCACTCAGGTCACGATCTCACGGTTCGTGGGTTCGAGCCCCGCGTCG
>NW_027535805.1:0-204 GCF_008692635.1 Crocuta crocuta
ATTTCGTATCCTGCAACTTTGCTGAATTCATGGATCAGCTCTAGTGGATTCTGGTGGAGTCTGTCGGGTTTTCTACGTAGAGTACCATGTAATCTGCAATAAGGGAAAGTTTGACTTCTTTACCAATTCTGATGCCTTTGATTTCCTTTTGTTGTCGGGTGGCTGATGCTAGGACTTCAAGCACTATGTTAAACAACAGTGGTG
>NW_027535806.1:0-1391 GCF_008692635.1 Crocuta crocuta
CTCGATGCGTGTGAGAACTGGTTGCAAATAAACACCCACAGACCCGAATCCAAGCCCCGCACTGGGGACTCTGAGCCACTGGTGGATGAGGAAGAGATACCAGGAAGCAGCAGGCATCCTGGATACTCTGGAAAGTGAAAGAGCCCGTTTACTCACCTTTCCACCCCCTCATCGTATCTGGAAAGACCATGTGTCTTGACGTCCAGGGGGTGGGCAGCCTTGGGGTGCCAGGGTCTGCTGGTATGTTAAAGAACGAGGTTGCTTACAATTCCCAGCAGCAGCTCAGCCGGTCAAGATGGTGACGCGACCTTGTCCGTGTCATCACGGACATCAGGGACCAACATGACGCTGTGGGTCGTGCCTACCCGGCCACAGTACCTCCTCTCGGCAGAGAAGGTAGAACGGGCAGGGGATGAGCCCAAGTGGCCAGACTCCAACAGTCCCGGAGCCCTCTCACTATGCTGTCCCTCTTCTCCATGCTGAGGACGTAAAGTGGAGAACAATCATCTGCCGTCCTGGTTACCATTCGTGGCTGCTATGAGGGAGTATTTTAGGTTAAGAAGGAGACACTTGTCAGCATTTTGGGACCTGCAGCTCCTAATGGGGACTGATCTCCCACAACAGGGGTGTTCCATGAGTCCAGAGGTCAGAGCTCTTGGACGTTCAGGGATGAGTCCCCATGCCCTGTCTCCATCCCTTAAAATAAAGCAGATCGATCATACACGTGACCGAAATTTGGACCCTTGCAAGACTATGTGTATAAATAAATGTAAGCATCAGGGGAAATGCTGTCAGAACATGGGCTCTTGGTTTTAAAAGGATGCTGTCTGCATCACATTGGAGGACATGGCTTTCCAAAGGAGGAGGCCTTAAGTAAACATCGTTTGGATGATTTCATGATCGCTGGATATAACTGGAAACCCACCGGCAGAATATTGGGTGCAGGAATCACCTTCGTGGAGAGCAGACTTCTTGGCAAACTCAGGGGAGGGGGGCCTGCCTAGAAACCTGTGGGCACCAGCAAGGGTGGTGAGAGCTCTCCATCTCCAGGGCAATCAAGTGAAGATACAATGTCCCGCAAACAGGAAGGAAATAGGCTTCTCCATCTCGCGGTCATGGCAGAGCCTGATGGATGCCTCCCTTCAGAATCAACGGAAAAGTTTATTTAGAGATTTGGAGGGGAGTGTGGGGGGAGGGGTTGCAAACAAATATTCCCCCAGCTGTTTTTCCCTCACACCGAGATCTGTAAATAATATTCTGCAATAACCAAAGTTATGAACCAACAGTTCATATGGAGAGGAGAAAATATTGGCAAATAAAAGTGCTCATTGCCCAGAACATAAACCATCATTTCTCTTGAGACTGACGAATGGAAACACTTTCCTCCTCCA
>NW_027535807.1:0-422 GCF_008692635.1 Crocuta crocuta
ATATTAATCCTTTATCTGATATGTCACTTGCAACTATCTTTTCCCTTTCCGTCGTTTGCCTATTAGTTTTATTGTTTCCTTTGCTCTGAAGAAGATTTTATCTAGATGAGGTACCAATAGTTCATTTTTGCTCTTGATTCCCTTGCCTTTGCAGATATGTCGAGTAAGAAATTGCTGCGAATGACTTCAAGAAGGTTGTTTCCTGCATTCTCCATTAGTGCTGTGATAGTGTCTTGTCTCACATCTAGGTCCTTCATCCTTTTTGAGTTGATTTTTGTGTATGGTTTAAGAAAGTGGTCTAGTTTTATTCTTCTGCATGTTGCGGTTCGGTTCTCCCAGCACCATCTGTTAAAGAGGCTGTCTGTTTTCCATTAGAAACTGTTTCCTGCTTTGTCAAAGATTAGTTGGCCATACATTTGTGG
>NW_027535808.1:0-201 GCF_008692635.1 Crocuta crocuta
GGTAAAAGACACCTGGCATGGCTCCTGCCTCCTCCCTCCCTCTTCTTTCTAACTGGCTCAGTGCCATGCTGGAGGTGTGGCAGCCACCATGGAAACGAAACTCACACGCTAAGGAAAACGGAGCAAAAAGAAGGAACCCGTGTCCCTGTGTGGCTGCGTGGCGTGCCCGGCAGCTGGGGCCTTCTGTGTCCGGATTGTGTT
>NW_027535809.1:0-905 GCF_008692635.1 Crocuta crocuta
AAGCTGAGAAAAAGAGAGATAAACTGATCCAGGAACATGAAAGAAAGTTTGAGAGCTCAGTGATACAATCAAATGGAACAATCCGTATCTTAGGGATTCCAGAAGAGGAGGAGAGAAGGAAAGGTGCTGAAGGAGTGCTGGACAAATTATAGCAGAGAACTTCCCCAACCTGGGGAGGGAGGTAGACGTTGAAATTCAAGAGGCACAGAGAACTCCCTTCAACGTAACTTGAATTGATCTTCTGCACAACATATCATAGTGAAAATGGCAAAATATAAAGACAAAGAGAGAATAATGAAAGCATCTAGGGAGAAAAGGGCTCTAACATAGAAAGGAAAACCTATCAGAGTGCTGACAAACCTATCTACTGAAACGTGGCAGGCCAGAAAGGAATGGCAGGAGATCTTCAATGTTATGAACAGAAAAAAAATATGCAGCCAAGAATCCTCTTTCCAGCAAGCCTCTAAATCACAATAGAAGGGAGATAAAAGTCTTTCCAAATAAACAAAAATTGAAAATATTTGTCACCACTAAACCAGCTCCACAAGAAATTCTGAGGGGGAATCTCTGAGGGAAATGTGGCAAAAAACACAAGATGCTAGAGACAAACCAAAAGCATGAATCAAACAAAGGACACAATGACTCTAAATCCAAATATTTCAATAATAACTCTGAATGTAAATGGACTAAATGCCCCAATCAAAAGACATAGGGTAGCAGAATGGATAAAAAAAAAAAATCCTCCATCTATTTGCTGTCTAGAAGAAACTCATTTTAGACAGGAGGAAACCCTCAGATTGAAAGTAAGCAGATGGAGAAATATCTATTATGCTACAGGAAGTTAATAAAAGCTGGAATAACTATATTTATATCAGACAAACTGGACTTTAAAGTAAAGACAGTAA
>NW_027535810.1:0-254 GCF_008692635.1 Crocuta crocuta
AGGGGGGTCAACCCAGCCCCAGAAACGGTGGTCTAAGTTGAAAAATAGGTCCCTTATCGTTGGCAATGTTTACTTAACTATAAAACTGGGCTCAATGGGACTCCCCGTCCCGGCCACCCAGCCAGGTTGTTTCGAGAGAGAGTTTTGGTGTCCAACACTGTCATTTGATGTGACTTTCAGTGGGACCCTGTGTTGGCAAGGCTGGTGGAAGGAAGTGGGCATTGTGATGCCCACTGGTGGAGGAAATGTACATT
>NW_027535811.1:0-999 GCF_008692635.1 Crocuta crocuta
TTCTGTAAAGACTTTCTGTCGTTGTTTGTTCCTCTCCTCTTTTTTTCTTTCTGATGGGTTGAATTTTCTCTATTTCCTTTGCTGGGCTGAAGGCTACTAATTTCAGTGCCTAACATACATAATTGATCATATACATTTTCCAACAAAGTCTGAGCTGTTCTTGCCTAAATACTCTTTTACTGAACATTCATGTGGCCGGTCCCTGCACTTCCCTTGGGTCTTGGTTCAAATGTCACCGCCTCAGAGAGACTATCTTTTACCACCCTACGTAACTAGCAGCTCCCAACTCATTCTGCCCCAGTGCCTTGCTTTATTTTCTTGCGAGCCACATTCAGATCTGTTATAAAATATGTATCTATTTATTATCTGTCTTCCCTCATTAGAGTGTGTGCTCCGCGAGGGCAGGGATTTTGTCTTGTTAACTGTTATAGCTTCTGCACTAAGAATGTGCCTGACACCTAGTAGGTGCCCAAAACCAACTGTACAATGAGTCATAAATGTCTCTGAGTGACTGTGCTATTTTTCTCTGTCCTGTATTTTTCTCTGGCTGCTCTTACTTCTTTTGAGGCTGTTAGTGGGCCTGCTTCCAGCATTCTACTCTTGTTTTTAATCTGCTGGTAGCTGAAAACCAGATAAGAACATTTATTAGATTTTTTTTTTTCAAAGCAAAATGTATAAATGGATTCGATGTGACATCGTACAGCACCTTCCTGTCATATAAACTTCAAGAGGCAAATACCCAGAGCAGGGCAGTTGTTGCTAAGAGCATGGACCTAGCAGCCTGGTGCTCAATCCTTGCTGGGCCACTCCTTACTTGCATGACCTTTGGGCAAGCTGCTCAGCCACTGTGTGTCAGTTTCTGAAGGGAATTTCTACAGATGGGTCCCCAAATAGGAAGTGGAACCAGTCAGGACCCGGTCAGTCACATAGTAATTATAGGAGCAGAAGCCTATACTATATTTTGAAAACATGACTACTCTTAAGCTGCTTGTTATTTTT
>NW_027535812.1:0-329 GCF_008692635.1 Crocuta crocuta
GTGGGGAGGAGCACTGAGTGTTATATGGAAACCAACTTGACAATATTTTTTAAAAAATATGATGTGATATATGTACACACACAGTGATATACTACTCGGTGATCAAAAAGAATGAAGTCTTGTCATTTGCAACAACATGGATGGAACTAGAGTGTTTTATGCTAAGTGAAATAAGTCAGTCAGAGAAAAACAAATATATGATTTCACTCATATGTGGTATTTAAGAAACACAATAGATGAACATAGGGGAAGGGAAAGAAAAATATGATAAAAACACAAAGATGCAGGGGCGTCTGGGTGGCTTAGTCGGTTAAGCGTCCGACTTTGGC
>NW_027535813.1:0-862 GCF_008692635.1 Crocuta crocuta
CCTCATAGCTCCCAGCCCATGAGTCTCTGAGTCAGGAGACTTCTCCTCTTGGGGGCCTAAAGTCGTGTTTCATTTGTCTGCATTTCAGATGCACCCCATGGGCCTTGGTTGGGGTCCACCACAATGTATCCATCTTGGCATCATGGCATCGAGGCCAAGCATAACCTAGGTGCCATGCAGCTCAAGGCAGCTCTAAGGGCCCCAACTGGTTCATTCACCAAAACTCACAGAACCATTTGAACGTGAAGTGAGAAAATCAGACTGGGAACCAGATCTCCCATTCAGCTGGCATGTGCTTTCCCTGCTTAGATTACAGATGTGAGCACAGAAAGACAAGACTAAGCCTGGTAGGGAGACATTCATTCTGGGCATTCAGAGAAAAGATATATAAAAAGTCTAAATTCTTTATGTGCCAGGGCCTCTCATTCTTCAGGCTTTGGGATAACTTTATGTTTCTTGTTCAGATGCTTCCTGGATTGGTGGAGTAGAAAACACACATAATTTGGAGGGGGCCAGACCACGTAGGGTCTTTACCACTGGGCAGGTCACCCAACTTCTCTGCCTCTCACTTTCCTTGTCTACAAAACTAAAAGATTTTGTTTCTAGCGTCACATTAAGTCATGAGTGTTAAGGCACCTTGAAAAGGGATTCCCGAGTGTATGAGGAGTGTCTGAGCATCGTGCAAGTTGCTCAAGGGGAGGGGAGATGAAGCCAAAGAATTAAGACACGTTGATGGCACATTTCCCAAAGCACACTCTACGAAGAACCAAGTGAAGAAAAATCGGAACACACCTGTCCTATGCACACATCATGTGTGATATGCCAGATAAACACAATTCCTCAATCCAAGCCTTCTCAGAAC
>NW_027535814.1:0-1113 GCF_008692635.1 Crocuta crocuta
CCCCTGTCCCTCCCCACGACTTGTTTACTCCTGTCTATAAAAAGGGGGCAAAGACTTTGTTCGGGGGCTCTCAGCGTCACCGGCGACGAGTGCGCGGAGGTCTGGTTTCGAACCTGCAAATAAACGACCCTTGCCGATTGGCTTTGACTCTGGTCTCTGGTGGTCTGTTTTCGGGGTCTCTCGAACTCTGGGCGTTTCAAGACCTCACCATTAGGGCTGTCACACAAATCAATCTTTATTTGCAGCAAATAAGGAGATCACGGGGAATAATCTCCAAAGCCATGACTCCCCAGTCAGGGGTGATGGGTTCTTTTTACTTAGGGGTTAGGATGAATATTTAGAAAAGGGAAGTTTTGTAAAGATGGGCATAAGTTTAAAGACGGGCATACTTAGAAAAGATGTCTATACATGCATCACATGCTATGTATATGAAACTTGTACCTCATAGGGTGGAGACTTTAATATTATAATGAAGCAGAGGTAATTGTTGGACACTTCTTGGCTCCTCAGTGCAGGGTATTGACTTGGTGGCTGAATTCAAGGTGATTTAAGCTAGCTTAGGCTGGCTAGTTCCTGACAAATCAGAATAGCTAGGTAGTCTAGGGCTATTCTGTGGCCTAAGACCATTTGGGCAAAGGAATTCTGTAACCGAGTCAGTTGACCTTGAGTCCAGGCTTCCACATAGACAGCTAATGTATTTTTTGGTGGGGCCTGAAAAAGAAACACTAGATAATTAGGGAGAAACCGTTCTCTGAAAAACAAGTTTTAAAATTTCTGCTTTAATTTCACTAACCCTATGGGGCATGGTTTCAATAGTGGCTCCAAAGTAGACGGATCCCGGGGTGGAACTCAGGAACTGTGAGATGATAACCGGAGTCGAAACCAAGAATCAGATGCTTAACCGTCTGAGCTACCCAGGTCCCCTGCTCCTGTTTTATTTTTATTTTGGTTGTGCTCCATGATTTGCCCTCTGTGTCTTTTTTTTCTTCCACTTCCTATATTTTCTATTGGTCAGCTGTAGTGGATGCCGTTCACGCATTCCCCCAAATGTGCTGAGTGTTGGAAGCTGCCATGCCCAGAGTTAGCACTCGCTTGGGTATAGCTGCATCTAAT
>NW_027535815.1:0-218 GCF_008692635.1 Crocuta crocuta
CAGTTCCAGGAAAAGCCTCAGACTGTTCAAGGCTAAAGTCATCCTCAGACCGCCCTCAAATCAGCTAATCAAAACAAAACAAAACAAAAAAACAACATTCCTACGGTCTGAGTCAAGGCTGGGAACTGCAGACAGTTATTTTACACAAACTAGCCAATTTCTCACCACTTGTTTGAACCCCACGTGGGGCCTTTGAACTCACCTCATAATTGGTCATT
>NW_027535816.1:0-214 GCF_008692635.1 Crocuta crocuta
ATGTTAAAAAAAAGATAAAGAGCTTATGCACAGCAAAGGAAATACTCAACAAAACTAAAAGGCAACCAATCGACTGGGAGAAGATATTTGCAAATGACCTATCGGATAAAGGGTTAGTGTCCAAAATCTATAAAGAACTTATCAAACTCAACACCCCAAACACAAATAGTCCAGTGAAGAAATGGGCACAAGACATGAATAGACACTTTTCCAA
>NW_027535817.1:0-279 GCF_008692635.1 Crocuta crocuta
AGTGAGTTCATGTATGTAGGCAGCCCAGCTGGAACACAGCTATGCCCATGGTTTGTAGGATCAAGCCCCATGCTGGGCTCTGCACTGACAGAGTGGACCCTGCCTGGGAATTTCTCTCCTCTCTGCCCCTCACCTGCTCTCTCTCTCTCTTTCTCAAATAAATAAGCTTTAAAAAAAGTTTTATATTAATAACAGGCTGAACGAAAACATCAATTTCAATAATATAAAATATTATTAATAAATATAAAATTATCACCTTAGGGACAGACCACAACAATA
>NW_027535818.1:0-1102 GCF_008692635.1 Crocuta crocuta
GAAGTGAAAACACATATCCACACAAAATCCAAATGTTTATAGGAACCTTATTCATAATCACCAAACACTGGAAACAACCCAATGTTCATCAACTAGTGAATGACTACACAAATATGGTACTTCAATACAAGGGACTACTACTCACCATGCAAAGGAATGAGCTACTGGTACACTTGTTACAACATGGAGGAACCTGAAAAACAGAGGACTACATCTCCTTCTGAAAAAAACAAAACTAAAGGAGCAGAAATCAGATTAGGGTTTGCCAAGGGTTGGAGTGAAGTTAGGGGACTGGCTTTAAGGGGTAAGGGAGAACTTTTGGGGTCACAAAATATTCCATACCTTGATTTTGGTGGAAGTTACATGATTGTTTACTTTGTCAAAACATTCAACTATACACCTAATTTTTATGATGAATTTTATGCCTCAAGAAACTTAACTTTAAAAAAATTCATCCATATTGTTTTGTATAGTTATCATTCCTAAGTTATTGCTCTGGATGATGGATGATGATGATAATGATGCCATTGTATGAATATACCACAATTTACTTATTTATTTTATTATTGGTGGGCATTGAGGCATTTGACACTTTGGGGTATTACAGATAACCCTGATATGGACATTCTTCTCATATATCTATCTCCTAGGTGCATGTGCATGCAATTCTGTTGAGTAAACATTTAGGAATACAATGCTGGGTCATGAAGTATGGTAGCTTCAATTTTGCTAGATAATGCCAAACGCACTATATGAAGTGATTGTAACAATTTACACTCTCACCAGCAGTGAATTAGAGGATCTCATGTTGCACATCCTTGCCAACAATTGGTATTCTTGTCTTTTTCTTTTTAACAGCCAATGCAATAGATGTATAATGATATCTAAATGTGGTTTTATTTTGCATTTCCTTGATAACTAATGGTATTTAGTACATTTCCTGAAATTTATTGGCCATTTTTATTTCCCCTTTTATGAACTGTCTATAGGGAATTTCTTGCTCATTTTTCTACTGGAGTCAGTCTTTTTCTTAGTGATTTGTAGTAGTCCTCTGTAGCCTGTCTTTTTGTTGACTATATGTGCTGCAAACATGTATTCAGGG
>NW_027535819.1:0-480 GCF_008692635.1 Crocuta crocuta
CCCCCACCACGCACACTGCCCTCGTGACCCGTCTCCCAGGGACCCGTCCCCTCCAACATGCCCTTGGCAGCAGTCACCCGGAGCTGTGCCACAAGCATGGTGGCGAGTGGCCACAACAGGGAGCAACACTGCTCCACCGTGACTCAGGCCGTGGGGAGAGGGGAAGAGGACACACACAGCAGGCCACATGCAGCCTCAGCAGAGGGCTGGGGGCAGACCTCTGGTTTGAGAGCAGGCTGCACCCACCAATGAGAGCCTCTCCTGAGGTAGTGAGGAAAGCATCCTGCCGGTCATACTACAGCTTGGTCAACTTCTGGTCAGACTCCGTTCAAGCCCAGTGTGTCACCAGGCTGGTCCTGACCACAAGGACCAAACCCTCCCCCTAACAGGCAAAGAGAGCCCTTGTACAGGACCAGAATCAAGGAAAAAATCAGCTCAGCCAAAGCTCAGCCCGAAAAGCAGGACGCACATGATGCACAT
>NW_027535820.1:0-241 GCF_008692635.1 Crocuta crocuta
GGTATACTATGACTTGATATGTTAAAAAAAGAAAAAAGAAAGAAAAGAAAGAAAAGAAACCTGAGGTTCCTGAGTGGCTCAGTCGGTTGAACATCTGACTTCAGCTCAAGTCCTGACCTCAGAGTTCATGGGTTCGAGCCCCCCGTTAGGCTCTGTGCTGACAGCTCAGAACCTAGAGTCAGCTTCCTCCTTTTTGTGCACTCTCTCTCTTTCTCAAAAATAAATAAATAAATAAATAAAT
>NW_027535821.1:0-548 GCF_008692635.1 Crocuta crocuta
TTAGTCTCAAGTAAGATTTGCAAATGGGAATGTCTACAAATATTAAATACAACAAAATTCCATGGACTACGATGTGGAGAGGCCAGTGGAGTCCAAAGGACAGTTTTTATCAGTACTGTTCATAGTTGGCAGATAGGAGGGAGGAGTCACTTTGAGACTCCTCTCCCACATGGTTATTAGTTGTCTTCCTAAAAGATCAGTTTCACCTTCTTGCCTTGGGAATACCATATGGTTTCACTTATGTGTGGAATCTTGAAACAAACGAACAATCAACACAGAAGCAGACTGTAATACGCAGGAGAAACTGGAGGTTGTGGGGATGGGGGGAGAGGGATGGGCAAAATAAGCGACGTGGGTTAGGAGGTACCACGTTCCAGTCATAAAGTACATCAGTCACGGGGATGAAAAGTACAGCAGAAGGAATATAGTCAAAATCCAGCAATGACTTTGTATGGTGATGATGGTGTTTACACTCATCGTGGTGAGCGTTTTGTAGGGTAGAGAAATGACGAATCACTATGTTGTACACCTGAAACTACTATTCTATT
>NW_027535822.1:0-891 GCF_008692635.1 Crocuta crocuta
CTGGGTTAAAGGGACACTCCACTGCCCGGCAACCCACATGCCTCTCGGCCTCCCCGGCCCTCTGCCCCTGGGCGAGGGGCGTTCGGCCTTCCTTGGGGGTATGCTGGCCCCTCCAGCCCCAGAAACAACACGGGCCTCCTGGTGGCCAGGCGGCAACTAGTATACAGCCCAGGAGATGGGGGCTCAGGCCCTCCCCCCTCTAGCTGGACTAGTTCAAGGTCTCCTCCCTCCTGCGTCCCTCTGGTGTTCCGTCTCTGCCCTGCAACTAGACTCACCCCTATAGTCCCTTCTACTCTGTAAGAGCTTTCCATGGCTCCCCACTGCCCCCATGGGGAACCCACAGCCTTGGCTTCTTCACTCAGCTCACAGGACCCGTACAGTCTGGCTGTGACCCCAGAGCAATGGACGCGTCCATGGGGCCCTGAACCTGCCTCCCCCTCCCTTCCAGGGCAGCAAGCACCCCCTCGCTCCCACATTCATGCTTTGCACCCGCGTTGCCTCTGCCCCGGTGCGTGCCCCCCATCCTGGCACACTCCTACTCATCCCTCTACACCCTGCCATAACATCGCCACCCCCGGGGAGCCCTCTCTGGCACCCCCAGGCCGAGTGAGTCAGTTCCTGTCCTCCACGATGGGCCTCTGTTTTAGCTGTTATCTCTGTAGCCACGTGTTTACAGCTCGGTCTCCCCAGAGGACCCTGCAACTCTTCAAGGATGGGGCCAAGGGGCTCATTTACCATCCTCCCCCAGCCCGGGGGACAGGCCGGCTCAGCGCTCTGTATTTTCTCCGACCCCCTCTTCTCAGCTGTCCACAGAACCCTATTATTGCCCCAGCCCTGACGGCAGCCGTCGGAGGGACCTGAAGGACAGACGGACAGGACAGTTCTGCTGGT
>NW_027535823.1:0-1253 GCF_008692635.1 Crocuta crocuta
GTTCTTATCTGCTAGCAGGAATTGGCCACATACCATTTACCTACGCGGTCCTGGGGAAGGTGTAGCCTGGTGCCACCAGCAAGTCACCATTCTCAGAACAGACACCTCCCTGGACATGAGCGCGTCATGCTTCTCCATGTTGGTGAACGTCTAGCTGCGATGGTGCTTCTCAAAGTGGATGACAAAGAACACCAGCCCTGTGGTTTGCACCATAAAGCAAGGATTCCGTGGTCAAACAAGTTGGGAAAGGCTGCCTGCTGCTCTTCCCTGGGGGAGATATACCAGCTAAGGCTCTGAGAAGTCCTGCAGTATCCCAAGCTTCCCATCAATTTGACCATACTGCACACCCTCACACCCTCCATACCCCACTGCTCACCTTTTTGTTGTTGTTGTTGTTGTTTTATTTCTTTATTTTTATTTTGGCTAAACGCACTTTGAAGGAAACTCTGACCCTGGAGACCTATCATTCTTTACTCTCATTTTGAACTTTGTTCATGGGACAGATACCTCAGCCTTTACCCTCTCCTATAACCTCAGTTCACTGCCTTCGGATCTCTTACCACAGTGGCTTGGAATAGATTTATTTGTATGCTCATTTATTTCATGCTAATGTCACCCACTAGTGTCTAAGCTCCACAAAGACAGGGTCACACCTGTTTAATTCACCACTGCAGACGTTGTGGCCACTCAGAAATGTGTCCTGACAGAGTCAGTGTGTCTCCGTCTCTGCTTTGGCCTCCTAGGGCCAGGCTCTGTGCGGTTATTTGGAAACACGGATGGAGCTTCCGGGTGTCAGGCCCTGTGCAGAGCTCTTTCTCCCTTCCTGCGGCAACCCTGTCAAGTTTCCACAGTCTCCTCACACCCATTTCACAGGCAGAGCATTTGAGGCTTGGAGACTTTGAATCACTTCCCCAGCTCACTCGACCATGAAGCAGCAGATCCAGGCTCTTGTAATAATCACAAAGATCAAGGAGCCTTCTGCCTTAGGAGTCAGAGGCCTGTGACATGATGACCCAGAATGATGGAGAAAATAGTTCTCCAAGCTTGCAAAACTGAGCCCCTCCTCCCAAGAGGACGGTGACAAAGGGACCCCACTGCAGTGCAGCCGGGCTCTTGTCTCTTTCTAGAGATCTCACCTGCCTGTCTGCCTGAAGAGTCTGGCGCAAAGCGCCGGGCATGTCAAGGCGTGTCATAGCTGCGGGCGGATTGAGGTTTGCTGGTGTGCGTGCCCCCCCCCCACCCCGGGAAGCCAC
>NW_027535824.1:0-1421 GCF_008692635.1 Crocuta crocuta
TAGCTGGAGGCTCATGCCCTGGCACATGCCCTGAGCCACGGTGAATATCACTGCCTTGTTGAAATGACCCTGTGCTCCAAACGACTGCATGTGAGTCCAAAGGAACTGTGCTAGTTATCTCTTTCTGTGTAACATTGTCCTCAGACACAGCACTCTCAAACAACGATACACATTCACCATCTCATACAGTTCCTGAGAGTCAGGAATCACGGAGCAGTTTCTGGCTTAAGGTCTCCCAAGATCAAGAGCCTATCTCAGGCTGCATGATCTGAAGGCTCGGCTGGGGCTCACTCACATGGGTGTTGGCACGCATCAGGTCCTTGCTGGCTGCTGGCCAGACACTCTGGTTCTTTACACTGGGCATCTCTCTAGGAGGCAGCTTGCTTCTCTCAGACAGGGCAGGGGGAGGGAGGGAGGGAGGGCGGCAGGATGAGTGGAGTTGGCTGGGTAACAGGGAGGAAGGTGGGAATGAGCATTCTGCAGAGAAGTCAGAAAAAGCCTGCCGTGTTCTGGAATGTTGCTTAAGGTCCTAGTGATGAGTTTTGCAGCTGGTGGGGAAGTGAGGGCATGAAGGGCCGCAGTGCCCTGCTTAAGGGAGTGGGGAAGGGGGCTATCGTGGGAGCGGTGGGGAGCCCTAAAGATTTAAACAGGGGAATGACACTTCCTGGTACCTTCATCATCAGTGTGTGGAGAACAGAGTGGCAAAAGCAATATGAGGGCAGGGAGGTACTTTCACTCAGTTACTGTTTTCAGAAATGGAAACTGAGGCTTGGAGGGTGGAGCTGCTCGCAGGTGTCAGGGCCAGGAGGTGTGGCGCTGGGCTCTGAGCTCAGGCAGCCTGCCCCAAGCACAGGCCCTCCACTGAGAGCCCGCTCTCAGTGTCCGCGGTGGGCTGAATGTGTCCCCCCTCAAAGGCATATCCAAGCCCTTTTTCCTGGTACCTGAGAATGTGACCTTATTTGGAAACAGCATCTTTGCAGATGTGGTCAAGTTAAGGATCTTAAGATGAGGTCATCGTGGATTTAGGGTGGGCTCCAGAGCCAATGACTTGTCCTTATAAGAGAAAGGAGAGAGAGATTGGAGACACTGACACAGGAGGGGAGAAGGCTGAGTGAAGAGGGAGGCAGAGATCGGAGCAAAGTACCCACAAGCCAAGGAGTGTCTTGGATCGTCAGCAGCACCCAGAAGCTGGGAGAGAGGCAGGGAGTGGACTCTCTGTCCGAGCTTCCAGAGGGAGCGAGGCCCTGCCAAAGCCTTGATTTAGGGCTTCTGGCTTCTAGAACTGGGAGAGAAGAAATTCCTGTTTTGAGCCACCTTGTGTGTGGTCATGTGCTATAGCAGCCCCGGGATATTAACACAGCCTCGAAAGCTGTGTTTCTGGGAGAGCCAGCCCCTGGCTTGCCAGAACATTCCATTTTTTT
>NW_027535825.1:0-437 GCF_008692635.1 Crocuta crocuta
TTGTTTCTTAGCTTCCCAAAGAGCTGGAAGCAAGATGCTTTGGGGACTATCTCTGTCTTTGGAAACAATTCAGCACTTTGTGCCTTGAAGCTCTAGGGCAATGTAGCACACCCACAGCAGAAGTTCTACTTCAGCCAGATCAGGCCTGCAAAGAAACTGCGTTTCACAGCCCTTTGTAAGGGATGTTCCCGGTAGGCTGTAAGAGCCCAATGCAGAGCGAGTTGTTTCTTAGCTTCCCAAAGAGCTGGAAGCAAGATGCTTTGGGGACTATCTCTGTCTTTGGAAACAATTCAGCACTTTGTGCCTTGAAGCTCTAGGGCAATGTAGCACACCCACAGCAGAAGTTCTACTTCAGCCAGATCAGGCCTGCAAAGAAACTGCGTTTCACAGCCCTTTGTAAGGGATGTTCCCGGTAGGCTGTAAGAGCCCAATGCAGA
>NW_027535826.1:0-221 GCF_008692635.1 Crocuta crocuta
CTGTGCTGACAGCTCAGAGCCTGGAGTGTGCTTTGGATTCTGTCTTCCTTTCTCTCTTCCTCTCCCCTACTCACATTTGGTCCCTCTGAAATGAATAAACGTTAATTTGCAACTACATGGATGGAACTAGAGGGTATTATGCTAAGCAAAATTAGTCAGAGAAAGACAGTATCATGTGACTTCGCTCATATGAGGACTTTAAGATACAAAACAGATGAACA
>NW_027535827.1:0-679 GCF_008692635.1 Crocuta crocuta
GTTCCCCTCAATGTTCTTTCACAGAGTTGAGTAGTATATCCACTCATCAAAGGCTTCCATGCAAGAGTTTCTAAATATTACCAACGTAGTGAAACAAATTTGTGACTGATGCTGGATTCGAAAGAGTACAGTTTCACAGAGTTGAGCACACGGGTCTCCCCTAACTGGTCTTTGCCTCTGTATTCTAACACTAATCAATTAGTGAAGATGATGATAATTGAATGATGTATTCCCAACAGTGTTCTTTCACAGAGTTCGGTATAGAACACTGAGTTATTCCTTCGGGACCTGTGTTTTCAAACATTACTAACTTACCAACAACATGGTAACTGAATGCTGCATTCCGCTGTGCTTAGTGTCTCACAGTCGAGCACCCTGCACTACCTCCGTTGGTTTTCGCAATTGTTTTCAATAACTATCAAATTGGGAAGGAATCATGCATGACATTAGCTGAATAATGAACTCCTCACAGTGTTATTTCACAAGGTTGAGTAGATACACTCATAATTCCATGCAAGGCTTTCTACATATCACCGAGAAAAACAAATTGGTCGCAATGCTAGATCCTGAAGAGTAATATTCACAGGATTGAGGATACTGCACTTGCCTCACTGGTCTTTGAGACCAGGTAAATGATATATTTTGCACAGTTTTGGTTCAGAGTTAGGTACATACCTTT
>NW_027535828.1:0-797 GCF_008692635.1 Crocuta crocuta
GTAAAACGTCAAAACTCCATGAAGATAGGATATACATTATTATCATCCCCACTTCATGGATGAAGAGACAAGATGCTTGTAGACGGTCAGCAACTTGCTAAATTCCATGACTAGGATGTGGCAGCTCAGGACAGAACTCTCGTTATCCACTTGCAGGCCAGAGCTCTTTCAGCCTTCTCTCAGGGTCTTCTGAGCGGGTGAGATTTCCTTGGAGGGTAACCCACTACTTCCTGGAACCTGGGACTCTATACTCCTATATTCTCTGGTGGAGAGGATGGGAGAAGGACGCTTGGGAATGCCAGGTCTAGTGACAAGCCTTATGTGAACAAATACTGCTTTCTAGAAGGAATGAAGGCCTGGGTTTGGAGGACATGGAGTTCCAGCTCTGGGCAATGCCAACTTGAGGGCTGTAACATTTTTGTGGTAAGTCTGTCAGTGTGAATCAGAAAAGATTCCGTGGTCTGAGGCCAGAGCTGCCCTAAGGCTATCTTGGACCCCATGTTCTGCTGCCTCTCTGTGGGAATGAGAGGAACTGTTGATGTGTGTCTTGAATCTGGGGCTAAGGATACAAAGACAATATGAAGATAAAACAGACACAACACAAAAGAGAGGGGGAAAAATGTTTTCTCTACAATCATTGTGGAAAATTTCCAATTTTTTTTAAAACCAGGTATTTATATCTTACATATTTTATGTTTGGAAGTAACAATGACTTTTGGCATTTAAATCATAGTAATGAAATATATCTTAAAGATCTTCCCCCAAATACCATTTTTACAAAAAACCCCCCCCCCCCC
>NW_027535829.1:0-825 GCF_008692635.1 Crocuta crocuta
GGATGTGGATGAGCATGGACACACGCGTGGTCACACAAAAGTACCATTAAATATACATGCTTACACTCCTGCACATACTAGGGTACTCAGATATTCAGAAAGACTATCTCATATCACACCGACAGAAACTATCATGCACTCCTTTGGTCACACATAACACGATCACAACCACAGACATTAAGAAGACTCCAAGCTACTCACTGACATTATACAATATGTGCGAAATATCCTCTCATATTTATACGCTTCAGAACACAGACTTGCAAACATGCACACACATTCACATATACACACGGTGCCACAAATAACACATCAGTAATAACAGACCCCCAGTAATATCTCTACCAATTATATTGCCATGACAGACTCAATACTAATCTCCCAGCTAAGATTGAATGCCACATGACTGAATGACTTCAATTCATTTGGTTCTGTGATTTTTTTTCTCCAGCTGCATACCCAAAAGTTTAGGTGTATGAGGCAATAATTCAAATTGCAGGCAAATGAAAGTATGGACAAAATCTAGATCTGATACCTCTAGATCTCCTCAGCCTTAGAGGTTTATAGTTTGGTATCAGGGTTTTGGTTCAGATGGAACCTGGCCTCAGTAGCCGTGATCCTTGACTTTGCAGGCCAGAAGATTTGGTTCATGTCCAGAGGAGAAATGTGAGGGTCAGAGTCCACCTGGGGTTGCAGTAGGAGTGTTAAAGCTTGGGACAACTTCCAGACATGGGGCCCACATGGGCAACCCAAAGGAAGGGCACTCACTGGGTGTCAGAAGGTTCTTTTCCCTGTAGCTGGATGCGCTGGTCTGGGAGTCCAGCT
>NW_027535830.1:0-494 GCF_008692635.1 Crocuta crocuta
AAAAAAATTTAATAATTAAAATAGAAATTAGGGGCACCTGGGTGCCTCAGTCAGTTAAGCGTCCTACTTTCGTTCAGGTCATGATCTTGCAGTCTGTGAGTTTGGGCCCCATGTCAGGCTCTGTGCTGACAGCTCAGAACCTGGAGCCTGCTTCAGATTCTGTGTCTCCCTCTCTCTCTGACCCTCCCCGGCTCGCGCTGTTTCTCTTCTCTCTCTCCTAGAAATAAATAAAACATTTACAAAATTTAAAAAAAATTTAATAATTAAAATAGAAATTAGGGGCACCTGGGTGCCTCAGTCAGTTAAGCGTCCTACTTTCGTTCAGGTCATGATCTTGCAGTCTGTGAGTTTGGGCCCCATGTCAGGCTCTGTGCTGACAGCTCAGAACCTGGAGCCTGCTTCAGATTCTGTGTCTCCCTCTCTCTCTGACCCTCCCCGGCTCGCGCTGTTTCTCTTCTCTCTCTCCTAGAAATAAATAAAACATTTAAAAAATT
>NW_027535831.1:0-587 GCF_008692635.1 Crocuta crocuta
CTTCAGGTAAATGGAGAGGTATGCATGTGACCAGCACTTACATTCGCCTTCCTGTGACATTGATATAGCAAACACTTCTGGGGGCTGACTACTGCATGGCAGCTGCAGCTTGGCAATGAAGGTACAGAGGTGATTAAGACGACTTTTGTTTTCAAAGAGTTTACATCCAGTTGGAGGGAAGGGTAGCAGTGGAAGTGGTAAAAAGTGAACAGCTGTAATCCAGTATGGAAAATACTTCAGACTTAGAGCAGGGTATGTACAGCATCTGACTCCAACAGCTTCTGGCCAATCTTGGGCTTTCTGGCTTCGCAGACTCTCTAGAACTGCCTCCCTTCCCCCTCAGTGTCTTGTAGGGCATGAGGTCTTTTGGAGAGACTCATGAGATTTTAGGTCATGTGATGGCATTCCTGATCCCACACTGCTGTGCTGGAGACTATTCAGACGCCACAGAGCGGCAGGCAAACCCGGCATCTTTTTAATCCGGCGCCATCTGCCCACCCACCCCTCCCGGTCGCACATTTTAGTCCTCTGAAGCTTGGCGAAGCTTTCCTCAGCCGATCTAACTCTTCAAAAATGAAAATTGAGAG
>NW_027535832.1:0-631 GCF_008692635.1 Crocuta crocuta
AACAAATTAAGTTTTTCTAGCTTCACACAGAAAATGTTTGCAGTCCCAGAGGACCACCTTTGATACTTATGCTTGTATCTGCTTTTATTCTCTGTGCCTGAGACGGAAATAAATGCAGTGTATACTTTAGGCCTATATAAACCTGCATGCTTGCTTTTAGGGGGTTCAGTTCATTGCTTCCCGTTGCTACTTCTCGTTTTAGATGGTAATGGCAGCTATGGTAAATTACATTGAGTTTATGCTATAAAACAGATGTATTATATTTGATTTTGGCTGGTAAGTGTTAACTGTAATAGGACTGTTTGAGTATATAAACACATTTCTTGTTTCATATTCATGTCATCCCTGATGTGCCTTGTTTTTCATTTCTGTCCCTAGTGATTTTTTTTCAGCGGACTGGTTTTAGTTTCCCAGGGGCATCTCCCTTCCCTCTGGGTATCTCTCATTTTTTCTAGCACCTTCTCCTCATGTTTCATAACTCCCCTTGACCTGTCATTTAAATCTGCTGACCTCTCCCTCGGTCTGAGCTGGTTGCTGAAGGTAAATGAGATGTTGGGAGGCAAATAGTGGCTCTCTCTTTCCCAGCCCAAATGCCACGGTCATTTTTTCAACCTTAAAAAAAAAAAAAAAA
>NW_027535833.1:0-225 GCF_008692635.1 Crocuta crocuta
ACTTGAACCCCAAGCACCATCTAGTCAGTGACTTTTGGGGGAGCTTCCTCGGTCTGTCAATTCCCATCCCCACTACAGACACCCCTTTGTCAACCTCAAATATTTTGGTATGGACCCTGAAGTCAGCTGGATGTCTTCTTGCCTTCTAAGATCAAGACAAGATGGATTAAAAACAACAACAACATCGTTCCATGTTTGGAAGTTCAAAGTACCGTACAACATCAA
>NW_027535834.1:0-847 GCF_008692635.1 Crocuta crocuta
GGACGCTTAACCGACTAAGCCACCCAGGCGCCCCAAGACAAACTGGAATTTAAAGTAAATGCAGTATCAAGGGAAGAAGAAGGGCATTATATCATAATTACAGGGTCTATCTATCAGGAAGAGGTAACAATTATAAATGTCTATGCACCGAATATGGAAGCACTCAAATACATAAAACAATCACAAACATAAACAGTCTATGGATAAGAAGGTGCTAATAACGGGGGACTGTAATACTCCATTTACAGCAATGGATAGATCAATTGACAGAAATTCACTAAAGCAACAATGGACTTGAATGACACAATGGACCAGATGGATTTGACAGATATATTTAGAACTCTACATCCTCAGGCTATGGAGTTCATATTCTTTTCAAGTCCTCATGGCACATTCACCAAGATAAATCCTATACTGGGTCATAAAGCAGCCCTCAATAAATATAAAAGGATTGAGATCATACCACACACACTTTCAGATCTATGCTATGAAACTTGAAATCAATCACAGGAAAAAGTCAAAAAAACCTCCAAAAATATGGAGATTAAGGAACACACTACTAAAGAATGAATGGGCCAACCAGGCAATTAGAGAAGAAATAAAAAAATATATGGAAACAAATGAAAATGAAAATACCATCCAAACTCTATGGGACATGGCAAAGGCAGTCTTAAGAGGAAAGTACATTGCAATCCAGGCTTATTTCAAGAAATTAGAAAGAGTGCAAGTACAAAATCTAACAGCACACCTAGGAATTAGTGTTCACCCCAAACCCAGTAGGAAAAGAGAAATAATAAAATTTAGGGCAGAAATAAACAATATAGAAACCAAAAACAAAACAAAACAA
>NW_027535835.1:0-207 GCF_008692635.1 Crocuta crocuta
CTTCACCCTGTTCCAAGCCCTCGCCCAGGGACGCCATGTGCATATACTTAGAAGCACCATCCAAGCAAGATTTTGCCCTCTCAGTTCATTAAAGAGTTCATCTTAAAGCCTCCTTTTCAAAAGTTATCCTCACTTTGTCATTAAATCCTGTCAATTCTGCCCCTGTGAAATCTATCAAATTCTCATCCTTTCCACTCTCACAGCCAT
>NW_027535836.1:0-267 GCF_008692635.1 Crocuta crocuta
ACAATACAGTAAGATAAAAATAAAAAGTATTATAATAGCACACAGTAAGAAGTGATTTATAATTCTGTGTGGTGCTGGAAAGAAGTTCCAGCAGATTTACAAGATCTGAAATGATCTTGAGCTGATATATGGATTAAAAGAAAACACAACTTCATATTTTAGGAGTATCTACCATAAGCCAGACCCTATACGAGACACTTGATGACCTTTTAAATACCCAGTTCTCACAATAACCCTGGATGCTGTTATCTGCATTTTATATATGAG
>NW_027535837.1:0-301 GCF_008692635.1 Crocuta crocuta
GCATCCGTATTCATCAAGGATATTGGCTGTAGTTCTCTTTTTTTGCTGGATCTCTGTGGGGTTGGGAATCAGAGTGATGCTGGCTTGATGAAATGAGTCTGGGAGTTTTCCTTCTATTTGTATTTTTTGGAATAGCTTGAGAAGAATTGGTATTAGTTCTGTTTTAAACGTCTGGTAGAATTCCCCTGGGAAGTCATCAGGTCCTGGTCTTTTATTTGTTGTGAGATTTTTGATCACTGATTCGATTTCTTCAGTAGTTATGGGTATGTTCAGATTTCCTATCTCTTCCCGTGTGAATTTT
>NW_027535838.1:0-756 GCF_008692635.1 Crocuta crocuta
ACTTGTAACTTAACCCAACCCACTTTTATTATTTCCATGGGTCAGGAGTCTGGGCTCAGTTTAGCTGGGTCCTCCGCTGAGGGTCGCAGCAGGCTGCTATCCAGATGTGGCCCAGGGCTGGGGTCTCATCCGGGGATTCTCCGGGGAAGGAGCCGCACCCTCGCCTGATGCTTGTTGGCAGCGTGCGGTGTCTCCCAGCCTCAGGACTGAGGCATGCATTTTGCTGGCTGCTGGCCAGAGCCCGATCTCAGTCCCTAGATGCTTCCCTAGGTGCTTCCCTGCCAATTCCCCGCCGCATGAGGTTTCCCACCATGACCGCTGGCTGCCTCACAGCTGACAGGAAGAGGGACACTCCCGTGAGACAGCGGCTACAGCCTGATGTAACATAATCCCATAGTCAGGTCCCACTTATCACCTTTGTTCGATTTCGTTGGTTAAAAACAAGTCACAGGCCCTACCCACAAACAACCGAAGGGGGTCACACAAAGCATGGACCCCCAGCAGCAGAGATCACCTAAGACTCTTCCAGCCTGAAGAAACAAGTGGCATTCATACCACAGAACTGTAAGTCAGCAATAGGTCAGTACCAAATTTTCATTAAAATACTTACCCATCAGCAGGGCACCTGGGTGGCTCAGTTGGGTGAGTGTCGAACTTTGGCTCAGGTCAAGATCTTATGGTGCATGGGTTCGAGTCCCACGTCCGGCTCTTTGCTGACAGCTTAGAGCCTGGAGACTGCTTCAGATTCTGTGTCTC
>NW_027535839.1:0-218 GCF_008692635.1 Crocuta crocuta
CTGGGTGGTTCAGTCGGTTAAGCCTCCGACTTCAGCTCAGGTCATCATCTCACCGTTGGTGGGTTCGAACCCCATGTCAGGCTCTGTGCTGACTGCCAGCTTGGAGCTGGAGCCTGTTTTGGATTCTGTGTCTCCCTCTCTCTCTGACTCTCCCCTGCTCGCACTGTCTCTTTCTCTCTCTTTCAGAAATAAATAAAACATTTAAAAATTTTAAAAAA
>NW_027535840.1:0-353 GCF_008692635.1 Crocuta crocuta
CAATGGAATACTAGCAATAAACTACTTGTAAAAAAAAATAAATAATAATAATAAAAATAAAAATAAAAGAACATGTGGTTCCTGGATGGCTCAGTTGGTTAAGTATACAGCTTTGGCTTAGGTCATCATCTCACCATCGTGGATTCAATCCTTGCATCCAGCTCTGTGCTGACAGCTCAAAACCTGGAGCCTGCTTCAGATTTTCAGATTCTGTGCCCCCTCTCCTTCTGCGCTTCCCCTGCTCATGCTCTGTGTATCTCTCTATCTCCCTCACAAACAAATGAACATTAAAAAAATAAAAGTTTTTTAAAAAGAACACATTATATCTTTCCATCTACTTCTCTCTGTCATCC
>NW_027535841.1:0-784 GCF_008692635.1 Crocuta crocuta
TGGTCTGGCTGTATTTCATGGATGTCACACACACACACACACACACACACACAAAACAAAAAGGGTTTTTTAAAAAGCTGGTCTTAATACTTTGCTAAAGTCAGTCTCACTTCATTTTGTGCTTTATTTCTGTTATCTAGAGCAGAATTGTTCAAGCTGTGGTTGTAATCCTCCACTGGGTCATGAAGTGAATTCGCTGGGTCTCCATTGGCCTTTGTTCATATGGAATGGAATAGAATTAGAGGTCATCACAATAAGTAAATTCAAGAGTCATTTCATGAATCCTTGATTCATTCTGTGTATATGGATGGTATTTGTCCATTTCCCAGATCACAAGATATGTTCTATTTCTTAATTCTAGATTATAGTGCACATTTTTTAAAAAACATTCCTCTAGAGCAAAGGCCAAACTTTTCTGTAAGGAGCCAAATAATAAATATTTATGGCTTTGTAAGCCATAGAGTTGCTGTCACACTATTCAACTCTGCAGTTTGATCATAAAAGCAGCCATATACAATACAGAAATGTATATGCACGACTATGTCCCAATGAAACCTTATTTATGGATACTAGAATTTGAGTTTCATACAATTTTCATTTGTCACAAAACATTCTTCTGATTTTTCCCACTTTCTAACCACTTAAAAATGTAAAAATCATTCTTAGCTCTAGGACTGTACAAAAGCAGAGAGCAGGCTAGATTTGACCTGTGAGCTATAGTATGCCAACCCCTGCTGTAGATTTTCTAATGGAAAGGTTTACTGTGGGAAGGAAGAAGGTCACC
>NW_027535842.1:0-279 GCF_008692635.1 Crocuta crocuta
CACACACACGCACACACGCATGCTCATATGTGTTCACACACACACCTGCGCACAATCGCACACATGAGCACACGTATGCATACACTCGTGCACACGCACACACACGTGGATACATATGTGCACACACATACATATATGTGCATGCCCACACACCACACACGTGTGAGGTACATCTATGCGTCTAGAATACATTCCCCTCCCCTCTGGTTCCCAAATCCTCTCAGCCCTTGGGGGTCCCAGCTCAGGTCCCCCTCTCCAGGAGGAGCACCCGTTCCCCAG
>NW_027535843.1:0-507 GCF_008692635.1 Crocuta crocuta
GACAGACATCTGGTACCCTGTCTTTTCAGCCTTCTTCCCAGTACCTACAAATACACTGTCCTGTGGTTGTGCAAAGTGTGCACGGGGGGTGGGGGAGGAGGTCCGTGCCTGAGGGTGTGCCTGATGGGCCGTCACGGGAGAGCAGCTGGGCCCCGGATCCCATGTGGACCACATGTTCCCAGAGGGACCTTGGCTGTCATGTCACAGCGTCGCTGCATGCTCCAGGAGCCCGAGTGTCAGATCAGGTGGCCCTGGGTTTTAGGAGAGCACTGAGGACACAGGAACGCAGAGAGCGACTTCTGGCGGCCGGTTGGAAGCATTACGCCAGGAAGGCCAAGCACGTTTTTACACCCGAGGCGGCTCAGGCCCAGTCTGCCCAGAAAGCGCCCCTACTCAGGTAGGGGGCTCCTCAGCAGAGCCGGACGCTCCATGGTCAAAGTCGGAGGGCTGTGGTTCCTCTCCGGAACTTAGAGGTGGGCACGAGGCCCAGAGAGAAAAGTCCCCATT
>NW_027535844.1:0-275 GCF_008692635.1 Crocuta crocuta
CCCCCCTCAGCTCTGTCCTCACTTTCTGCCCCGAGGTCTGGACCCGCCAGGCACCGCACGTCCTGCCCCGATTTCCTGCCGATGCTCTTAATCCTCGGCCTTAGTCCTGTCGCACATGCTGAGGACCAGAGCCTGTGTCCACGCAGGCGCCTGCTTCCCGCAGCCCCGCACCTGGGCCTCGGGGTGCTCCGGGGGAGGGGCACGGCAGGCAGTCTCGTGGGATCATGGCCGGCGAGTGACCTCCGCGCGCCCTTCAGCATCTCCCGGAGATACTT
>NW_027535845.1:0-544 GCF_008692635.1 Crocuta crocuta
CCCGCCCCGTGCCGCCTGCTCGCTTTTCCACGGACACACTGGACACGCTCACGGGCGAGTGCAGGTACGCCCGAGGGTGTTCACACATTTATCCGTGTACGCGGTCCCCGACGGATGGACTCATAACCGGTACATTTAGCAGGAAGGCGGTTTAGACACATGTCCAGACAGTGGCTACCTCTGGGGACAAGGGTGAAGGGTTGATGGCAGAAGGACTTTTGTCTATGAATTTGTATATTTAAATGTATAATTAATTACAAATAGTACTTGAAAATCTTCCTTAAAAAATCAGCAGTTTACCAAAAAGTTCCAATAACAGATTCCTCCCCCCAAATGTGGCTTTTTTTCCCCATTTCAGTTCAAGAGCATAGGCAGATAGGTGGATGCTACAGGTATCTCTCTATATGTACGTCTGAGCATTGCTATTTTTGTTCCAAAATAAAAGGTGAGTAGGAAGTAAGTCACTGATTTGTGCGTTGTAAACTGCCCTCCAGACTGAACACAAGAATTTGGTTCTTAGGGGGGCGCCTGGGTGGCTCAGTCG
>NW_027535846.1:0-579 GCF_008692635.1 Crocuta crocuta
TGAATCAACGTCTCGATGAAGCTTTCCTCCAGCAGCACTGCCGGCCCTGGTGCCTGAGAAGCTTTCTGGCCGAGGGGAGAGCCTTAAACGCCCCACTTGGAGAGAGGTGCAAAGGCAGAGGAGCCCAGCGAAACACAGGTAGGGATATAGACTCCTTCCTGAACACCTAGTGGTTTCTGGAAAGGTCCCAGAGGCAAAGCCCAGCTCTAAGGGATAGAGGAACAGGGTTCTCCGGAGACAACCCAGGAGGTGAGGTCAGCCTGTAGCACGGAGGTGGCATTCCCAGCAAGGAGGTGCCCGCCGGCCATCCCCAAGGCTCAACCCCCGCCGGCCACCTGCTCCCAGCCCACCCAACAGATGCCAGGGCTAGGAGGGCCCAGGAAGAAGAGGCACGGGAAGCAGACAGGATGGGACAAGCCCTTCGATGAGCTCTCATGGAAAAGGGTCAAGAAAACGATTTTGTGCCCAGCCTGGCCCCGCATCCGGCTTCTTAGCGCAGGGTGGCAGTGAGGAGGGTGGCAGGTCACCTCGGTCTCTGTCATCGGCTGGGGACAGCCTCCCTCTTCTCTTCCTCCCCCC
>NW_027535847.1:0-962 GCF_008692635.1 Crocuta crocuta
TAATACCCTTGTGCTCCAATAGACACTGAGAATTTCATGTACCAAGTTTAGCCCCTGCCACAAAACTATGCAATGGGTAGTGTAACTTCCTCTGTCCTACAATCGGAGAGGGTGAAGCACACTTGAACTTGGGTCCCACAGGTAATGGAGGTGGAGTGAGTATTGGGCTGTCCAGTCCAGAGTGTGCCTTAAGCCACTTCAGGACACAACCCACAACACGTAGAGCTAAGCATACACGAGTAGGGTAAAGAGTAGGCTGTCTGACTCAAAAGACTGTGTTCTTTCCAATATAGGTCAGCATATCCAACTAAGCACATAAAGAAAATGAAACAAGCAGCCAGCCAACAGACCGGCCTATTTCATTTCAGCTCCATGGCTGATATATTGTGTAACCCATTAGATCTGGCTGGAATTCCACTTCATTTCCTGCATGATACAGGTGGGCACGGTTGAAATCCTTCAAGTTTCTTCCAAGTTCAGTCTCTCAGGCAACCCATTTCTGCACTGCAGTCTGCACTGACTCCCCATCACCCTCATGCTTTAGCATCATTTTTTAGTTACACAATGTTTTCAATATGGTTGCTTCAAAACAGTGTTAAAGTCACAAGAAGTTGTAAAAACAGCACAGATTCCCTGTGTACCTGTAACTCCGCCTCCCCCATTGACCACCCAGAAATTGACACTGACACTATTGCCTAACTTGTTCTAATTTCACCCATTTGCATGTGCCCATCTGTTGGGCATCCTTTGAAGTCCCTCCCGATGCGTAACCCACCAAGCTGTCCATCTTTCCTTCCATCAGCAACATTCACCTCACACTTTACTCTCTAGCAAAGTTGACCTTATGAGTCCCCAGCACACCACAGTCTTTGTCCTGGATTCCAGATAGCCCTCCTCGACATTACTGTCCACTGATGTCTCAGATCAAAGGCTCCCTCCATGATGCATCCTCCCCAACACCC
>NW_027535848.1:0-328 GCF_008692635.1 Crocuta crocuta
ACGAGCCATAGAGGGACCTGGTTTTCCTCACTCCAGCGGGCTCTGTGCACCAGCAGGCAAGACCTGGCCCATGCTCGCCAGCCTGACCCAGAGAAGGAAGCTGCAATTCTGACTCCACCCCAAGAGCTCGGCAGGGGGCCTGGAATTGCCCCGAGGGGGTTGCCTGGGAAGCTGTGTTTGAGGCAATTTCAGCGGGGCGGGCGGACTGGGAATTGGAGATTGGGACTGGCCTGGGTTGAAGAGTACAACCAACTTCGACTGCGCCCCCGGTACAGGGAGTTTACATGCCCAAAAAAGCGAGGCGCAGCGCTTGGTTCAAGAAGGGACT
>NW_027535849.1:0-315 GCF_008692635.1 Crocuta crocuta
CTTCTTCATCCCTTGTTACTGCCTTTACTTTAAAGTCCAGTTTGGGGGCCCCTGGGTGTCTCAGTCAGTTGAGCGTCTGACTTCAGTTCAGGTCATGAGCTCACTGTTCGTGGGTTCAAGCCCCACATCTGGCTCTGTGCTGACAGCTCAGAGCCTGGAGCCTGTCTTCAGATTCTGTGTCTCCCTCTTTCTCTGTCCTTCCCCTGTTTATGTTCTCTGTCTCTCTCTCTCTCAAAAATAAATAAGACATCGATAAAAGGCATTGCCGGAAAGGGGGCAAGATGGTGGAGAAGTAAGGAGCTCCGTACTTGCACT
>NW_027535850.1:0-516 GCF_008692635.1 Crocuta crocuta
CTTTAAGCTATGACCCCTTCCAGAAGATTCTCTGTTAAGGGCATCCTCAGGCCTCCGTCTGCAGCAATGAGTCTCGTCTCCCCACCCCCACTGCTCTGTTCCCACCAGGGTCAGAGCCCTGGGTGCTCACCCTGCCCTCGGTGACCTCAGTGTCTTATACTCCATCACCCTGGAGAGATGTCCTTGATGAGTCCTTCAATGGAAACAGCAAGCTGCAGAACAAATGGTCTATTACAACTCAATTCTTTCCTCATTTCTAAAAATTGAACTGTAATTGGCATGTAACACTGTGGGTTTAAGGTACACAACATGTTGATACACTACATTTATATTTTGCAACATGGCCACCATCATAGATTTAGCTACACCCTTCTTGTGTTACATAATTATCATTTCTTTTTAGTGGTGGGAACAATTAAGACCTAGTCTCTCTTTTTTTTAATTTTTTTAATGATTTTTATTTATTTCTAGGAGAGAGAATGAGAGACAGCATGAGCAGGGGAGGGTCAGAGAGAG
>NW_027535851.1:0-697 GCF_008692635.1 Crocuta crocuta
CTTTGGGTTTAGTAAATCCACTCACAAGAATTTATTCTAAAGGAAAAAATATCAGTCACATACTCAGAGGTCAACATTGCTGTTCTTACATACACACACACTGGATGTGTATCAAGGATGAAATAGTCAATTCTATTACAAAGCAGCCATATGATGTAATATTATGTCATCACATAAAAATCAAGGCTATTTATTCACATAAGAGTTAAAATTTATTAAATACTCATTGTATGCCAGGTGTTATTCTAAATGTCTTACATTTATGTTTACTAACTTCTTTAATCCTCACAGTGACTATGAAGTAGGTCTTACTATTACTGCCAATATACAGTTTAGAGATTTGCAGATAGGTACAGAGAGGTTAAGAAACATGCTCAACGTTATGTAAGTGGCAGCGTACTAAATTCAAACCTGGGTAGTCTGATACTGACCCCAGCCTCTTTGTCACTGCTTTATACAGCTGCCATATAATGTAGGGGGAAAATTCACTATGTATTAATAAATGAAAAATCTCTATGTGCACATATCAACTCAGTGAAATGCATGCCTGCATTAAAAATGAAAGAAAATGTATTTAAATGGGTGGAGGTTATCTCTGGATTAGATTTGAGTTGGTTTTTGCCTATTTTTAGTATTCTTAATTTTATTAACATTTTTTCAAAACCTCCTTAGTATTACAGATGAAACAGTTCTGTTT
>NW_027535852.1:0-1060 GCF_008692635.1 Crocuta crocuta
TTCTAGGCTGTGTGGGCACGGGGGAAACCCCTGAGGCTAGACAAAGGGCAGCCAGCGAGCTGCAGGCTGACCTGCTCCCACAACTCACAGGGTTGGGAGATTTCCGAGTCCCACCCAGGTCTTGTCGAATACCTGCTCCTCGAAGGAGACCCCACATGTGCTAGGCTCGTCAGTAGCATGGCTAACAGAGCCTACCGGAAAAGCGACTTTAGACTTGCCTTAAAAAAGGCTAAAAACAAGCCTCAGAGGGATCAAGCCAACCCACAAGTAGCTTAACTATTAAACAAACTTTCATACTCTTCAAAGGAAGACAACAAAACCCAGCACCCAGTCGAAAATCTCTAGACACGTGAAGCTGCAGAAGAATGTGACCTGTAACCAGGCAGCACAACAGACCCGGGAATGACAGTGAGGGTGAGAGCAGCCAAGGACTTGAAGACACATAGCGATGTTGCAAACACGCTCAAGGGTGTTATGGAAAGCGGCGAGGGGAGAGATGAAGGGCTGTGGGAGAGACAGAGGCGGTGCTGAGACAAAGACACAGCCTCTGAAGTGAGCGGCTCACAGGACAGCATTAACGCTCATTAGACCCCGTGGAAGAAAAGACCAGTGAACGTAAAGACGGAGCTAAAGAGCCTACGAAGCGTGAAGCAGAGAGAAGAGGAAGGACTGGAAATGCACCTGTCTCCATGGTGACAAGGAAAGCTCACGTGGCCTAACATTCTTGTAGTTAAAGTAGGAAATACCTGATCCTCACAAATCCCCAAGAGCCGGCACACAAACAAAACCAACCCAAGAATTATCATAGTTACGATGCTGGAAACTGGGAATAAAGAGAAAATCTTCAAAGCTTCCCAGAGGCATACACTTTATATTCTTACAGTTTATTGACCAAGAGGACAGGGGATTTGTTTGCAATTTGCCCCAAAACTACTCTAGGAGAGAACCTGGGCAAAGGGCCCTCAGGGTCTACTCAAACATTTTTTTTAAACGTTTATTCCTTTTTGAGAAACACAGAGAGACAGAACATGAGTGAGGGAGGGGCAGAGAGAGAGGGAGA
>NW_027535853.1:0-1085 GCF_008692635.1 Crocuta crocuta
TGGGGCTGAGGGATTAGGAGTCTCTACCCCTGCAAAGACGTGAAAAGTTGTGAGATTTGTGCCACAATCCACCCTAACCTCGTCGTACGAGTCTGAGTCCCAAAAGCAAAGTGGCCTTACCCAGGGAAGTTAAGTTCCCATAATTTGTCAGCATCACTTCCCTGTACAGGGTCCTCTGTGCAGGAGACAGGCCAGCCCATTCTGTCCAGGTGAAGTAGATAGCCATGTCCTCAAAGGTCACCACTTCCTAAAACAAGAGGTTCCTGCTGCACCAGAGCCACTCTTTTGGCTCAGAGCCAGAGTGTGGGGCCCAGGGGACAGTGTGAGGGGTTGAGGGAGAGTCCCATGACAGGACAGGGCCCTGAGTGCTGATGCTTGACCACACCTACAGCCAGCAACTCTGAGACTCCCATCACTATCAGAGTTGCTTCTAACTGCACACAAGACTATTACCAGAGACAATGTCACAACACAGAAAACTAAAACAGAAAATCTTTTACAAATTCACTTTCCTGAAATAAACCCTTATGATTTTTGCACATGCCCTTCTGGTCTCTCAGACACTCTATGAACAGATGATTGGCCTCCAACTTTACTTCTCATGGGTGACATCCATCAATGTCCCTTGCTACCTGTCCTTACTTTACCGATGACAGTCCAGCCCATCCATCCTGCTCCCTGAACTTACACAGAGTCCTGCTGTGTGTCCACATCTGCCTGCCCTACCGCAATCCTCACACCCACCTACTGGGAACAGTCATGGTTTATCCCAAAGGGCACTGTTCCCTGAAACCTTCACCTGATGCACAACCCGGCTGTGCCACCCATCCCTCCACCCTTAACAAAAGGGGGCTATGCTGCCCCTGCTTGACCCTCCAGCAGAAAGTACTCTGGTGTTGGAAAAAACCTCCTCAACTCCAGGAAGTCTTCCTAGGACAAAGTGTTTCCTGATTCTAATTGCTTCTGGGTGGCTCTTTGGCTGTCTGTCTTTATCTGTCTAAGATATTATGCCCTCCACCAATCAAACTGCCTATCAGCCCAGAGTCTTCCTTCTCAGATAGACCAATGTGGTCCTTCTCGTCTCC
>NW_027535854.1:0-819 GCF_008692635.1 Crocuta crocuta
GATTTTCTCTCTGTTATCACTTCTCTCAAGCTTGAAGAGTTTCCTGTAACATTTCTTATAGTGTAATTCTGCTGGCAACAGATTGCTTCAGACCGTGTTTATCCAAAAACTGTCTTTATTTTATCATGACTTTTGAAGGACATTTTTCACTTAGTGTAGCATGTTAACTTACCACATTACCTTTTCCTCTTCCAAAAATTTAAAGATGGAATCCATTGTCTTCTGACCTCTGCTGTTACTGATGAAACATTAGCCATAATTCATATAGTATATGTTCCTGATATATAATGTATCTTTTTGTTTTTTTCTGACAGCTTTGAAGACTTTATCTTAGGTAATCAATAGTTTGATTATAACATGTGGTTCTCTTTGTATTTCTTAGGGTTTACTGATTTCTTGAATCTGTTAGTTGCTTTCTCTTCATGACATTGGGAAATTTTCTATCATTACTTCTTCAAATATTCCTTTTCCCATTCTCTTCTATCAATTTTATAATGCTTCACATGTCACAAAGGTTCTGTTCATTTTTTTTTACAACATTTTATCCCTTTCCTTAAAATTTTACAGCTTTTATTGGCTTCTCTTGAAGTTCATTGGTTCTTTTTTCTTAATGAGCAATCTGCTGGTAAATCCATTACAGGAATTTTTCATTTCCAATATATTACTTTTAAGTTTCAGAATTTCTGTTTGGTTCTTTTTTCACTTTCAGTTTCCCTCTCTATTTGAGCATCATTTATATGGTTTCCTTTAAATTCCTGAACACATTTATAATAGAGTTTTTAAAGTCCTTGTCTGTTCATTCCAATACCTTGATCAACC
>NW_027535855.1:0-233 GCF_008692635.1 Crocuta crocuta
AAAAAAAAAGAAAAAGAAATGGAAAATCTCAAGGCACCGAATCTTACGTGCTTTGGATATATTTTCCAATTTGTACTTAGGACGGGGAAGAAAAGGAAAAGAACCTCAGAACCAAAGCCGCCGAGAAATACGGTCACTCACCGGGGTCATCGAGGGCGTCGGCCAAATCGAAGTCATGCTGACCTGGGGGGACACAGAGAACGTGAGTCGCAGGGGACATGAGACATGGGGGG
>NW_027535856.1:0-495 GCF_008692635.1 Crocuta crocuta
AAAATGTACTGGAAGAAAACTTAGGTGAATATTTGTATTAGCATGATGTGTCAATACTATTGATCCAGACAAGGAAACCAAAGTTATAATATAAAGTTCAGAGTATGAAGAACAATATTAAAAGGGAAATAATAAAATAAGAGAAAATATTTGTGAACGTGTGGCAAACAATGGGATAATTTTGCCAATATTGAAAGAAATTTACGTAATTCACAATAAAAAAAGAAAGACAAGGGGCACCTGGGTGGCTCAGTTAGTTAAGCATCCAGCTTCAGCTCAGGTCGTGGTCTTGCAGTTCATGAGTTTGAGCCCGAATCAGGCTCTGTGCAGACAACTTGGAACCTGGAGCCTGCTTCAGAATCTGTGTCTCCCAGTCTCTCTGTTCCTCCACCGCTCACGTTCTGTCTCTCTCTCTAAAAAATAAATAAAGATTTTAAAAAATATTTAAAAAAGAAAAACAATAGCTAAATGAGTGAACAACTGAACAAGCAATTC
>NW_027535857.1:0-332 GCF_008692635.1 Crocuta crocuta
TATTTTATAGTCCCTATTATTCGCCCTCCCTCCTCCGTCTTTTCTTAACTTTTTCGTTTTCCCACTCGCTTTGCATGTTTGTTGAATTAGCCTTGCGTTTGTGTGCCCTGGCTCCCTGTGTGTTTGTCTGTCTGTTTTCTTTTCCAGGGCTGCCTCAAGAAACAAACCAGAGTCACAAGGTTGAGAGTCCCAAATATCACTACGAATAAGAAAATAAAATAACAGGGGCACATGGGTGGCTTAGTCGGTTAAATGTCCGACTTTCGCTAAGGTCATGATCTCGCGGATTGTGGATTCAAGCCCCGCGTCGGGCTCTGTGCTGACTGCCAGCT
>NW_027535858.1:0-290 GCF_008692635.1 Crocuta crocuta
ATCCCCTGAATTCAGTTCAATTTTACGCAGATCTTTCTCAAGGTCGTCTTCCCGAGCACAGTGCTTGGTGGGCGAGGGAGGGGAGACAGGAAGAGAAAAGACAGACTGGGCCGACAGGGGAGGAGGTGGATTTTCGGCACAAGAGCTGGTTGGAGCTCATTTCCCAGATAGGAGAGACTTGGTCTTTTGAAGAAAATACCCCGAGGTCATTTTGGCTTTGGACGTCACATCCCCCTGAGTTACAGGATGGGTGGGGTTTGGGGGTCCTCCTGGGGAGGAGGGGCTACAGG
>NW_027535859.1:0-677 GCF_008692635.1 Crocuta crocuta
AACCGTGAGATCATGACCTGAGCTGAAGTTGGTCGCTTAACCAACCGAGCCACCCAGGTGCCCCGAAACGAGCGCTTTCTAAGTTCACGTGGTGTTTCCCCTGCATGTAGGGGATGCCATCGTCCAAGCACCGTCCTGTGATGACGTCACCCTTCTCAAGCCCACCCTTGCTGATGCTCCCTGCACAGAAGGGAAGCAGCATGAGCAACGTGGCAGCCCGCACCAGCCCCCTCGCGCTCGCCTCTCTTCCTGGGAGCAGTGCTCACGCACCGCCATCCTCTGCTTCTCTCTGCGGCCAGATCCCATGATTTTTAAAGCCAGAAAAGACGTGTTCAAGACTCTTTCTAGATAGTCAAGCTTGTTCTTTTGTAGTAAAAGAACTGTTTATGGGCCTGCAAGGGGATGTGGCAATAATAAATTTCAGGCCTTACGAAAGGCGTCTTTTCCATTTGGAACGGATTATTACCTAATAGACAGTCCTTTATAGGAACTGAACAAAGACTCGCTGACACAATCCTAACTGTTGGCTGTTCTCGGGACAGCTGGACAATTATTTTGCTTCTGGGCGCAGCGCACACAAAAGAAGGAACCTGGATGCACAAGGTTTGATGGGATAAGTGCTGAGCAATGAGCCACCAACAAAGGGTCTGGAGGGGCCTGGGGGCAGGATTGTCACG
>NW_027535860.1:0-1310 GCF_008692635.1 Crocuta crocuta
AGATGAACTGACATTTCCCCAACATACAAGCTAGGTATCTGGTTTGGGTCTTTTGAAAACACCATCTTCTTGGGTTGACTCTACCTGCAGACTTTTTACAGAGTTCAGGTTGCTTTGAGATTTTTAGCAAAAACAGTCCATCTCAACAAATACCACAAGGCTTTTAAAGCAGGTTATGAATCTGTGTGGTCCATGAACCACTGGAATGTGGTTGGAGCTCCATGTTCTCTGAGAAGCAACACAGAAAATCTTTGAGAACTACTCGAATAAATTCTTGAGAATGACTCTGAGTTCCAACTGGACCGGCATGCTGCTGGATTATGGCCAAGGCCGCCCCCACCTTGCCTTCAACAGGTTCAGTTGAATTGTTTAAGAGGGCTATGGGAGTCCTCAATTGACCTTGGAGTTGAATTTGCTAGTCCAAGGCCAACCGGACTATATCTCAGCTAACCTACTTTTCTGCCAACATAGGCTTTTATTACCATTTTCCCCTTGAGGACTTCTCCCAATATCAACAGAAAAGTTGACAACAACCATAATAATGTCACTGCTTGGGAACTGCATGGAGGTGACATATGTTCCAAAAATATACAATGGATTTTCAAAACCAGATGGGCCCTTTACCTCTAAGCTAAGAATGACATTCTTGACTCAAAATGCTGTATGTCTCTTGCCAAAAATCACTAATCCCCCAGGTTTCTCTAGGTCTGCGATTTTCCCCTCTGGGCAGCGCCGGGGTGACTCTATCTGAATTGACCTTTCAGACCTCGGGGAACTGCCTTTTTGTTGAGCTCTGGCAGTAACACCCCACAATCCCAACAGGCAGGGCCCACCCGTACTGTGAGGCTGACATTCGCCTTCAGTGACTTCTCCCCTCTTCCACCGGGACAGTCTGCCTTCTTCTCCGGGTCCCATGCATTCTCACGGTTAAGGATAACAATAGGCTGTAGAGTTAGAAAGCCTTGTACTCAGATCTTGATCACTTAGCCTTGTACCTCTGAGCAAGTATGTAACTTTGAGCTTCTGACTTCTTGGCACGTGAAATTAATCCCTGAGAGAATTACATGAGTCTAAACTAGTGCCTAGCATAGTGCCTGGCATGTGGTAGTGGCTCAAGAAATGTTTGTTTCCTTCCTTCCTGATTTCTTGTAGGAGCAAAAGAGCTCCCATGTATAATATACTAGAGAAGGGTTAGAAAATTGGAAATTGGGGGCACCTGGATGGTTTAGTTGGTTGAGCTCCGACTTCAGTTCAGGTCATGATCCCGCAGTGTGTGAGTTCGAGCCCCGCATCGGGCTCTGTGCTGACAG
>NW_027535861.1:0-296 GCF_008692635.1 Crocuta crocuta
AAGAGACCTCTCCCAAGAAACAGCGGGCAGGACAGAGAGGTGAGAGACATGGTGGCAGCATTGAAAACATTTGATCTCATGGGAAGCAAGTAAGAGCAAAAGAAGCCTATGAGGAGTAAAACGTTAAAAAGAAAACCATCCATGGGGGCAGATTGAAAAGAAACTAAGCTTATAGGAGAATGGGGGAACTTAACAGAAGACCATGGGGAAGAAGAAGGGGGGGAAATGGGGGGAAATGGGGAGAGGGAAAGCATGAGAGACTCTTGAATACTGACAAAAACTGAGGACTGCTGGAT
>NW_027535862.1:0-204 GCF_008692635.1 Crocuta crocuta
ACAACAGAGATATCCACTCTCACCACTGTTGTTTAACATAGTGCTTGAAGTCTTAGCATCACCCATCAGACAACAAAAGGAAATAAAAAGCATCAGAATTGGGAAAGAAGTCAAACTCTCACTTTTCGCAGACGGCATGATACTCTACATAGAAATCCAACAGACTCCATCAGAAGCCTACTAGAACTGATGCATGAATTCAGC
>NW_027535863.1:0-652 GCF_008692635.1 Crocuta crocuta
TGTGCCCTGGCCGTCCCTCAGTGAGGAATCTGGGAGAGGATATGGAGTTAAAGGAACTGATCACGATTTCTCTGCTCCTTAGAGCCCTCCTGCACATGGTGCTGTCTGGGGAGAGCTGGCCTCCTGGGCCAGGGTCTGACTCCTTGTGTGGCCTCCTCACACATACCATCTCCCACAGTCACTGCTGGTCCCTCCTCCTTACCCACCATTAGAAGTCAGCCATATGCTAGGGACAGACACCTGTCTGTCTGGCCCTGAGGCACCAGGGATCCAGTGAATATTTCTACAATAAAAGAGCACAAAAACCCATAAGTCTAGATATAAGAGGTTCTCACCACCCTGGAAAACTCCCTTGGGTGTTTCCCCCCCCTGCACAGAGGGTGATCTTGCTACTGTCTTCCATCACCAGCACTTCTGTCCGTTTGTCCCTGTGTGTACAGGAACCCACTGTGTGCAGTGATGGGGAGTGAGACTATGTCCTCCTAGAAGTAGATCCTGACACAGAGAGCAGTGAAAGGTGTATTAGGGGACATAGGAAGGGCAAAGTAGAAGGGGCCAAATGGACAGGGAAGACATTCAGGCAGATCTGACAACATTTTTTAAAATATATTTTTTTAATAGTTTATTGTCATGTTGGTTTCCATACAACAGC
>NW_027535864.1:0-1367 GCF_008692635.1 Crocuta crocuta
GACCTCACCCCCAGCAGCGTTACCCACCTCCCTCCTCGCCTCGATGTCAGACCAATAATGAGGGTGAAATCCCCAGCGTAACCCAGGGAGCATGATGGAGGAATAGCTCAAGCTTGGTCATGGGGAAGTAGGTGGGAAAACAAAGAACCATAAAGATGAGGTGATGTATTGCAAGTCTTCGTAAGGTGTTTTACAGTTGACTTTTACTTAAATATAACAGAAATCTCAAAGAGGGCTCTTTCTGTTACCTGGTTAGTTGCACTGCGAAAGGGTGACTCAGGGTATAAAATACCAGCCGTCCTGGTCATCATGCCATTATCATCAACTCTTCGTTGGCAGTAGCGCGATCCCTCGCTCACTGAAAGAGCAGTCTGTGTCAAGCACTGTGGCACCCATTAGGACTCACTTCAAGCTTACAGCAGCCCTGTGAGTTGTATGCAAATACTCTCTCCAGTTTCAGAAATGGAAACTGAGATCTAGAGGCAGAGCATTTGCCCGAACTCACCGTGTCGACAGGCAGCAAAGCAAAGGATGAAAACGAAGTCTGCCTCTGGGGCTGGAATTCCCACACTCTGTGTTACTTCTGTGAACAGGCTAAAACTCTAATAATCGCACAGTATTTTAGAAACTCTGTTTTTAAATTAAACTTAGCAGGAGAGAAATTACTAAATATTTCTCCCAGTCCATGAATTCAAAAACATCCAAGCACCTAGCAAACAAAGTATAATCGTCACAGCCTCCCAAGCCATCTGGTTGGGCTACCAACACTCTCATTGTTCTAGAGAAACTGAGTCTCAGGCCCCTTGAGAAGCCTGTGGGTGTGGCCGGGGCCATTACTCAGGCCTGAGGCGTCTCTGTCAGGGTTTTATTGAGCAGAGATGCCTGCCGCCATATGCATTTAAGTAATGAACAAGGATCAATACCTGTCTCTGTTCTTCTTGTCCACATTCCCTTGATGCTGGCCCAGGAAGAGGAGACCAGATTCACCACGAAACTTCAGCCCGCAGTGGATGGAATCTCATTATAGCCTTGCGGGAGCTAAATTTTCCTCATCGAGAACCACGAGAGACATTGAGGGGGACGATAGGAGAGGTCAGAGGGAATTCACCGGGATCTAAATCTTGAATGCCGGTGAGCTAATGCGGCTATGTTTCCATAAACAGACACCCATCCATCAACAGATGTTTATTCAATAGTCAACATAAACCCAGCTATGAGGCAGGATAGCCCACTAGTTTGAAGTGTATTCTGGACCCAGGCAGATCTGAGGTCAAATTCCCTTTCTGCCATTTACTAGCTTCATTCTTTGCAAGTTTCTTTCGGTATCACACAGGAGAAGTAAGCTGTTTACAGTGCATTAATGTTCA
>NW_027535865.1:0-885 GCF_008692635.1 Crocuta crocuta
CGGCCTCTAATTTTCCTTCTTATTGGAGTCTTTGTCTGGTTTTGGAATCAAGTCAATGCTGGTTACATAGAATGAGCTTGGAAGCTTTCCTTCCATTTCTATTTTCTAAACAGTTTGAGAAGAATTGCTATTAACTCTTCTTTAAATGTCTGGTAGAATTTCCCTGGGAAGCCATCTGGCCCCAGGACTCTTGTTTGTTGGGAGATTTTTTTTTGAGAGAGAGAAAGAGAGAGGGAGAGAGAGAGAGAGAGAAGAGAGAGGAGAGAGAATCTGAAACAGGCTTCATGCTCTGCCAGGTGTCGATCCCACGATCCTGGGATAGTAACCTGAGCTGAAATCAAGAGTCCGATTGTCAACTGACTGAGCCACCCAGGCAGACTTGTTGGGAGATTTTTGATTACTGATTCACTTTATTTGCGGGTAATGGATCTTTTCAAATTTTCCATTTCTTCCTGTTTCTGTTTTGTTAGTTTCTGAGTTTCTAAGACTTTGTCCATTTCTTCCTGACTGCCCAGTTTGTTGGCATATAATTTTTCATACTATTGCCTTATAATTGTATTTCTGTGGTGTTGGTTGGGATTTCTCCTCTTTCATTAGTGATTTTATCTGTTTGGGTCATTTCTCTTTTCTTCTAGATAAGTCTGGCTAGGGGGTTACCAATTTTGTTAATTCTTTCAAAGAACCAGCTCTTAGTTTGTTGATCTTTTCTACCGTTTTTTCTTTTGTTTGTTTCTATATCATTTTTTCCCATTCTAATCTTTATTATTTCCCTTCTTCTGCTGGCATTAGACTTTATTTGTTCTTTCTTTTCTAGCTACTTTAGGTGCAAGCTTAGGTTGTGTATTTGGGACCTTTCTTGCTTCTTGAGACAGGCCTGAATTGCAA
>NW_027535866.1:0-882 GCF_008692635.1 Crocuta crocuta
CTCCCCGACTTCTGACCGAAGAGCGGAAGCACTTGTTTCTCTCCCCGTGGTGAGCCTCCCAGGAAGACCCGTGACCTAGGACGTGTCCCCAAACCAATGACCTTCGGTCACTAATGCAAGCCTCCAGCCCGAGTGTGGGAAAGTATGTCCTTCCCAAACAGCTTACAAGGAAAAAGATGGCTGGATTTGGCTCTGTCCAAGTTTAAAACTTCTACAGGACTCAACTAAGCGTGGTGGTAAATAACCCGAAATGAAGCGGAGGTCAGAATTCAGGCAAGGGTGGAACGGAGGTGTCCCAAGGGCTAGGGGACAACACCAAGATTCCCTGAAGACCAGGAAGGAATGGAAAGCACGGAGAAGGGTGACAGGGACCCGAGAAGCATGCCTCACGGGGATGAAGCCACACAGGGAATGCGAAGTGCAGAGAAGGGGCTTAGGACTCTCAGGCCCGTCCTCCTGACAAGTGACAAACGCTCGCGCCAGAGGACAGGCCCCGCCTGCAGCCCTCCCGTCAGATCTGAATTAGCTCGGGCTGTGTAACAGAGTGCCAGAGACTGTGCGGCTTAAACAACAGAAACGTATTTTCTCACAATTCCGGAGGCTAGAAGTCCAAGATCAAGGTATCCACGTGGTTGTTTTCTTCAGAAAGCAGGAGGGAAGGGTCTGTTGCAGCCTCTCTCCTTGGATCGTAGATGGCCGTCTTCTCCCTGTGTCTTCACATCGCCACCTCTCTGTGTCTGTATCCAAACTTCCTCTTCTTATAAGGACACCAGCCATATTGGATTAGGGCCCATCCTAATGACCTCATTTTAACTCAATGTCCTCTTTAAAGACTCTCTGTGGCAGGGGCGCCTGGGTGGCTTAGTCGGTTAAGCGTCCGAC
>NW_027535867.1:0-340 GCF_008692635.1 Crocuta crocuta
AAAATAAAATAAAATAAAATAAAATAAAATAAAATAAAAAAATGTTCCTGGGTGGTTCAGTGGGTTCAGCATCCAACTTCAGCTCAGGTCATGATCTCGAGGTCTGTGGTTCGAGCCCCATGTCAGGCTCTGTGCTGACAGCTCAGAGCCTGGAGCCTCCTTCAGATTCTGTGTCTCCCTCTCTCTCTGTCCCTCCCCTGTTCTCTCTCTCACTCTCATTCTCTCTCTCTCTCTGAAAAATAAACATTAAAAATATTTTTAATAAAATAAATAAAGGAAAAGAAGAGAAGAGAAGAGAAAAGACAAGACAAGACAAGACAAGACAAGACAAGAAAAGAAA
>NW_027535868.1:0-225 GCF_008692635.1 Crocuta crocuta
CAGAAGATTGATTCAAGTTACATCTGTGGGGAGTTCTCTGTGCCTTTTGAATTTCAACATCTATTTCCCTCCCCAGGTTGAGGAAATTCTTGCTATAATTTGTTCATGGACTCCTTCAGCACCTTTCCCTCTCTCTTCCTCTTCTGGGATTCCTATGATATGGGTATTGTTCCGTTTGAGTGTATCTCTGAGCTCTCGAACTCTTCTTTCATGTTCCTGGATCAG
>NW_027535869.1:0-1297 GCF_008692635.1 Crocuta crocuta
CATTAGAGAGGGAGTAAAAATAAGCTCCTTTTCAAGCCTTTACTCGTGTTGTTTGCTGACATCCTATTGGCCAGAGCCATTTCCACAGCCAAACCCAGAGTATGAGGACAAAGGGTGTGGATGTAGGGACTAAGGGAGATTTAGGCCATTGGTGTACTCGATCTACCACACAGTCTGCTGACAACATTGCCTACGTCCCTGTGCTCCTCTCTTCCTGCCACAGAGCCTTGGAGGAAGGGGGTCCCCCTCATTCTACTTGAGGGCTGGTCTTCAATCTCTTCTTGCTCCTTAGATCCCTTGTTTCTCAAGGAACATGTACTGGCGGGGATGGTATTCTAAAGTATCCCTTCAAAGTACAGAGTTGAAAGAATGGCAACAAGCGCACCCTGATGCCACAGTCTCAGAGAAGTTACAGTGATAGCTACAGGTGTAGAGAGGTGTCTTTGGGAGACGTCAGCAGATCACTTTAGTCTGGGGAACATTCAGTGACTCCAGACCCTCCAGGCCCCCTTGTTCCTCGGGGCAAATGCACCAGGTCAGCAGGGGTATTATTTCACCTGGTCAGCGGGAGGCTCTGCTAGATTACAGGAAGTCCTGAGTGAGGGTTTACTAGCCTCCTTATAATCCAGTCACATCGTTCTGAAACTCCAGCATCAGTGTATTTCATGGGTGCAGAAATAGTCCTTTTGGAAGCCGGTCCTTTGGAAGCCAATCAACTTGAGTTCCGTATGCTGTGTTTCACTATAACACAAGGGCCTCCCAGTGGCCTTGGCCGCAGGTCAGATATGGCTACACTGCACAGCACGCAGGCACCATTGCTCTCGTCCATGTTTGGAAGACCTGTCTGCTGTCCTCAAGGACTAGGATGTGAGCACGTCAGGCCCAGCCAGGGCCGACCCTAACGTCTTCACGTCTGTTGTCTTCTTCCTCTTAACTGGGGTCGCCCTGCTTTCTCGGCTTCAGCTCCTAGAAGCCCTCCGACACATACCCGTGTTTTCCTTTGAGGAGCACTCTGAAGCCTCCTGAAGGCCACACACTATTCCTGGCTCCGGCTCCCTTTCAAATGGTGTCGATTTTTACTTTTGTCCCTTCCTTTTTCCTTCCTGGGTCCTTCCTGCTCCTCCTTCACTTGCCGAGTTTTCCGTTTTCCTGATGCAGTCTGCTCTCCCTCACCTTGTATCTGCTCCCTGAGTTGTGGTGCTGACTTCCACGGCCCTGGGACTCTTGCTCAGCCCTCTGTCGACACCTGAAACAGGCCCCAAACTCTGAAGCCCTGTTCTCTGGACCCCTGCCCCCC
>NW_027535870.1:0-690 GCF_008692635.1 Crocuta crocuta
GGTGCTGGCGCACAACAGTTCAGTTTTTCCTGGCGCCTTCTGGGATCAGGGCACTTAGTTTAAAGTCAGCACCACAGCCAGAGCTAAAAAACAGTCTTTCCAAGCCGAGGTTTGTTTGTTTGTTTTTCTCTTCTCCAGGGACGGTTCTATGAGCAATCTCAGCTTTACTTTCCTTTCCCCTAGACTCGAGGCAGCTCGCCACTACTCGCCGGTTTATCACTCACCGTAGCTGCACACAAGCCGGGTTCCCTTCCCTCCCTCCATGTCTCTGGTCCCGACCCGCTTTTATCTTCCCCAGTTCGCACTTACGCACTTATGAGGTTTCCTTCCCAGTGTACTCTGTCTCTTTCTCTTCCCAAACTCCTGTGGCTCAGTGTCCTACGCCTTCAGGCCTTCTCTGTTTGAGAGATGAGTGCAGGCGAAATGTACGGTGCTTCCTACTTCTCCGCCATCTTGCCTACACCAGCCTGGGCCCTTTTCTCTTAATTTTTGTGTATCTTTTGTTGATTTTGTTTTATGGTTATCATAAAATTAGGTGTAGTACTGGCATAAAAACAGACACATAGATCTACAATGATGCTCCATATAAAGATTTATATAGGTTAAAGTAAAGGGATTACGCTTCAATTAAAAAATTGAAGATAGATCGCAGATGACATGATACTCTACATCGAAAACCCGACAGACTCC
>NW_027535871.1:0-822 GCF_008692635.1 Crocuta crocuta
GGGGGGGGGGGAGGTCACCGGCGCATCTGGAGGGGGTACCAGTCTGTGGGGGTCCCTGCCTGAAGAGAACGGGCTGCCAGTCTGAGGGGGCAATGGCGGGAACGACGGCCTAATGGTGGGGGTGCCTGCAGGGGCTGAGGTCGGGGTGCCCCGTGTCTGGGGGAGCACCGGCCTGAGGGGACTGGCCCCTTGTTAGGGGGAGGGCGGCTGCCTGCAAGGGGCAGAGCCAACAGCCTGAAGGGGGTGCGTGTCTCAGGAAGCCCCTGCGGGGGGGGGTCTTCCTGAGGGGAGGGCACCCATTAGGGGGACGCCTTGTTCTGAGGAGGCTGGCCTCTGGTCTGGGGGAGGGGGTCCACCTGTTGGGAGGAGCCAACGGCCTGGGGCGGGGCGCCTGCCTGGGGAGCAGGGGCCTGAGAAGGGACGGGCCCCTTCCTGGGGTCGCGGTGGCGCCGCCTGTCTGGGGGAAGCTCCTGCCTGAGGGTTGGGGTGGCGCCTCACCAGGCAGGGACCCAGGCCCCAAGCAGCCGGGACAGCCCCCAGCCGAGGGCCCGGGACAGGCGACCACGGTGCCCCTTAGGTGGGGACGGCCCGCCTCCCACCCTTGCCGCCCCCGCGGCCCTATCGAAAGCAGCCCCGCAGGCTCCCAGCGCCCTCCGTGCACATGCGCCCCCACGGCCACCCCAGAGAACCTTCTGGAACCCGGGCAGGGCGAGGCGTCGAAGCAGTGGGCAGAGAAGCGTGAGCGGAAAGACTGCCGCCCACATCCGCTCTCCTCACAGCCGGAGCGCGTCCGCAAGGGGCGGGGGGCGGGGTGGCCTCCGT
>NW_027535872.1:0-991 GCF_008692635.1 Crocuta crocuta
TGAATAGAGCGAGGAAAACCAGACCCTGGGAGCCGAGAGAGGCCACGTGGCTGGTCAGGGGAGTCAAATTCGAACCCCCATAGGAGGCAGCCTGCGGGCTGGCCGGGACGTGGCCGGGACTTCGGCAGGGAGAGATTTGGGGCCAGACCTGTCAGGTCTCGGGCTGGGGAAATGGCTTCTGCAGAAGACGTTCCGGATAAGGATCAGGAAGGGCACGGAGAGAGAGGCAGCAGGGGCCTCGGGTGGCCCGATAAAGTGGGAGGGGGCTGTCCACGTGGGCAAGGAAGAGGGAGCCAGGTCCGGGTGTGATAAGGTTTGGACCAGGAAAGTGTGCTCCCTGTTGTCTGTGCCTTCCCTCCTGGTTTCCAGAACCCTCCGGGGTCCTGCGTGGCAGGAGTTAACTGGGGAGGTAAGAAATGCCCCCTCCCCTCCCTTCCAGGGGGAGTCTCCCTCCATGGACACCCTGCGGCGGCTCATCCAAGAAGAGCTCGAGAAACAGCTGGAAAGTGAGTAGCCGGACGTGACCGCGGCTGGCCACGTGAGGGCCTCTTGAGAGTCTGGGAAGCTGTCCCTTCTTCACCCGGTTCAGAAAAGGCTCTCGGAGAGCAGCTCACATGTAGAAACCATGCAGATACGAAAGGAACACCGTGTAGGCTCTGGACACACAGACCCCCTCCGAGCCTGTTTGTACCGCTTGAATACCTCCCGTTAGGGGATCACCATCCACGGGGCCAGCTTTACCCCGTCGGCCATGGATGCTGTGCCTTCAGTCCCGAGGAGAGCAGGGACACGTAGTTCTTTAAAGGAACTAGATTCCTTTTAATCCTGCTGTATTATTTCACGGTTTTATTGTGAAATCCCACAGTCTTGCGTGAGCCTGGTCACAGCAGGCGCTCTGGGAGGGAGCAAGCTCAGAGGATAGTAGTAGTAATGCCAGTATGCGGGGCGGGAACCCATGGGCCACGAGATCATGACCTGAGCCAAAGTCAGA
>NW_027535873.1:0-540 GCF_008692635.1 Crocuta crocuta
TTTACATGCTTTATATACTCAATTGTGTCCCTAGGTGACAACGTATATATCCATACATCCCAATTGTTTTCCTTGTCTTCTGAAGCAGCAGCGACTCTACTCATATGCAAACACATGTTATGTTGTGGTACGTGTAAATACCATCTTTCAGGTGTAGCCACAGAAAGGTGAGGAGAGGCATCACTGGCAGGATGGGAGACAAAGAGATTGGACCAGTGAAGACGTAAGTACAGCGACATCCTAACTGTGTGATATCCTAAGGATGACAATTTAAAGTTACCTTGCTTGGTTCTCACAAGAGCCCTATAAAATGGGTTATTCTGATTCCCATTTTCCAGATGAGGAAACGAACACAGAGATAGCAAGTAAGTGGGTCAAGACTGTCATCCAGATAGAGGCAGAACTGAGAGCAGAAACTAGTTGCTCTGGCTCCGGGTTCAACTCTCTTCTTACACATTGCCGTTGGGATGAAAGGGTCTCCATTGTCTCAAGTATTTTCATTTTTTAAAATAGTTTATTGTCAAGTTGGTTTCCATATAA
>NW_027535874.1:0-266 GCF_008692635.1 Crocuta crocuta
TAATATTTAATACTGGTAATAATATTCTAATGTGGATGTAAGACAGAAAAAAAGCGAGCAATGGGAACTTGCCTCACGGATGAGGACAGCTTTTATTTTTTTTAATCATTCTAGTCTCGCAGGCATCTTGACAAGGGTACATGAAGGGATCTCCAGGTTCCGCTTGTATTAAAACACATGATCACAGGGAGAGTGAACTTCAACACATACTTCAAAGCCCAGCCGAAATGTCCCCTCCTCTCAGAAGTCTTTCCTGACACTCCACA
>NW_027535875.1:0-389 GCF_008692635.1 Crocuta crocuta
TCCAAATCCTACTGAGATTTAATTATGAAATCTCAGAAGACACAATTACTTTTTGTTCTTTCTGGGGCTGCATGTCATGGAATTTGGAATCACGAAGATTTACCTCTAACAAGTCTTAGTTTTTATTAATATAATATAGGCCAATAATGTGAATATAAAAGTTAAGGAAGAGAAAATACCCTAAAATGTCTAAAGATTTGATGACGATCAATGCTATAGTACTTATTTAATAAATGGTGAGTAGTAGCTTTGGATATCAAGCACTTGGCATAATTTAGATACTTCTCAAATGGAACACATATATTTTACTTGTTCTCCAATTTTTTCAAGAAATACTTGGAAAATAGTGAATACTCAAGTATTGTGTACTGAAGAAAAGTATTAGAATA
>NW_027535876.1:0-203 GCF_008692635.1 Crocuta crocuta
ATGGTGTGAGAAAATGATCTCGTTTCATTTTTCTGCATGTTGCTGTCCACTTCTCCCAGCACCATCAGCTAAAGAGGACTTATTTTTTTTCCATTGGATACTCTTCCGCTTTGTCAAAGATTAGTAGGCTGTACATTTTTGGGTCCAATTCTGAGATTTTTATTCTATTCCATTGGTCTATGTGTCTGCTTTTGTGCCAATAC
>NW_027535877.1:0-724 GCF_008692635.1 Crocuta crocuta
AATAAATGCTATGTAGTTGTCAGGATACAAACAGGGACAGAACCACTTGATTTACTTTGTTACTCGATGTCAGGCCCACCTATCACATACAACGATCCCTTCCCATGCTTGGGAACCTCCATCACGAGTGGGGTGAATGGGCAGGGCTGAGGAATGCCCTAGAAAGTTTAGGCAAAGGAGCATCGGGACAAACGTGCCCACACAGCCTTTCCGCGGTAGAGGATAGAAGGACAGAAGGGAGCCGGAGGCCTGTGTTCTCTGTGCCGCCGTGTACAGGACACGCCCTAAGGCCCACGGTGGGGACCTAGACAGGCAATGCCAGGCAGGGAGGGGAGGAGGAGGCCCCTAAATACTGTGTAATTCTTGGAATGCTGAAAGGGAAATAACCAGTCTTCTCACTTTGTAATAAAGCCAGGGCTCCCTATCACCTAAAAGAATCCCTCCTTTATAGGCATCCTACCCATTGGGCAACGCCTAGAGTGGGGTTCACAGGCAGGCTGCAGGGAGTACTAATTTTAACCCAAAGAAGGACCCAGACAATAGATCCTTTAGCGCATGGAGAATGGAAAGAGGCAGTGGTCTGTGTCCGCGGCATGGTGCACAGGATAACTTGGCCCAAAAGTCCAGCGTGGGGCCTGGGAAAACACATGCCAGCGGAGGCAAAGGTTACTCCACCGCCCATCCTCTGCACACAGCTCTCTCAGGGCGCCCTGCACACCCACCC
>NW_027535878.1:0-211 GCF_008692635.1 Crocuta crocuta
AATCTAACAGCTCACCTAAAGGAACTAGAGGCAGAGCAACAAAAAGGGCCCATACCCAGCAGAAGAAGAGAAATAGTAACAATCAGAGCAGAAATAATCAATATAGGGACCAAAGAAACAATTGAACAGATCAATGAAACCACGAGTTGGTTTTTTGATAATATACACAAAATTGACAAACCTCTAGCCAGGCTTCTCAGAAAGAAAAGAG
>NW_027535879.1:0-280 GCF_008692635.1 Crocuta crocuta
AAGCGGCCCCGTGAAACGTTTGTGTCTCCTGAGATGCTGATAGGCACTCCTCTGTAAAGGCGTTCTGAGCTTCAATCCGTGCGAGAAATGCGCATTAAATAAGTCAGCACACTGCTGGCCGCAGGCCTTCGAGAAGCTCTCCGATGCGCTGTAACTTGTGAGTGGCCAAGTGGGGAATGGACCTCCGTGCGACGTTTCTTACACGTGTATGAGTGTGGAAGGAGACCTTTGGGAATCGTCTGCAGATGCCCTGGGGGACCGGGGTACCGGGGTTCCGGGG
>NW_027535880.1:0-1896 GCF_008692635.1 Crocuta crocuta
AAGTTACATTTAGGGTTTTTCCCCATTTTGAAAGCTTTATGTCAGGCTCTAGACAACCAACAAATTATAGCGGTGTCTAACAAAAGGGATACTTGAGCGATGTGCCGGGAGGCAACACGAGTGATCTGGCTAAACTGAGACCGAACCATTAATTTGGGCGGCAGTTTTAAGCGTTCCCCATTTATTTAGTGTTTATACCTGATACATGTAATTAGAGGTAGCTTCAATGCCAACTTTGCCTTGAATGTTGTCAAAGAGCTTGAGACTATTAAAGGCAAAACTAAATGCATGTCTCCCTTAGTGTATATTCTACCTCTTGCTAGCTCAAGTTAAATTCTGTTCAGCAAAGGTTAAGAAATATCCTTTAAGAGCCTTCAATGTGCAAGACATTGTACTATTGGGGATGTAAAACATGAATCCTTGTGCCTGCCCACCAAGGGACTCTATTCTTATGGGTCTTGTGAGAGAAGGTGGGGATGGGCTGGGGCGTGTCTAAGAGAAGGTGAATGTATTCCATGATAACAATGGAGTTACCTGATCGGGACGGTGAGCCTTCAAACACCAGTGCTGTCACATCACAGGAACCCAAAAGCAGTTCTTCCCAAACTTAGATATGTTTTCAGATCGTGTTTTGTTAAAATGCAGATTCTGATTCTAGAGGTCTGGGGTGGGGCCTGAGATTCTGCATTTCTAACATTTCCCAGCAGCACCTGGGAATTTATTAGAAAAGCACAATTTCATTCCCCGATGTAGACTTGCCTTCATGTTAACAAGTCCCCAGAGATTCACATGCACGGCATTCAAGTTTGGGAAGCTCTGCATTATGGCAATTTTCTCAACCCTGCCTGCACAGTATAATTGACTGAGCTATTTAAAAAGTATAGATGAGTATGGGGCACCTGGGTGGCTCAGTTGTTTAAGCATCAGACTTTTCATTTCAGCTCAGGTCATGATCTCACGGTTCGTGGGCTCCAGCCCTGAGTCGGGCTCTGTGCTGACAGCACAGAGCCTGCTTGAGATCCTCCTTCTTCTTCTCTTTGCCCCTCCCCTGCTTGTGCTCTTTCTCTCTCAGAATAAATAAATAAGTAAAACCTATATCTACAGATATTATATCTATATAATATAGATATAACTATACCCAAACCTGAGCCACATGAAAGCCACCTGGTAAACCTAATTGATTTCCATGAAGAAGTAAATCAGAATCCCTGGGGAATGGGCCTGGGAATCAAGACTTGTTAAAAAGCTCCTAAGGTGATTCTCCTGTGGCCTGAGTTTGAGAAGCAGTGCTTTAGTGCTTTTGTAACAGGCTTCAGGCATTTGGGGGTACATCCTCTAGATCATTCCAGTGAGCATCCATCACCAAGAACTGTCTCTCTTTGAATAAAACCTGGTGTCTGTCTGTGTCCCTCGCTCCAGCGTCAACTATCCTCAGTGTTCCCTCCCTGCTCTCCACTGACACTGGTCTTGCTGTTCCTCAAACACTCCAAGTCTGTTCTAGCCTTAGGGCCTTTGGACTTGTTCTCCACAAGGCTGACTTCTCATCATCCAGGCTGCAGCTTCAATGCCACCATCTAAGAGATGGCTCTTTCAGACCATTCCATCTAACAGGAACCCTTTGTTGGCCTCTATTATTCTGTTTATTTCTTTTATAGTACTCATTACAATTTGAAATGATCTGGTTTATGTATTGTTTACTTATTCATGGTCTGTTCTCTCATGATTAGTATGGAAGCTCTGTGAGGGGTCTTGTCTGTCTTGAACCTCAGGGCCCAGAATAGGCTTAGTAGTCGTTTAAGTATATTTATTTACTTTAAAAAATTGTTTAATGTTTATTTATTTTTGAGAGAAAGACAGAGCAAGAGTGGGGGAGGGGCAGAGAGAGAGAGGGAGACA
>NW_027535881.1:0-309 GCF_008692635.1 Crocuta crocuta
ACAAATAAAAATGAAAATACAACAATCCAAACTCTATGGGATGCGTTGAAGAAGGCAGTCCGAAGAGGAAAGTACACTACACTCCAGGCCTATTTCAAGAAATTAGAAAAATCTAACAGTGCATCTAAAGGAACTAGAGGGAGAGCAACAAGAGCGCCCCAAACCCAGTAGGAATAGAGAAGTAATAAAAATCAGGGCAGAAATAAACTATATAGAAACCAAAAACAAACAAACAGTTGAACAGGTCAACAAAACCAATATTGGTTTTTGAAAAAATAAACAAAATTGACAAACCTCTATCCAGGCTTC
>NW_027535882.1:0-383 GCF_008692635.1 Crocuta crocuta
ACAGCAGTTCTCCTTCCCCATCTGCAGGGGATACGTTCCCAGACTTCTGGTGGATGCCCAAAACAGTGGATAGTAGTGACCCCCAGATGGACTGTGTTGTTCCTTTTCATACATCCGTATGATAAAGTTGAGTTGATAATTGGGCACAGCAAGAGATTAAACACATTAACTCATAATAAGTAGGACGATTATAGTAATCTATTCTATAATAAAACTGAGGTGAATGTGGTCGCTCTTGCTCTCTCAAAACCCCTTATTTGTACTATACTCACCCTTGTTGTGATAATGGGTGATGACAACTTGGCTGGCTGATGAGGTGACATGAAAATGATGTAGGAACTGCGACAGAGCATTGGGCTGCTACTGACATTCTGACGATGTGT
>NW_027535883.1:0-535 GCF_008692635.1 Crocuta crocuta
GACACAGTCCTGGGAGGCATGTGAATTCCAACCCGTGAGAGGGAAGATTCCAGAAGGGCTATGCGTAATTAGTAAGGCTGCTCTAAATCCATCCCACCAAAGCTTAAACACAAGTCTTAATGGGGTCAAGTTGATCTTTAAGAGTTTAACTATCAGCCAAAACAAACTCAACACTCTTTAAAGGAAGACAGAGTCCAGACCCTCAGTGGTATGATACACAATATCTAGTATCCAGTCAAAATTACTGGACACTCCAAGAAGCATGAGAATGTGATCCATAAACTGGAGGAAACTCAGTCAAAAGACATAGATCCAAAATTGGCAGAAAAGGTCAAATTAGCAGATAAGAAATTTAAAACAGCTATTAAAAATATGCTCAAGGATTTATGAAAAACATAACATGATGAGAAAAGAAATTGAAGGGGCGCCCGGGTGCCTCAGTCAGTCAAGCATCTGACTTCGGCTCAGGTCACGATCTCACGGCTTGTGAGTTGGAGCCCCGTGTCGAGCTCTGTGCTGACAGCTCAGAGCCTGG
>NW_027535884.1:0-270 GCF_008692635.1 Crocuta crocuta
ATGCTGTATCTTGTCAAATGCTTTTTCTGCGTCTATCGACAGGATATGTTTTTTATCTTTTCTTTTGTTAGTGTCATGGATCACATTGATTGATTTGCGAATATGGGTCCAGCCCTGTAACCCAGGAATGAATCCCACTTGATCATGGTGGATAAATCTTTTCATGGGCTGTGGGATTCGATTTGCAAGTATACGGTTGAGGTTTTTTGCGTCCGTATTCACCAACTATCTCTTCCCATGTGAATTTCGGTAGTGAGTGTGTGTTTAGGA
>NW_027535885.1:0-735 GCF_008692635.1 Crocuta crocuta
TTATCCACCTATATGTTATTTGATTTGGGTTGTTTCATTAAGTGTCAGACTCTTAAGTATCAGGCTTAATGAAACTGTAATATCAAGGGCAAAAGAAAATTCTTCTCCAAACCTGATACAAACTCACGTGGAACAAACGTGATTACAACAATTAAAAATCATGGCTTCTTCCCTGAAATATGCCTTTTTCTTTCTTCCTCACTTGATCTAGCCACCATGGATATAAAGTCATCACCTATACGTTATCTTGCTAGACTTTTTTGTAAGTAGAGAGAATCATTTTCTCTATTATGTTGCTATTCTATATTGTAACTGGCATTTGTGTACATTTCACAGTATATTCAATCATAAGGCCAAAAATTAAATAAGGTTGTGAAGTTGGGATATGGGTTAGAAATTAATAAGTTTAGAGGTCTTCCAGAAGCCACAGAGCATTTGCCCTTTAATGGATGAAACTGCTACTTAGCTCTTGTCATTTGCTTCCATACTAGAATGCAAGACACGTGAATTCAGATTATCTTGATTTTCAAAAGAATTTCATGATATTGCAATCAGTGCAAAATTTGTCAATTTGAAAACACCATGTCAACTAAAAGATGTTTGTGGGTAAAATCCTGCTCTATTTGTTTTTTGAACAAATTCATTCAATATGTATTTATGGAGCACTTAGCATGTTCTAGTCACTGTGTGGAGTGTTGTGTATATAGTGAACTGAAATTTCAGTTTTTTTTTTTT
>NW_027535886.1:0-831 GCF_008692635.1 Crocuta crocuta
ATGTGGAGGCGTCAAATGAACAGTCAGATTTCTAAGTCTGGACTCCAGAAAAGAGGTCCAAGGTGGAGATAAAATTTGGGAGTCATCAATACATAGATGGAATTTATAGCCACAGAACAGTGAGAACTCTGAGGGAATGAGAGACAGGAAGAAGAGTAGGGAATCACAGGGTCCTTCCTGAAAGCTACATGGGAAAAAGTAGATCTAGGAGGAGGGAGGGACAATTGTGTCAAATTATAGTCACGGCACAAGTAAAATGATGACTGAGAACTAAGACCACTGAATTGGGCAATTTAGTCAAACAAAAAGGATTGATTTTGATGGAGTGGTGGATTTACAACATAATGCCAAAAACTTAAGTTAAAATCACTCCAGTGCTGAAAAATGTCTGTTTGGAAGCAAGGAGAAGTCCAACTGAAGTCCTGCTAAGTTTGGGATGATCACTGAGCATCCGGAGAAGAGTGTTTTCTATTGAGCCTGAGGTAAACTGCACAGAGCCCGTAGCAGAAGAGTTCGGCAGGCAGATGGCACTAATTAGTGAAGGCTTACAGAAGGTAAAGGACCAGAAAGGGACATCAGCACTGAAGATGCAGACTTGGGAGACGATAAGTAAAACCATGTGAGTGGATCAGCACCTGGAAAGGGTAAGTGTAAAGGAACCCAAAAAGAGAGCCTAAGGCTGGGATCTGATTGAGGCCCATGATCAAAAGGCTGGGGAAACAATAGACGGCAGAGAAGGAGATGAAAGAGGGTCAGAGTTAGAAAAGAAATGACAACACAATGTTGGGGAAATCAATAGTGTCAAGCGTTGTGGAGAAATACACCATAAGG
>NW_027535887.1:0-223 GCF_008692635.1 Crocuta crocuta
CAGAATTGAGAACTGAGAAGTGGAGCTAAAAGTATACAGCCAACTAATCTTTGACAAAAGAAAAGAGAGCCTCTTCAACAGATGGTGCTGGGAGAACTGGACTGCAGCATGAAGAAGAATGAAACTAGATCATTTTCTCACACCATACACAAAAATAAACTCAAAATGACAACGGATTTGAATGTGAGACAGGAAACCATCAAACCCTAGAGGAGAAAGCAGG
>NW_027535888.1:0-1403 GCF_008692635.1 Crocuta crocuta
CAGAGCTTCTCATACTAAAAAGTGAATCAGCCAAGGATCCTCTTATGATGCAGATTTGGGGTGGGCTCTGAGATTCCGCGTTTCTGACAAGCTCCCAGGGGATGCTGGTGCTGCTGTTGGATGACCACTCTTTGGGTAGAAGGACTCACAGGAGAACACTGATGTGTTTGCAGAACATACCAGACCGTGGTAGTCTGGTCTCTGCCTCCCTGTCCAGCTCCTGGCCTCAGCCTGAAATTCAGATACCCCAGGATACACTGGAATGTTCTTGGCCTTGACCTCTCACCTACTCATGACACACACCCTCTCTAACTCCCACACTCTACCTAGCCACCCGGCAGACATGCCTGAGACGAGGGCCAAAGGTCACCTTCTCTCCGAAGCCTCCTCTGACATGCCCTTTTCCTCCCTTCTGGAACCCATCATCTGATCCTCCTATCCTTAGGAGCATTTCATGACATTTAATTGTTTACATGCCTCCTCAGATTGCAGAAGCCTGGCATTCTGCAGGTGCTTTATGTGAGCGCTGTTGGATCAATGCATTTCCATATAGTACATAATAGGACCCCTTGAGATAGCCCCTGGATTGTGAACTCTTCGAAAACCTGGACTGGGCCATTCATCTGTATCCCTGAGGGTCTGGCTCCTAGTAGGTAGTCTTGGCAATTTACTGAATAGGAGGACATGAGCTCTGAGGTGGGTCTGTTTAGTCTAGATTTTGCCCTCAGACTGTTGCCTGCCTGGTTGGGTCTTCTGACATATGTTTTCCGCACAGCAGTCAGCATGTGCATTAAGCAGATCTTCTCGGAATGGTAAAAGTCAGGCTTCTGACTGCTTAATGGATGCTTGCCTCCAGTGGTACTTCTGACTTGTGACTTCATTTCTCTTGAGTCCTTGGTACCTGTGGGCAGCCCCCCATCGCCACCCCATCCAACGCAAAGGCCACTCTGAGAGTGAGCCCAGAATCCCAGCTGGCTGCTGCATGTCCCTGTGTTCCAGACTCTTAGGATTCAAGCCAGAGCCTCTCCTCCTGGGAAGGTCCTCAGCACCAGGCACCATGACAAGAGTGCTTCCTGGGAGCAGAGATGTCAGAGAAACCATAGCAACCATCTGCATCCACTCTTGCTATGTCCCATTAGTGATGGAAGATAGGAAATGTGTTACCCTTGATAGCTGCTGAGGCCTTCCAGCTATGCGGAGAAGTTATGATTATTCCACATTTAATTTTACTTTTTATCAAAGCAATATATGTACATAATTTTAAAAGCCAAATGATACCGCAAGGCTTTTAATAAAAAACAGAAGTTTTGGGCTCTCTCTCTCTCCAACCCCTGAGCCCCAGTTTTCAGAGACAACTGCTTTCAACTTCTTGAGCTGTTTCTTCTCATATTTACCTTAATTTT
>NW_027535889.1:0-844 GCF_008692635.1 Crocuta crocuta
CCACATCCTTTGTTAGGGGATAGTGCACCCACCCACCCTGGCTTGGAAACTCCGCAAAAGCCTCAAACAAGCCCAATGTTCTGGAAGACATGCTAGCTCTGCTCCCAAATCTGCTCCCACCTGCCCTCCTGGCCACTAGACCTAAAGCCAACATCAGATTGAATTGGGGCTCAACTGGGCAAGCGCGGACCTATTAAGGGAAGGGAGGGACTAGACACCAAAGAAGCTTCAGGTCTTGGCTCATCCACACAGGCAGGAGCCAGGAACACAACACACTGTGGTGTTGGATGGAAGCAGGTAGAATATAAGACCACACAAGGGGAAATTTGTCTACATGACAGGCTCACCCATGACTCAGGGTTTACTATATTCTCACAAAGACCTAAAGACTGCTGGGATGGTTCTTGGGAGCTCGAATGAAGTAATGGCTGTCATTCAACAAAGATGCCACTTTAAACTTCCATGGCCAACTCGAGGAGGGGGTCAAAGTCAAACCCAGGGTGGTTGGTTGGAGGTGATATTTCAGAACTGGACTCCTTGGTGGAGATTTTTTTAATAGGAGGCCAGGTGGCAGTGCTTGACTGCCAGAAGCAAAGTGGACATAGTTCCCCTAGTGAGGAGGAAGGCCACGATGGCAGCCAGCAGGCCCCGGTGTCCCTAGGGTAGGGACAGACGAATAGCCAACAAGGTGTTCCTTACTCTAAATAATCAAAAAAGACCAGGAAAGAGCGTGGGTGGCTCAGTCAGTTGAACACCAACTTCAGTTCCGGTCATGGTCTCACAGTTCATAGGTTCGAATCCTGCATCAGGCTCTATGCTGACAGCTCACAGCCTGGAGCCTGCT
>NW_027535890.1:0-621 GCF_008692635.1 Crocuta crocuta
TCAACTAGCGAACACAAATGCATATGAAGTTTTACCGAGTGCTAGCAAGGAGAGAGGGAACGTGCCAGAAGAGCTGCGCTGCAGAGGTTAGCTTATTAAGACAAGCGGAGGATGCTTCTCCGAGGAAGTGTTGCCAGAGTGTGAGTGCGAGGAAACCGGGCGGCAGGGCTGCAGAGCACGTGGGGCAGGGGGAGCATCACGCACGGATGCAGGACCCGGAGCACAGGGGCCGGAAGAGTGTCTCCACGGTGCGCATGGGCAGGTGGCAACTGGCTGCATCCCCGAGGGCCTTGTGGGTCACATCAGGGAGGTGTTGTTTTTTCCAAGGGCGGGGTAAATATTGAGGTTGGGTTTTGGCCAGGGATGGGTAAGGCAGGGGAGTGGGGTATCAGGAGGTGGGAAAGGCTCTTCTGGCTGGGGTATGGTGAACAGATTATTAAATTGTCAAGAGTGGGTGGGCCAACTGGGGGGCTCTTTTTAGTGGCACAGCTCCAGCAGGAGAAAACAGCATTTCAGACAAGGGCATCTGTGGACTGGGGTGGGTATGACGGGTATGGAGGGAAGCAGACGTGCTTGGAGGAGATCCAGAAGGATCAAGGACAAGATACAGGGATGGATGGA
>NW_027535891.1:0-313 GCF_008692635.1 Crocuta crocuta
GGCTCTTTGACTGTCCAGTGCCTGTCCATTCAGGAAGTGTTCTTTAAATGATGTCTCTTAGTTTCTCTTGTTGAGACTTCGGTTATTTTGTTTCCCTACTCGTATTGGTGTTTTGGACTCTCCACCATGTATACTTTGGCTTGTTTCTTGAGGTAGCCCTGGAAAAGAAAACAGACAGACAACCACATAGGGAACAAAGGTAATCAAACTCCCAGACAAAGCCAATAAGCAAACAAACTGAAAGGGAAAAAGAAAAAGAAAAATAGGGAGGGACAAAAAACAAAACAATACAAAAAAGAAAAAAAAGAGGAAG
>NW_027535892.1:0-304 GCF_008692635.1 Crocuta crocuta
TCAGTGAGTTCCTTTATGTTTGTTGTTAATTATTTAAAAATTTTTTTAATATTTATTTATTTTTGAGAGACACAGAATGTGAGTAGGGGAGGGGCAGAGAGAAGGAGACAGATTCTGAAGCAGGTTCCAGGCTCAGAGTTTTCACCACAGAGCCTGATGCAGGGTTCAAACCCACGAACCGTTGAGATCATGACCTGAGCCGAACTTGAACACTTAATGAACTGAGCCACTAAGGTGCCCCTGTTATTAATTATTTATCTATTTAGGTGCTATCATATTGGGTGCATAAATATTTACAATTGCT
>NW_027535893.1:0-1723 GCF_008692635.1 Crocuta crocuta
TAAATCACTCTCCTGAAAAAAAGAGAAAAAAACAAATAGAATCAACTTATTAATTAAAGATCTCTGACAAAACAATCTTAGATGAAGTGAGACATGTTTAAGGATTTAAAGCTCACTCCATTCCAGGAGAAAATCAGTGAAAATGTAATTAAACTTACAGTCATCTAGATAAGATTTCTGGACTAGAAGCATAAAGAAAGATCCACTGAAAATGTAGGCAGAAAAAGCCAAAATGGGTGAAAATCTAGGTTTATTCTTTTTTATAGCAATAAATTCTACAGTTACAGAATTTTGAGGGAGGAAATAAAAAAAACTATTAGCCAGGAATTTTATATCCAACCAAATTATTTTGATTTTTCATAGGTAAAGTACTAAAATGTCATTGAATTAATTTGTTCTATAAATATAGCCATGTTTCTTAAATGTCAGACCCTTTAGATACAATGGCAAATAGGATATATATCTTTCTCAAGTTGGAAATATAAAACAGTATTGTTAGATTATAAATAATTTGGATTTAAAATTCAAGATTATATCAATGAGCATGAAATGAAGGAAACATGGGAGAAAAGTGGGGGATTAAAAAGATACTTTCTCATTCCTAACCAAGATAAAAATAACTAGAGGTTAAAAAAAATGCTTCTGAAAATTTTATAAGTACCAATTTATAGAATAATAATGGGAAATCTTTAGCATAATACAGTACACGATTTCAGGTCATATATTGTTAGTTTTAATCAAAAGCATCCATGGACAAATTTGATTTATTAAAAGAGTCTCAAACTATATTAAAATAATCTAATCATATGTGTCTTGGTAAGGAACATATATAACAAAGGCAAAGAACAAAATTATTAGCAGTGGTAGATGTTGAAAATTTAAGAGAAAGAAACAGAGATTGTAATGTTAATTTCAAGGCAAAATTCAAGGAAAACATTACATATAACAAATAATTATCTTTGACATACAATAAAGATATAACTATCTTGAACCTTTTCTTGCTGAATGATATCATATTGAACTAAAAAAGGCAAAGACAGTTAGAAATACAAATAAAGTTGAATGAGTATGTCCTGGAATTTTCTCTCAACCCATCCCCAGAAAAATGAAATAAAAGATATATTTAAATATTAAACTAATAAGAATAATATTTGAAAATAATTTGTATTGGTCCAAAGGCCAATCTATAGAAGAAAATGGAGAGTGGAGATCTCAGCACTAAGTTAACACTGTTTTTGCAATAAGCCACCTATAGGCAGAAACCCAACCTAGAAAGCCACACGTCCATAGGAAGACTTTAAGCTCAGGACACAGGGATGAGAATTCTGTTGCAGAAGATGAACTCACAACCAGACTTCACTGAATTTATGAGAAACAACTACATCCCATCAGGGTCTATCAAGCCAAACAAAAAGAAACACTTTCAGCTTAGGAAATAGAGTTAGTAAGCCAATCAGAAAAGGACTTTAAATAAATAAGTTAAGATCTTCATAGAGATAAAGGAAGAAATCTTGGGATAAGAATAGGGCTTATAAAACAGGAGCAGGTTGATACATCAATATATCTGTAACTATCTATAATCTATACATCTCCTATAGAAACCGGAGAGGAAGTATGTGTGTATGTATGTATGTGCATGGTGTTTCTATATACAAAGTATATAGAGGTAAAAAGATATAGTATATAATATGCTGGACAGAGCTAAAGAACAAATTAACAATGG
>NW_027535894.1:0-456 GCF_008692635.1 Crocuta crocuta
TCACAGGAAAAGAGCCTAGACAAGGTTGAGAATGTCGGGACAAAAGTGCTGAGAGTGAACAAGGTCATCAAGGGCGCGAAGGACATCCAGAAAACGCGCCTTAAAGACATGAGACGTCAGAATACCCAGAGGAAACAGAATGCCCAGCCATTTGTGGAGAATGTGGCCGAAGAAAGACGGCTCGAGAGACCGTCCGCAGGGGGGCTGGAACAGCTTCACGTGGCACACAGGCCCAGGAAATTGGTGGGAAGCTCCTTCAAAACAGAGCCCTCATTCATACAGGAACACAAGGCAGCGGTCTCTTCGTTCCTGAAACAATACTCTCTGGGCAGGCCTGCTGCCTCCACCACTCCCAAATCCCCAGCTGAGGTGAAAAACAAATCAAAAGACTTGACAAATCCCATGTCTGTGTTAGAAGATGCAAATGCTAGAGTTAGAAACATGAAGGCTTCCAGA
>NW_027535895.1:0-326 GCF_008692635.1 Crocuta crocuta
ACCTAACCTTCCTTTGAAGACCTCAACCAAAGATCATTTGTACAGTGAGTTCTGGTCTCTTCTTCCTTCCAGGTTGATTTGCAATTGTTTTATGGTGTCCATTTCATATATTTCAGTTCTGATCTCTGTTATTTCTTTCCTTCATCTAACTTTGAGCTTATCTTGGTCTTTTCTTAGTTCCTGGAGGAGTAAAGTTAGGTTGTCAGTTTGAGAATATTTGGTCTTACTGTAGTCCTTTAAATGCTGTAAACTTTCCCTTTAGAACTGCTTTAGCAGCATCCCATAAATTTTGGTAAGTAGTATTTTATTTTCATTTTTTGAAGGTA
>NW_027535896.1:0-326 GCF_008692635.1 Crocuta crocuta
ACCTAACCTTCCTTTGAAGACCTCAACCAAAGATCATTTGTACAGAGAGTTCTGGTCTCTTCTTCCTTCCGGGTTGATTTGCAATTGTTTTATGGTGTCCATTTCATTTATTTCAGTTCTGATCTCTGTTATTTCTTTCCTTCATCTAACTTTGAGCTTATTTTGGTCTTTTCTTTGTTCCTGGAGGAGTAAAGTTAGGTTGTCAATTTGAGAATATTTTGTCTTACTGTAGTCCTTTAAATGCTGTAAACTTTCCCTTTAGAATTGCTTTAGCAGCATCGCATAAATTTTGGTAAGTAGTATTTTATTTTCATTTTTTGAAGGTA
>NW_027535897.1:0-932 GCF_008692635.1 Crocuta crocuta
ATATATCCTCAAGGATTTACTTTCTTCTATATTTGCTGTGTAACCATTTTTGTCCTAATAATCTTAATTTATACTTCATTTGATATTTTTTGCTAGGGGCTGGTCTGGCAACTAAATCTCCCTAAAGGCAGAATTATTATTCTGCAAATCCTCTGTTTACGCTTTTTTAAAAGCTTGGTTTTAGTTTTTCCATTTTATTTTATTACTTGTATTTTATTTTATTTTTATATTTTAAAAATTATTTTGTATTTTTTTGCAGCTCTTTGTATAACAATCATAACACAAACAAGTTGATAAAAGAGAATAAAGTTATTTAGGAAAAAATAAATATTTGGAAATTAAGCAACAAAATTTTCAATAAGACAGGTCAAAGAAGAAAGCCCCAAGGAAACATTAGGAAACATTTCATAGAATTCAATGAAAATGAAATGTATATAAAATTTTGACACTGCTATAGAGGGAAAGGAAGTTAATCCTTAAAAAGTAAGATGGTATAAATCCAAGTTTTAGTTTTCTACCTGAAGAAATAAAAAAAGTAAAATTAAAATCAAATAGAAGAGAGAGTAAGTGGAGAAAATCGAGTGTTAAAATTGGTTATGTGGAAATGTTAATGAAATTGAAGAAAAAATTCCAGGAAGAATAATCAATATAAAAGAGAGAAGTATCAATATTAAGAACAAAAGAAGTAATATCAGCAAAAAACTATATAATTAAAAGAAAATAGAATATGCAGGGAATGTTAGCAATAATTGAACACCAATTCGATAAATTAGTGACTTCTTGAAAAATACAACTTCCTTTCATTAAAAAAAAGAAAATAAGAAAAAAAGATTATTTCTTTATTTATTAAAGAAATTGAATTCTTCATAAAGAAAGCTTCCAAACACCAAATTATATATCAGATGACTTTGCATGTAAATGCTATCTATCAT
>NW_027535898.1:0-802 GCF_008692635.1 Crocuta crocuta
AACCTAAAAATTGTATCATACAATCTTGGATGGAATTGGTGTGACGCTTGATAATCTATTATAGGATAGTAGTGAAATACAGTAAAATTGGTAACAAACTCAAGACACATATTATCTATGAACTTCTTTCCTGTATTCATGCTGAATAATACTGAGATCTATACTAAGTGATATCATATTTGTGAAAATATGGTCACTTTAAAAATAATTCTGCGTGACAAAATATATACTAAATTTGAATGTATATGGATGGAAAGGGAACTTCAAATGTAAGAAGAATTTGTCAAAAATCGTAACAATATCTTTCCAGAAAAAAATTGCATTTTAAAAATAAATTGTATTTATTGAGGAAGAGAAGTTGCATTGTGCTGAGGGCCTGTAATGAATCATCTGGACATGGGCAATGTTAGCTATTGGGGAATGCTTCAGTGTTATATGTGTATAATGAGGTATATTCTCCAGGAGGAGAGCCTGTGATGTGTTCACATATATGTTGACTGTACTGCATTAATCTTCTGGCAATTTGGATTTCTCTTTGTATTAATCCTTATATTTTAAGGTCATGATTAAAATTGGTGACTTATTATATGTAAGGAAAAATATTAGCACATGAGGGACCTGGGTGGCTCACTCAGTTAAGTGTCTGATTCTTGATTTTGGCTCAGGTCATGATTTCACACCGTGGGTTCAAGCCCTCCATCTGGCTAGGCTAATAGGGTGGAGCCTGGTTCTTTCTCTCTCTCTCTCTCTCTCTCTTTCTCTCTGCACTTCCCCCACCCACTCTCTCTTTCTCATTCTCAAA
>NW_027535899.1:0-413 GCF_008692635.1 Crocuta crocuta
ACAACAAATTCTCGTTTTACTCTGACGACTAGGAACTTCTCTCGACGACACGGCGAACAGACAGATCTAGTCTCCGATCGTCTAGCACGAACGGTCTCTCGTCCCGTCCATGCAGTCACCTCACGCCTACGGCGCCGCTACAAAGGAGGCAAGGGCTCTGGGCGCCATTTCCAAGCATGACAACCGAGGTCCCGCAGGTTAGGGCGCGTGGCCAGCACCAGCTGGGACGACACCAAGCCCTGAGTCGGAGCACAGGGCCCCTCCTTCGGCACCTCACTGCCTCCCGGTATGCATCACAGGCCAGGCAGACGCCCCACAATCGCTGAGACGGCCCCAAGGAAGCAAGTGTGAGGCGGTGATTAACAACGCGATGGGGCACCTGGGTGGCTTAGTCGGTTAAGCGTCCGACTTTC
>NW_027535900.1:0-1591 GCF_008692635.1 Crocuta crocuta
ACTAATTTGACAATAAACTATTTGTAAAAAAAAAAAAATGTAACAGCTTACAAACACTCAAGCCCTGTACGTGCTGATTTTGTTTTGGCACATAAAATAGATGAACAAAGGTCCAGAGAGAATGATTCAGATTCAAGAAGCTGACAACATAGGACACACTGTGCTGAGAGCATCCACAGTTTTGTTCTGACCAAATACTAAACACACCACTGATAGAAGGCTTTATGGAAACGACTTCTGAGGAGATCCCGTGCCCTTGTCAGGGTTTCCCAGCCGTGGAGTCACAGTGGAAGGAATACGATCCACATCCTCGGACTCCTGCACACAATCTCAGAGTGACTATCTGCTCTACTAAGTTTGGGTTTGAGCCCTTGTTTTATTTTTCCTAGACACGGAGGTGCTTGCTTAAAGAAAGCTCATGGAAAGTAGTGTATAGACAGATACTGATTTTGCATAACTGCTTTCCGGGGGGGAGTCCTCCTAGACTCTTCCCCAATACGGGGTTCCCTGCTATTCTAGGCTTATGAGAAATTGTCGTTTTCTAACTTTTCCAAGCTAGGAAAGTCCAAATGGACTGTTCCAGCCAATGAAATGCAAACAGAAGTTACACTTGCCATTTCCTTTAGGAGGAAGCATTTCATTATTGGAACTTGACCATCTACCAGCTCTTACCATCTGAGCTCATCTGGAAAACACACATTGATACAGAGTTAGTGAACGGTAGAAGCAGTCTGGAATTCCAAACCAGTGCAGAGCGGGAAGTTATCCTGTATTACCCAAGTCTTGTGCGGGTGAGAACCACAGTTTTATTGGCTTCCCCACTATGATTTGGGGTGTGTTTGTTACAGAAATGTCACCTACACTTCCACTCTAAGTTAGACATCACAGACATCACAAATTCCTTACACTTTTTTTGTTAATCTTATTTGTTGTTTATTTCTTTATCTTCCAAGGAAAGAACAAAATGATGGTTTATCCTGACAACCTTTAAAAGCCACTAAAAATGTTTAGTGAGTGATAAAACACAATCACTTTCTGTCTCACATTCAATTGTTTAATCAATGCAGTTCTTTGACATTTCAAAGCATTTTTTAGTGCTTATATTTTGGGTTTAGATATAAAAAATAGTCCCACTAATTTTTAAATTATAGCTTTGACCTTATCATAGAGAAGTGTTTTATGAAAATATAGTAGTAAAAAATAAAAATGTGAATTGGATGGCTGACAATGAAGAGAATAAATCCGTTGATTTTAGACATTGGAAAGTTCAAGTCCCTTTACATAATTTTCTCGTATCCCTCTGTGTTTTTAAATAGTGTTACTAGTGCATCATTTATGTGCCATAAAATCTGCTCATTGTAGGTTTAAGGGTCAAAGGTTCTTAGAAAATGTGGAAGTGTGCAGCCATTACATCAAGCCAGTTTAGGGACATTTCCATCGCCCACAAAGCTTCTTCAGGCCCTTTTGTCCTCAATCCTAGTTCCATCCTGAGTCCCAGACATACCCACCCGCTCCGTGTCTCCATCAGTTTGTTTGTTTTTATAGGTGTATCTTATAAGCAGAACTCATTCTCTCTCTCTCTCTCTCTCTC
>NW_027535901.1:0-1050 GCF_008692635.1 Crocuta crocuta
AGAGAGAGGGGGAGAGAGAGAATCCCAAGCTGGCTCAATGCTGTCAGTGCAGAGCCCGATGCAGGGCTCAATCTCACCAACCATGAATGGGGAGATCATGGCCTGAGACAAAATCAAGAGTCAGATGCTTAACCAACTGAGCCACCTAGGCACCACCTATTCTTTTAAAGATCTAATTAGCTTTATTAAGGACTTCATGAATTCGGCAATATCCCATCTAACAAGTGGAGGGGATATCCCCTTGGTCGTGTGTTCTAATTTCTCTATTTCTTAGTCTCTCATATGTAAAACAAATGTTTTTCCCTTTCAGGTAAATTCCATGATTAAATACACGTATACTCAGAATGATGCTTAGCACAGTTTACACATAATGAATATTTTGATTTGGATAAAAAAATTATTATGTACAAAAAAATAAAAGGGCTTAGATTCCTTTGAAAAGTTCCCATCTCTCAAATATAAATCCTTGGTTCAAATCTCTATAAGGGATTCAAGACCCAAAATTCCTCCACCTACCACTGGTCTTGGATGTCTCATTGGCTCCATAAACTGAACTTAATCCCTGTCTACAGTAGTTGCTCTTCCCATTTCTTGAAATGTGCCACTGCCTTCTAGTTACTCAAGCAAGACATCTGAGAATCTCCTGAATGCTTCCTTCTCTCTATTCAAATTAAAGTATTTAATGTCACCATGTTCTCTTGATTTCAGATCCTAGATATCTCTTGAATATATGCCCTTTCCTTTCTTATACTATCACAGTGTTGGGCCATCCCTTTTCTCACTTGAATTTTAGTCTTGTGCCTTCAACTGAGCTTTTACATAGCTCTAAGACCTCACTGACCAGTATTTGTCAGGGGTCAGAGGAGAGAGTAGGGGTGGATTACAAAAGGGTAGCATGAGGAAATTTGGGGAGCTACTGGAACTGATCTATATCTTGATCAGAAGTATAGTTATCACAACTGAAAGTATTTGTCAAACTGTGTAACAAAAAAGTAAATTTTACTGTTGGTAAAATCTAAAAAGCAGAAAACCATGCATGCAAGCGCGCGC
>NW_027535902.1:0-647 GCF_008692635.1 Crocuta crocuta
ATCTGACTTCCTCCTCCATCGTTCCGCCAACTGTGGGAGAAGAATAACGTATGCAAACCTCAGGCCGGCAAGCTGCTCCCAGCCACACAACACATACCCACTCGAGTCGTACCCTGGCCTCCAGGACCACACCCTGCCCATTTTGATCATGCCTCTTAAGTGGCTCTGTGTCCTTTGCCAGCTCCCGCACTTCCCCTTAGCCTCAATGTTCGCATTTCTCAGGAGTTAGTCCCGCTTCCCAACTTCTCTTACTCCCAAACCTACTGGAGTACGACACATCCAGACCCAAGGCTTCTGTTCAGTTTCTGAGAAAGTGATGCCACGTTTGCCTCATGAGTCTGCACCTGTGCTCTGACAGCCGGACCCCGATGCAGGTGCCTGCTCAGCATCTCCACTTGTACAGGACGGGCTCGTTATGGCCGCTCTGCTTTTCCTCTTTTTTTCTTTCTTCTGGCTCCTTGTTAGCAATTGTAGGGCTGGGCACTACTGAACATCGTGAGTTGAATAGAAACCCCTCTCTCTGATGAGAAAAACTACAATGATTTGGTTGTTTAGTGTCAATCCATCCTCTTTTTTTTTTAAATTTTTTACTGTTTTATTTGTTTCTGAGAGAGAGAGAGAGAGGTAGCATGAGCAGGGGAGGGTCA
>NW_027535903.1:0-291 GCF_008692635.1 Crocuta crocuta
ATTTCAGGGGATTATGTGAGGTCAGTCCCCAGACACCAGGGGGCCGGCCCACAGATCCCTGCTGAGAAGCTATGGCTCAACCTAGGATCATTCCTTTCCTCAGTGTCTCCCGTAGCCCTCCAGCCCCACTTGTGCCCTTGACCGCCCGGCAGATGGGTCCCCAAATCACCAGGCCTCACCTGCGTGATATCATGTCCCAGGGCTTTTCTCAGCGCCTTGATTATCATCTCACAAGTATTACAGGTGAAATTCCGCCAGTCACCCTGTCAGAAAACATCGCCTCCTGAGGTG
>NW_027535904.1:0-336 GCF_008692635.1 Crocuta crocuta
AACCGTGAGATCATGACCTGAGCCAAAGTCGGAGGCCCAACCGACCGAGCCACCCAGGCGCCTCTAAAGTTTATTTATTTTTGAAGGAGAGACGGAGTGCGAGCAGGAGAGGGGCAGAGAGAGAGGGAGACCCAGAATCCCAAGCAGGCTCCAGGCTCTGGGCTGTCAGCACAGAGCCCGATGCGAGGCTCGAACCCGTGAGATAATGACCTGAGCCAAAATCAGATGCCTAACCGACTGAGCTACCCAGGCACCCCTTATCATTTTTTAAAAATTTTTAAACGTTTATTTATTTTTTTTAAATGTTTTATTTATTTCTAGGAGAGAAAGAGAGAG
>NW_027535905.1:0-824 GCF_008692635.1 Crocuta crocuta
CACATGATAAAGCTTTAAGTACCATCTTTGTGCTTTTGACTCACAAATTATTTCCAGCCTTAACTTCACCAAATCCCATGCTTGGTGTCCATTTTAAATCTCTACTTGAATGTGTAATTGGCATCTCAAGTTTAACATAACCCAAGTCAAACCTGATATTTCTTTTAAACCTGTCCTCCACCCCGTTTTCTCTGTTTTTGTAAATGGCAGTACCAGTTGTCAGGTCAAAAACCTTGGAGCTATCCTGAACCCACCCCTTTCACTTTACTACCCTGTGAATTTTTCCCCCTAACCCTGCTGTTTTCCATCCCCACTTTGTTTTTCTTCATGGTTTAGGCCTGTTTCATATACTGCATTCTCTGTTTTGTCTTTGTTTTTCTCATATTGGTTTAAACTCCATGAAGATCAGGGATGTTTTCTATCTCCAACACCTAGACTAGTGTCTGGCATATGTAAGTGAAGCCTTCAGTAATTATTATCATTATTTTTTATTCATTTTTTATTTTGGAGGAGAGAGAGATAGGGAGAGAGAGAATCCCAAGCAGTCTCCACATCATTAGTGTGGAGCTTGATGCAGGGCTTGAACTCATAGACCCGTGAGATTATGACCTGAGCCTAAACCAAGAGTCAGATGCTTAACCTACTGAGCTACGCAGGCACCCCACTAATTATTTTTTGAATGAATGATTATATCATGGAAGGAAACAGTTACTAATTAAGGAGTATAGAATTCCTTTTTGTAGAAATAAAATCAAGCCAAATAAGTCAGAGAAAGACAAATGCTGATTATCTTATATATATGTGGAGTCAAAAAAAAAAAAAAA
>NW_027535906.1:0-286 GCF_008692635.1 Crocuta crocuta
TTGTTAGCTCTTCCTGATTGATAGACCCTGTAATTATTATATAATACCCTTCTTCATCGCTTGTTAGTGTCTTTACTTTAAAGTCCAGCTTTCTTTTGACTTTCAGTGGCATGATATACATTTCTCCATCCCCTTACTTTCAATCTGAAGGTGTCCTCCCGTCCAAAATGAGTTTCTTGTAAACAGCAAATAGTTGGATTCTTTTTTATCCATTATGCTGCCCTATGTCTTTTGATTAGATCATTCAGCCCATTTACATTCAGGGTTATTATTGAAAAATATGGGT
>NW_027535907.1:0-827 GCF_008692635.1 Crocuta crocuta
CTTAGCTTTTCAGTAGCCAACTGGCCTTTATCACATCCTACCCTCTCTGTTAGAAATGGTACATATATCTGATTTAGCATCTGTAGACAAGCAGCCTTGTATCCCTGTGGTGAGTAGTATAGTATCCAGTACAGGGCAGATGTTCAGCAACTGTTTATGGAGAAAAGGAAGAGAAATATGAATGAGGAGCAATGGACATGGTGATTCAAACTCCAGGTCTAATATTTCCTACATGGGTGTCCTTGGAAAAGCCATTTATCTCCTCCAGACTCAGTTTCTATACCCCTTTATTTCATATATAGAAATAATATTTTTAAAGTCATTTCAGTATGGGCTAAAAGAATGCATGTTACATATTCATAATTACATCCAAAACATGGAAGCAACCAAGATGTCCTTCAGTAAGTAAATAAACTGTGGTCCATGCAGATAATGGAATATTATTTAGTGCTAAAAATAAATGAATTATCAAGTCATGAAAAGACATAGAGGAAACTTAAATGCCTATTACTAAGTGAAAACAATCTGAAAAGTTACAGACTGGATGATTTTAACCATATGACATTCTGAAAAAGGCGAAACTATGGAGACCATAAAACGATCAGTGATTCCGAACAAAGGGTGTGGGGAGTGGAAAGATGAATGGGTATAACACAGAGGATTTTCGGGGCAGTGAAAATTCTCTGCATGGCATTATAATGATGGATATATGTCATTAGCCATTTGTCCAAACCCATAAATGTATAACACCAAGAGTGAACCCTAAGATAAATTATGGACTTGTGGTAATTATGATGTGTCAGTGTAGGTTCATCTTTGGTAAAAAA
>NW_027535908.1:0-201 GCF_008692635.1 Crocuta crocuta
CGGAGGTCGGCTGCCACCGCGACAAGTAAGCGGGCGCTGGGTCGGGGGGCGGGCGTGTCGAGGGCGCACGATCTTCTTGGGGCCCCCGCTGCCCTCGGGGCTGGGCGGAGACTTGGGCAGAGGCGGGGAGGGTGCCCGACCTGAGGGCGCGCCGCCCCCTCCCCTTCCCCGACCTGGCACTGGACCTCCGGCGGGGACCAG
>NW_027535909.1:0-677 GCF_008692635.1 Crocuta crocuta
CGAGGTCCCAAGGGAGGCTCTAGAAGGATCAGGAAAGAAGCTAAGATTTCCCCCCCCTGCAATACTGGTACCTTAGACTCTGTAACCGAGCAGTGTCACCCACCCTGGTCCTGAAATTCCAGCCAGAGACGGAAGCCTCCAAAGGCCCAATGGCAGAGCAGCGAGCGGTTAAACCCCAAGCGAGCTGCCTGTGCGTAGCAGACATTCTTACAATGGCTACGTGGCCTTTGTTGCAATAACCCGACTCCATCTTGGAAGTGGCAATGTTCCAATAAAGCTTTAGTGATGGACCCCGAAATTTCGAATTCATAGATGTTTCACGTGTCACAAAATATTACTCTTCTTTTGATTTTATCCTCCACCACTTAAAAACGGAAACACCATTCTCTCTGAACTTACTGGAAAAACAAGCAACAGGCTGGACGGGGCCCAGGATTCATAGTTTCGAAGCCCTCATTTAATGTGACACAAGGCTCATGGCCCATAAAGAAATCACACACAGAACCAAGAAATACCGTCCTGACTACAAGGACATTTTACAAAGCCACACTTTTCTCTAATGTAAAGCAGGTTTTTATCTGAAGCTCCTAAAAGTAGAAGCCCCTACACGTAAAATGTGGTAGTCCTGTAACAAGGGATAAAGTCTGTTTAGGGGCGCCTGGGTGGCTTAGTCGGTT
>NW_027535910.1:0-302 GCF_008692635.1 Crocuta crocuta
CCCTACACACGATCATGACGTGAGCCTAAGCCTCAGACGCTTAACTGACGGAGCCACTCGGGTGTCCCCAAGCAATGAAGAATCAGCTGTACCTGGTGTAAAGCAAAGACTTGCAGAGACAGGGAAAATGAATCAATATAGCTGTACCATCAGAAAAATGATGATTTTGTTTTGGGCGACTAATCCATCATTTCCTTTATTTTCAGTTTTTTCCAGATGGTTTCAGTGTTGCTGCCCCAAGGACAACCAGCGTGCTTAAAAACCTATAAGCACCCGTACAATCAGCACAGATCAACATCGCC
>NW_027535911.1:0-543 GCF_008692635.1 Crocuta crocuta
CTAATTTGACAATAAACTATTTGTAAAAAAAAAAAACAAAAAACTTATTACAACAGGGGCATCTGTGTGGCTCAGTCAGTTAGGCATCCGAATTCTGCTCATATCGCGGTCCGTGGGTTTGAGCCCCACATTGGGCTCTGTGTTGACAGCTCAGAGCCTGGAGACTGTTTCAAATTCTGTGTCTCCTTCTCTTTCTGCCTCTCCCCAGTTTGTGCTCTGTTTCTCTCTGTGTGAAAAATAAACGTTAAAAATAATTTTTAAAAAAAATAAAGTAAAAAATAAAAAACGTTTAGGTCTTTTCATGCAGATATATTACTGTAATGAAGCTCACTCATGGAAATTAAAAATCTGCAGATATGGATGAATCTACACAGGTATATATGTATAAATATATATATATTTGTATATGCATGTATATATGTATGCATACATATATACACACATACATGAATAAAATACATATAAAAATAAACTGTACACACATATATAGATGTATAAAAACATACATGCATATATGTGTACATATACACAGATTTGGGAATC
>NW_027535912.1:0-569 GCF_008692635.1 Crocuta crocuta
GGTGAGCCAAACGCCTAAGCCACGCCCCCTGCCACCTCCCGGGACATTGCATCATCGTGCCTTAAACACAGTGTCAAAAGGCACCAGCTTTGTTCACGTGGGACGACACAGTAAAGTGCTGTATAAGCTACTGCTACGGCCTGGGGTGTGGAGCACCTGGGAAAATAGGGACTAGAAACTAGCCCTCTTGTAAGAAAGATCTAGATGGAAACATTTTCTAAGCACAAACACAGTGGAAGATACCACAAGAAAAAGACTGAAATATAAAACTGCAGAGAAATCAAAAATGTTTCTAAATCTAATAAATGCTGAACAGAAAACAAAAGTGTATAGAAAGTATGGCATGAACACCACAAAGGGCCAAAATCCTTAAAATCTAAAGCACACGTGTACATTGATTAACAGGACGCCAACCCCTGCCCTCCCACCCCCCATTCCCAATAGCAGAACAGGGGAAGGATTAGCTGGCTCATTCTGGGAAGATAAATTGTAGGTGTTTTTAATAAGTATTTAAAATTAATCAACTTTAGGGGAGTCTGGGTGGCTCAGTCGGTTAAGCGCCTGACTTC
>NW_027535913.1:0-801 GCF_008692635.1 Crocuta crocuta
CTGGGCAGCTGAGGGGAGAACGAGCCCAGACTGGGTGCCCTCATCGGGATCTCTGGGGCTATGATAGGTGTGTATAGTGGGTGGAGGGCAGACAGCGGACAGGCACATGTACCCGGTGAAGCTCTGTACAACTAAAGGGGATTGTTGCACATCAGACACCTCCAGAACCTTCCTTCCTCCACCTACTACCCTGTAGAACACTGGTTATAAAGGGGGCCTGACATAGAACCACAGAATCGGGGGTGCCCATTGCCATTCATTCATTTAGTAAAGTTTTCCTAGGCATCTGCTCTTTGCCAGGCCTGTACTGGACACTGGCAATATCAAGATGAACCCTCCAAGTCCTTGCCCTCAAGGAATTCAGCATCTCTTGGGGGGTGGGGGGGGAGGCAGACACTTAAGCAACAACAATAAAGATATCTCCCCTAAATTCAAGGGAGTCAAGGTCAAAGGGGCTTGATAGTGACCATCAGGAGGTCCTTTGCTACCAACAACCTGGCCTTCCTGAACCGCCTCACTCACCCTAGACCTGGTTCATGCCCCACTCAGCTCAGAACACCTCTGGAAATAAGGGAGTGGCAAGATATAACGGGAAAATCACAGACTCAGGACATGGGCAGATCTGTGTCTAAATCTCCTTCCCGTTGGTTGACCTTGGACAGGTCATTTGACCATCGTGACCTCCTTTTCCTCTGCTGTATGATGTGACCAATATACTACTCCATAAAGTCTTGATGAGGATTATACAAAAGGGTTCACGTGAAGTACGCAGCACTTAGCATGTTCCATGAAGGAACCGAA
>NW_027535914.1:0-917 GCF_008692635.1 Crocuta crocuta
ACAGTAGGGAAAATGAGAGAATTCTACAATGAAAACTAGACACTTTATAGCCCGGGGTCAGCAGACTTTTTCCACGAAGGCCCCGGTTGTCTCTGCGCAGACCACTCAGCTCTGCATTTGTGAAAAGGGCTGTGAAAATGCAGAAATGCGCGGACGTGGTTGCGTGTCAATAGAACTTTATTGACAAAAAGAGGCAGAGGCCCAGGTCCGGCCCCTGGGCGCAGTTTCCCCCTCGGTGTGGCCCCCGTGACAGCGGCTCGGGCCCCCCTCTCCCCACAGCTCCGGCGCGGGCGGTGCTCTGCAGGTCCGAGGTGTCCGTTTGAGCGCGGCCGCGGACGGCGCCAGCAGGTGAGGCCAGCCTTCCTGGGCGCCCACACGCCCTCAAGCCTCCCCTCGGCACGGCAGCTGCCCGTGGTGACTTCCGGTCCCTCCCTCCTCCCCGGAGGGTGATGCAGCTCAGTCCCTATTGTTGGGGCGAGTGACAACAGACTGTGTCCCCAGAGTGCCCGTGTTCCAGATGGGGAGACAGCTCCTAGATGGACAGGCCGGCCGGGGCCACAGGAGCCAGGCCGGGTGTCATTCCTCCGTCCAGCGGGCCCGTCCTGCCCCCCCGACCCGGGCCCCGCTTGGGGCCGCCCCCCGAGAGGCTGCTGGGCTGGAGGCTGTCGGGATGCCTGCCTGACCCCCCGCACTGTGTGTTCTGTGCCCAGCACCCAGCCCGCTGTGTCCAAGGCCGGAGCCGTGGTCCCCAAACCCAGCGCACTTCCCAGCAGCCGGGGCGAGTATGTGGTGGCCAAGCTGGACGACCTCGTGAACTGGGCCCGTCGGGTGAGCCCTGCCTCTCCTCTGTCCCCTCAGTGCCCCTGCCCTGCCTCCTGACCCCTCCCTCGGCCCCCAGGGAAGGTGTCCGTAGCTCT
>NW_027535915.1:0-740 GCF_008692635.1 Crocuta crocuta
TACACATGGTGCTTTTATCTGTTGAATATAGGATGGGCTGTCTGCGTGGGGCCTGGAACCAGAGAGAGAGAAAGAGAGAGAGACAGCATTTGCTGCAGAGCTAGCCTAGGGAGAGCTTGGTGTCAGTGGGACCCGGGACCCCTGCTGTGCTCCCTCCTACTGCCTGGGTCCCCTGTTGTCTGTCATTTCCACCTCCCTGTGAGTATGGGTCCTTTTGGCTAATCCCATGGGTTAAAATAAGGTTAAGGTTGTATCGGCAGGGGAGCATGAATTTCTCATAGGGACCCAAGTGAGGTTTGGGAAGGAATGGAATGCTGGCTGGTAACATGGGTTTGAGTGTAGACCCTTCTGGAGAGAATCTGCACAAGGCCCGGCGAAACACCCCTTCTCTTCCCTGACCCACCCCGCTCATCGGAGAGACCCGGCTGAGGATGTTAAGGCCAGAACCTGCCCCTGATTTTAGATTTTCCACTAGCCCCATAAAATAAAGAAAAAGGAAGTAACATTAATTTTAGTAATAGACTATATTTTTATGTTTTACCTTACTTTTATTTCCTAAGTCTTGAAATTGGGGTGTACAACTACCATATGATCCAGTAATTCCACTTCTGGGTGTGTATCCGAAGGAAACAAAAAATGCTAATTTTAAAAGACATCTGTTGGGCACCCAGGCAGGTCAGCTGGCTGAGTATCTGACTCTTGGTCTCAGCTCAGGTCACTATCTCATGGGTCGTGAGATC
>NW_027535916.1:0-225 GCF_008692635.1 Crocuta crocuta
AATAGCCAAAGTAATATTGAAGAAGAAAACCAAAACGGGAGGCGTCACCATTCCAGACTTTAGCCTCTACTACAAAGCTGTAATCACCAAGACATTATGGTATTGGCCCAAAAACAGACACATAGACCAATAGAATAGAATAGAGAACTCAGAATTGGACCCAAAAATGTACTTCCAAGTAATCTTTGACAAAGCAGGATAGAGTATCCAATGGAAAAAAGACAG
>NW_027535917.1:0-1095 GCF_008692635.1 Crocuta crocuta
TGACTGTAAGTTACTTAAAAAGTAGGGATATTTCAAAGTGCTCATATTCATATTGTATGAACTGAAATATTTATAGCAGATGTGTAAGTTAACTCTACAATCTTACAGAAAGTATTTGCTGATTCAACTTAGTTACAGAAAATACTTTTGAAATATCCATATCATTGCCAGTTAGAAGAGTGGCAAACATATTTTCACAAGAAAGTTAACAAAAATCCATTAACTGGCTAATATTTGCCAGCAGTTGCAAATTGGCAGACTGCTACCGACTTGATTGGGTTTTAATCTAATGGTTTGTTTTGTAAATGATCACTGACTTTATTAAAAATAATGAAGAGAATTAGAAACTCTGAGGAGTTTATCATTTATTCTTGAAGCTTTGAAGTATTTTTTAAAAAGACAATTAAATAAGCAAGGATGTAATTCTAAAGAAGACCCACATGATTAATCATAATTTCATTTTACTTTTCTAGTTTGATGGCCTGGTAGGGTACTTCACAATAACAAGAACTATTGAAACTTGGTATGGGTTAAAACGAAATACTTCTTGAATTTACATTTTAAAAAATGGTTGAACAATGGAAGGGTGGCTATTGTATTTGACATGGTTCTGTTTTTTAATTGTTATAAAATAATACAGCTATTAAAATTGAGGATATCATAACAGTCTAGAATTAATACAGGAGGAAAAGGTCATTCTCCTGAAATGCATCTGTTTAAATTTAAATTTTTAAATTTAAAATAGCAAGCTAAAGCACAATGTTTACTATTATACATAGCAATTGGTTTCTAAGAAAATAGACATCCTCTTTGTTTTAATAATGGGTTGACATGTAGCAAAAAATTATAGAGTGAATAAGTATATTAGAAAACTCCAAAATCCCATGATTATGAAGTGATTTGCACTTAGTTCAATAATGCGAGTATATGTGCTTCTTTAGTAATATGGACTATGTATTTAAAACCCCAATTATCAAAACAAAAGTTGCCATTTCAATTGTCATATTCTCTTTCCCACAGAAGGAGGCAATTTGATATGTTTGTGGTTTTGGCAGTTTCATGATGTAATGGTTAGCACTCTGGACTCTGATATGT
>NW_027535918.1:0-210 GCF_008692635.1 Crocuta crocuta
GCAAAGGCAGTCCTAAGAGGAAAGCGCATTGCACTCCAGGCCTATATCAAGAAAGTTGAAAAAGTGCAACTGCAAAATCTAAGAGCACACCTAAAGGAACTAGAAGGGGAGCAACAAAAGTACCCCAAACCCAGTAGGAGAAGAGAAATAATAAAAAATCAGGATAGAAATAAACAATATAGAAACCAAAGAAACAGGTGAATAGATCAA
>NW_027535919.1:0-330 GCF_008692635.1 Crocuta crocuta
GGATCAAGCAGATGTGGTATATTTATACAATGGAATACTACATGGGAATGAGGGAAAAAATGAAATATGGCCATTTGTGGCAACATGGATGGAGCTAGAGGGTCTTAGGCTGAGCGAAATAAGTCAGGCAGAGAAGGACAGCTACCATGTTTGCACATATAGGTGGATTAGGAGGAAGTTAATGGAGGACGAAGTGGAAGAAAGGGAAATATAGTTGAGGAGAGGGAGGGAGGCAAACCATGAGAGATTCCTGAATGCTGGGAACAAACTGGGGGCTGATGGCTGTGGGGGAGAGGGGAAGGGGGTGATGGGCATGGGGGAGGGCACTTG
>NW_027535920.1:0-205 GCF_008692635.1 Crocuta crocuta
GTCCGCAGCGTGGACACAACACCCCTGCGTCCTCCCCGAGGCCCCTCCCAGCCTCTGACACTCGGGGCCCAGTGTTTCCCTCTGCCTCCAGGAAGCCTCCCTGACCTCCTCTGACACACAGAGCTGCTCATGAGAGGGAAGAACATTCTGCACGTCCAGACCAGATGGGTGTCCAGGGAACCCCCGGGCAGGCCGGGCCCCAAGA
>NW_027535921.1:0-362 GCF_008692635.1 Crocuta crocuta
AATTTAATTTTTAAATTTAAATTAAATTAAATTAAAATTTTAAATTAAAAAAATTTTAATGTTTATTTTTGAGAGAAGCAGAGGCTGAGTGTGAGCAGGGGATGGGCAGAGAGAGAGAGACACACACACAGAATCAGAAGCAGGTTCCAGGCTCTGAGCTGTCAGCACAGAGCCCAACATGGGCTTGAACTCATGGGCCACGAGCATGACCTAAGGGGATGCTCAATCAAATGAGCCACCCAGGAGCTCCTAAAATAAAATTTCAAATTAAATTTATTTTTAATGTTTATTTCTATTATGTATTTTATATATATCTTATATATAAATATATATCTTATATAATATATAAATATATATCTTAT
>NW_027535922.1:0-322 GCF_008692635.1 Crocuta crocuta
CGTGGCACCTGCAGCCTGAGATCAGTAAGAGAGGTAAAGATTCCACTGAATATTTTCTTCAAGAGCCCAGCACTGTGTATTCTGAGAACTGAAATGAATGTCTTGGTAGTTATCCGTGTGTGGAACTCTAAAGATTATAAGCAATGCCATGGTGAGACCTTGTACTGCGTCTTTAATATGTGCAGAGAAATGTGTGGTCTTACTTCATATTTTAGGTATTTGTGAAGCAAGAGTTTTTAAGAGTTCTTTACTCCAAACGAAGCAACCTTGGATAAGAAATTGTTTGCATTGGCCAGACCAGATGTTCAGACCATTGGCAGTG
>NW_027535923.1:0-217 GCF_008692635.1 Crocuta crocuta
TATCTTTCCTTCTATTTTGAATGACAGGCTTGCTGGATAGAGGATACTTTACTGCATGTTTTTACTGTTTTTCACATTGAAGATCTCCTGCCCTTCCTTTCTGGCCTGACACGTTTCAGTAGATAGATCTGTCACCACTCTGATAGGTTTGCCTTTGTATGTTAAGGCCCTCTTCTCCCTAGATGCTTTCAAAATTCTCTCTTTGTCCTTGTATTTT
>NW_027535924.1:0-203 GCF_008692635.1 Crocuta crocuta
AAGGACAGTGGGGAGGCAGAACCGAGTGCTGTGCCGGGTATTCTTTTAGGCTGAAGAGGTGGGACCTGTGGGATGTGAAAAGTGTTATGAGTCAGGATCCTCCAGCAAAGCACAGCCAATGAAATATCCGTGGAGACAGAGATTGTGAGAAATGAGAGTGTTGGGGGATGGTGCGTCCAGAGTCTGTAGAGCAGGCTGGCAGG
>NW_027535925.1:0-280 GCF_008692635.1 Crocuta crocuta
ACAAGGGGCGGGTGTGACCGGGAGAACTAACACACAGGACCCCTGCCCGTGGGCCCCCTGGGGATGTAGCGATGGCCGCTTCTTCTGGATCCGCTCCTTTTTTTTACTGCGGTGTAATATACATGATATTTATAACGTGAACCATGTTCAGGTGTGAAGTTCAGTGGCAATAAGTACACTGACCGCTGTGCAACTGCCACCTCAATCCGTCTCCACAGCTTTTTCATCACCAAGCTCTGTGTCTACCCACCAGACCCCACCCCCGGGCCCCTCCCCAGGC
>NW_027535926.1:0-211 GCF_008692635.1 Crocuta crocuta
ACCACACTGAGATACCACCTCACACTGGTCAGAGTGGCTAAAATGTACATATCAGGAGACTATAAGATGCTGGCGAGGATGTGGAGAACGGGAATCCTCTTAAACTGTTGGTAGGAATGCAAACTGGTGCAGCTCCTCTGGAAAACAGTGTGGAAGTTCCTTCAATAAATTAACAATAGAACTCCCCTATGACCTAGCAATAGCACTGCTA
>NW_027535927.1:0-210 GCF_008692635.1 Crocuta crocuta
GATCTATCTTGGAGAAAGTGCCATGCGCACTTGAGAAGAAAGTGATATCGTTGCCTCAGGATGTAGAGTTCCTAATATATCTGTCAAATGCATCTGTTCCAATGTGTCGTTCGAGTCCATTGTGTCTTTAGTGATTTTCTGTCTAGTTGATCTATCCACTGTTCCAAGTGGAGTATTAAAGTCCCCTGTTATTAGCACATTCTTATCCAT
>NW_027535928.1:0-985 GCF_008692635.1 Crocuta crocuta
ATCCAGAACACATCCTCCACTCTTGATTTCCAGGTTCTTTCTTTCCCTGGTTTCTCCTCCGTCTCCCTGGTTCAGCCTCATTTTCTCTAGTTGCTGTTTGAAGAAAACCACCAGTTTGTCCTGGGTCTCCTTCAGCTCTGTCCATGAACCTTCTTGCTCCGAGATTTCACCCAAGCTTCCGGCTTCAACTTTCCAACCGCGATTAGCTGTGCTGTCAGTTTTACTTCTAAAATTGTGTCTGGCAAAATTGTCCCCTCACTGTCCCACGGCCGCCCTGCGTGTGGATACACTATCTCTGTCCCCATGCTGCAGGTACCTCGCCAGAGTGGGCCCTCTGTCTCAGGCGTTTTCCTGGATTAAGCTTGCTGCTTGGGGGTGTAGCTCAGGGGTAGGGCATTTGACTGCAGGGTAAGCTTGTGGCCTAACACCCCCTACACCCCTCACCTCCCCATCATTACCTGCTTTATTTTTTCCTCCTGGGGTTTTCAGTTCTCTGGCTCTACACTCTAGCTCTTCATCCCCATTTCAGAACTTTCTCTGCCTTCTGCAGCCTGTTCAGAGCTCCTTCAGATGATGTGGGCTCCACTCTCAGATCTGTGTGTTCTTATGATTCTGGAAGCTCCTTGGGTCTGGAAGAGACCTCCTCTGGGCCTCAGCCAGGCTGACGCCTCTTGGCTCCCCTCCCTAACTTTCTAGCCCTCAGCCCCAGCAGGACACACAGCCCCCAACTCGGTGCTGACAGCCTCCCCCTCTAGCCCCCTCTCCTGGGGTGGAAAGAGACACACAGACACACATAGAATTGGAGGCAGGATCCAGGCTCCAAGCTGTCGGCACAGAGTCTGACATGGAGCTCAAACTAATGAACCACGAGATCATGACCTGAGCCTGAAGTCAGACGCTTAACTGACTGAGCCAGCCAGGTGCCCCTCAATTTTTTTAATGAGACAGAGCACAAGCAGGGGAGGGGCAGAGAGAGAGGGAGACA
>NW_027535929.1:0-803 GCF_008692635.1 Crocuta crocuta
TAGCAAGTTTCCCTACAAATTAAGTTAAATGCCCCCTGCTGCTGCATGTGAGCCCATCACTTTTCTCATGGCCTTCATTCACTAATGGCCATCATTGATCCCTGTCCTCCTTATCTTGATGATTTCCTGTGTCCATGGGCTTCAGCTCCTCCATCTCTGAGAAGCTGAGCCTTTGTCACATCTCCAGATTCTCACTAAGAACTATTATGACAGCAGAGTGCAAGAGAGAGGGGAAAAATCCTCATAATTATGGCTTCCTAATTTAGAACAATATCAAAAGAAATTGACTTAAGCCCTAGTGATCAGATTTCTCTTAGTCTTCAAGTTCAAGAGCCTTTGGGTTAATTCTGTGTCTGCGTATGTGGTTTCTCTTGTTCATTCACTCATATGTCACTTTTGTGTGTTCCCTTCAGTCAATAAGAGATGGTGTTTAGTGTTTAAGGGTGAGAGCTCTGGAGTCAGAATGACTTTGCTAGAATCCTGTTTTCAAGGGGTATGACTATAAGCTATTTAATTAACTTCTTTCAGTCTTATAGTCTTCATCTCTGTATCTATGTAGGATTGTATATACTTATCAGGATTAAAATGAGAACTCAGGTTAAACTTTAGATACATATAATACATAATGAGTAAATATTGACCATCATCTAAAAGAAGAATAGAGAAGAGTTGGGCATTAGTTTCTGGAATGTGGCAATCTCATTTTGACATCCAATTTCACAATTTATATTTTCAATGAAATTTTTTAAATTTAAATTTTAGCTAACATATAGTGCAATATTGGTTTCAGGAGTAGAATTCAG
>NW_027535930.1:0-1186 GCF_008692635.1 Crocuta crocuta
AGAGACAGGTCCGGTGGGGTTCAGTGACTGGCCCGGAGTCACAGAACTAACCTGAGCAGGTGTGGACCCAGAGCAGTGGTTTCTGGACTAATTCAGAACCCTTTCTCTGTGCCCACACTGGCTCCCTTGGAGAGTGCCCTTAGGAGAATGAAACAAATAACTCATTCCTTGTCTTTAAAAGCCCCTTGGTATATTCGACACAGACTAAAGACTCTGTCCTGCTAGCTTGGCCATATTCCAGGATGAGATATTGAATTGGGTTTGAACAATTCCCCTGTGATTTCAATGAGACGTGCTGTTCTTTTTGCTTCCCCATCTGTGGTGCTCCTGGGGTGCTGGGGGCTGCTGTGATGGCTCTTGTGTTCTGACACACACTGCGTCCGCTATTCCAGAATTCACTAGAAAGAGGCCCAAGGACCAGCCTCAGAGCCTGTGTTACAGATGAAACACATGAATGCTTCCTCCCATTTCAAGTGTTTCATGATGTTGGTCCTTTGTGCCGGTTTCTTGTCAAGAAAATGAAGGTAGTACTTCTCCGAAGTCAGTAGGAGGAAGCCAGCTGGAGACTGGGGAATAATTTGGAAAATACGGAATGCTTCTCTGGGGTGTGGTTGTAACCCGGGAAACCTTCTCCACTCTCCCCTTCCAGCCTCAGGACAGGGAGGCATGCTGAACACCTGCGCCCAGCTCCTGTTTCTTCCTTGGCCTGCTTGATCCTTTGCCCTCTCTGTACCTTTCCAGGATGTTCTAGAAACAAGGGGAGAGCAGCCTTCTCACATGCCATCCTGGACATCAGACTGGGTTTGAGGGGCGTTGGGTCATCTGTGGGGGCCTAGGGTAGGTGAGGCAGGGCCACGGGTGCCACTGAGCAGAGTCTAGGTTCACAGATGCCATTTGTGGGATACACCCATCTGTTTAAGAGGCCACAGAACTTTCATTAAGGGCACATTTTTATACACCCATATGTAACTTTTTCTAGGTCTACAGTAAACTTACAGAAAGAAATTTTCACTCAGGCATTGGATATTCTTTCTAGTGAGTCTCCAGTCTGGAGACAAAGGGATCCTGTAATTCTTTCTTTTTTTAATGTTTAATGTATAATTAATTAATTAATTATTTTTGGAGAGACAAAGAGACAGATCATGAGCAGGAGAGGGTCAGAGAGAGAAGGAGACACAGAATCTGA
>NW_027535931.1:0-632 GCF_008692635.1 Crocuta crocuta
AGCTCGTCCTGGGCCCTTGCCGGGACTTGTTTCTCGCTGCTGTCCTGTCTCTGTCCTTTATGACCCACCTGGGCGGAGGTTCATCGGGCCATGGCCATGGCCGCTCACGCTGGAGTAGCCTTTGTGCACCTTCTGTGGCAGAAGTCCCCCGAGACCATTTACGGAACCTCTTTTCCCGGAATGATCCGGGCCCTTGAGGGAATTTCTCAGCAGCGCATAACAGCAATACAAATACATAAGCCTTTGTCGGAAGGGCGAAACAGGAGAAGCAGAGCACAGGATCTAATTACGAAGGGGAGAGACAGTCAAACCGCAGGGCACCAGCTGAGGTCCCCTGGCCCTGGTGGGGGCCGCCGCCAGCAGGAAGGGCTCTTGGCGACCAAATCCAGGGTTCAGACCTCCTCTGTGAGCGCTGGCTGTGGGACTCGCATGCTGCGTTTACCTGGAGCAGAACCCTGGGGGGGAGGTGTGCACACAGGCAGACCGCGAGCGCCCCTTCTTTCTCCCTGATTTCATCCCCTGGCAGGGAGAGGCCCCCATGCTCCTCCTGGGCACCCGGCACCCCGTGCTCCGGCAAGCCATGGGTGACGGCTTGGGGACCGTGGATCCGCGGGTGGCTGTGGCGGACCCTG
>NW_027535932.1:0-216 GCF_008692635.1 Crocuta crocuta
TCTCGGGGGACTTCTGCCACAGAAGGTGCACAAAGGCTACTCCAGTGTGAGCGGCCACGGCCGTGGCCCGATGAACCTCCACCCAGGTGGGTCATAAAGGACAGAGACGGGACAGCAGCGAGAAACAAGTCCCGGCAAGGGCCCAGGACGAGCTCAGTCTGTTAAGGAGGGGGGTTAGGTAGTGGCTCAGAAAACAGGAGACAGGGATGCCCGCTC
>NW_027535933.1:0-212 GCF_008692635.1 Crocuta crocuta
TTCGATTTCTAGTTTTTGGAATAGCTTGAGAAGAATTGGTATTAAATCTGTTTTAAACGTCTGGTAGAATTCCCAAGGAGGCCATCACGTCCGGGGCTCTTATTTGTTCGGAGATTTTTGATAACTGATTCGACTTCTTCACTAGTTATCGGTCTGTTCAGAATTTTTATTTCTTCCCTTGTGAATTTTGGTAGTGAGTGTGTGTTTAGGAA
>NW_027535934.1:0-1375 GCF_008692635.1 Crocuta crocuta
TGCTCTCTGGGCCCCATCAAAAAGTTGGGGCTCATTTCCCCAGTACGTGACTTCCGGTATATTTTTCCTGCCATCGCTTTGGCGCCTCTGGTGCCATCCATTACCCATTGACCTCCTGTCCTCAATAGACTGATGCCCTCTCTGCTGGAAAGTGGCAAGAGACAAGTGACTCTGTCTCCTTTTGCCACTGTGCCCCTTCAATCTCCCCCAAAGGCACATTTGCGCCACATGCAAATTTCTTTACTGAAGTGCTTGCATCAGAGGGAATTACCTCTTCTGAGAGGAAACATTAAAGCCCCAGCTGATTGGATTTTCCCTCAAGTTTCACTAAGGAACGTACTTAAAGATAAGGGCCTTTCCCAGGCAGGGACTCCTCACACAGAGTCCCCATCTGGGCTGCGCTCCTGCCTCTCATGCGCCCCTCTCCTGCCCTCTCCCTCGGGCATCTCCCCTCCCCCCTCATGGGCCCCTCACTGGCCTTCAGAAGAGGCCTTGGGTCGGGCTCCTGCAGCCCTAAATAAGTTCCAAGGCTGGGGACCGGCTTGGAGGAGGTGGGGTGCGGTCCCCAGGGGACAAGGATGGGAAACCTCCCATTACCTTCCTTTCCAGGGTTCCCACTGAGGGAACTAGAGACAGTCCGCCCCTTTGCAGGTGGCTCCAGGCTACATGAACACGGAAGTGATGCCCAGGGACAAGAAGTCCAGATGAATGTGACTGCAGGAAGAGCATCACCGCACTTGCAAAGCGCCCGTCCTGTTCAAGAGGTCATCGGGTCCCCACTACCCTGTCCAGGATCCTTCAGCGCTCCCCGGTGCCCCAGGGCCCTGGCCTGGGTTGCCTTCTTTAATCCAGAGCTTTCCTATGTGGCAGTGAAGGGTCTCTCCACCATCCCCACCCCCAGCACACTCTCAGGGAGTTGAAACTGAGACAGCGGCACCCCCCTCACCCCCACCCACTACATAAGTAAGGTGGTACGGGCAGGAATGGGGTACGCTACAGGAAGTGTTGGCAAGAGCACAGCTCAGAGGAAGAGATGTTGGCCAGTGGGGCTGGAGTGGAGAGGGAGGAGTGGGCAGGGAGCCTCTAAAACCAGCTCCCTAGGCACAATCTCCCCAGACTTCTCCATCAAGTAGCTGTGGATCGAGGCTTTCCCTCCCTGAGGCCGGGGGAGAGAAAGAATGGGGTGCCTGTCAGGTGTCCACCCACCTCTGCAGGGAAGCTGTGGCTGTCCTCTGGCTAACGGCCAAGGAGAGAGTCGGCTAGGCTGCGGTGGCCCTCAGATGCCTCCCCTTTTCTTGCTAATGTTCCTAATTCTCTGTCAGCTGTCTTCACTTCCTGGGCAGCCCATCGTGCTCTGTAGGGAACTGACCCCCCC
>NW_027535935.1:0-1124 GCF_008692635.1 Crocuta crocuta
TTTGAGAGAAGAGACTCATTTAGGATCTGACTCTCAGAATCTCCTATCTCATCCTTGCCTGTCTGGAGTACCCCTTAGAAGCACTGAATAGGTCAAGTTGATGGTCATGGGATCAGAAAGCAAAAGCCCCAGGCTTCAGGGTGGCTTCTGCATGTGGAACAGCTCAGACCAAGGAGAGGGTGAGTTGTTGGAAAGACCGTGAGGGCCACACTGGCCAGAGCTGAGTGTTGTTCAGGACATGGGATCACTTAAACTGAGAACAAGAAAAGCGTGACCTTAAAAAAGTCCTTATAGGATGGATTCCCCACCTTCTTTTCCAAATATGGGCAGTTCCTTCCCATTCACTTTCCCCATGGACAAGCTCAAGTTCTCACTGCCGTTCTACCCAGCAAAACTCACAGCTCAGGCACTTACACATCCTCAGGAGGAGAGGGAGGGAGGGAGTGTAGCTCCTGGGTTATGGCAACTGAATGCCCTCTCTAAACCTTCCTGTTGGTCTGCTTTGACTGCTTCTGTCTCTGGCCAAAGGAACTTGGGAAGAAATGGAACGTGGGCATTGCTGAGCTTGGAGCCTCCCTTCAGGCCCTCTCCTAGCAGTCTTCCTGTGGCCCTTGGCTCTGTCACATAGGGATGGGCTGAGCTCTTCCTGCAGAGAGTAGACGCAGAAGGTGCTCTTAGGGAGCACTGTACAGTCAGCTGTGTGTGGAGGGGAGGATGGAGTGTGGAATGGGTCTCCTTGCTGCCACTCATTCTGCTCTTGTGTTCTAGGTATACAGGGGAGATGAAGGCTCATCTTGAGAATGAAGGGTTGCTCTGAAGCTCAGGCTTTGTGTGGCTGTGAAATAGGCATTGGCCTTCCTTGTGTGGACTTCGGGAGCCACAGGAGAGTTCAGCCCTGGGTTGGAGGTGTCCACGAAGCTCTTGGGCTTGGAATACTGTTAAAGATGAGAGGAGGGATGCCTTGACCCCACCTTAGATGGAGGGACTTCTTTAGCAGCATTGAGCAAACCCCTCCTAAAACTAGAGTTGAGCAGTCAGTTGAGCATCCGACTTCAACCCAGGTCATGATCTCACTGCTTGTAAGTTCAAGCCCCACGTCGGGCTCTGTGCTGACAGCTCAGAGC
>NW_027535936.1:0-1750 GCF_008692635.1 Crocuta crocuta
GGGTTACCAAAAAACCGTTTCTTCTTTTTCTCCAAGTGAAGCCATAAATAGGAACTTCTATAGGAAAAGTTCTTCACTTGTGGAAGATTTGAGGGCTAACCACAATTGGCTGGCGGGTGACCCTCTGCAACTGCTAAGGCCATCTGTAATCACCTCAGTGCAGACAAGGACAGCAGCTGGTGTTTTTCAAGCACTTACTACATCCCACCATCTTGCTGGGCACTTAACATGAGCCTCTTACTAAAATTTCATAACCAACTCAGGAGTGAGATACAGCTTTTCCCACTGACACATGAGAAAATTGAGGCACAGAGGTGACATTTCTCGTCCAAGGTCACCTCGCTGGTAAGCAATAGCACTGGGGCTTGAACCCAGGCTGGCAAATGCCAGAGCAGACTGGAGCGCCAGGCCTGGCTGGACTATCCTTGGGTTATGATGGTGCTGGGAGAAAATCTGAGGTTAAATATGTATCCTAATCTCAGAAGCGAAGCTACGTTCTATGTCCTTTTTCTACATTCATTCAACAAACGCCAACTGAGCTCCTACTATATGCCCAGCACTGGGCAGGGCCAGGGGGGATCACTCTATCCAAGATGGAAGGTCCCATCTTCTCCCTGCAGATTTCTCCTGTTTGCTTGCATTGTCTCAGACAAGGTCACTCACTGTCACACCTCACTCGACACAACGGCAGTCCCCAGATCCTGTGGATCCTCTGGGGTCAGTCCCCTGCCCCAGGCCAGCTGCTTCATCACTTCCCGGAGTGTGCAGTCCTCTCCTTCCTGAATGTCTGCTCTGCTCTCCCCCTCCTCCTCCCATCCTTACTCCCCAGATCCATCCTTCTGAAGTGCGAGTTTGACCATGTCCCTTCCCTTCCCAACATTCTCCTTTCTGGGCACAGCCTAGCCATCCCTCCACGATGTGGGCTCTTGTGCCTCAGGGACTAATACCTTCCCCACCTCCCCGCCCACACCTGGCCCCCAGCAATGCCAGAAACCTCATGTGCTCCCCTGAACACTCCACACCCTCTCACGCCTCTCCCTGGAGCAAGGTCCGCTTGTGTCCCTATATCCCTGACTAGAGCATAAGCTCTTGAAGGGCAGGGGCCACATCTTTTCACCTTTTTAAGATCCGGAGTCTAGGATGGTACTTGGCACATAGTAACTGAGTGAATTTTGTTAATGAAGCAGATTGGGGAACTCATGGTCTAGAAGCGGAGACAGAACTGGAAACAAGCAACGGGAAGAAGGAAAGTGTGTTAGAGACACACGTGGATGGTGTGGAAGGAAAGGGGGAGGGGATGTAACCTAGGGGGGAGGCAGCTGAGGTATTGGGGAAGTGGCGAGTTAGCTGAATCCTGGAGACAGGTGGAATGTGGCTGGGAACACGCCCTTTTGGCAGAAGGTAGGGGAGAGGGAATATATATATATATATATATATATATATACCACAAACTGCAGGTAGCAGGATGTCCATGCGTTTTGAGTCATTCTTCTGTTTTCAAAGCAACGAGAGAAAACGGCAGCCCCTCCACTCCCCGGACTCTGCCCTGCATAAGCAGCATATCCTAATGTAAGCTTCAAGGTTTTGAAGACTTCATCATGCATGGAGTTCAGGTTCTCCAAGAGATTGATTTATAAACTTGGGGGCTAGGGGATGATTGGAAACATGATTAGTGTACTAGAAGGCTGTGCATAGTTTTGAGGATGGACAGACTCGGGCTAGAATCCCAGGTCTGCTCCTTGCTGTGTGA
>NW_027535937.1:0-672 GCF_008692635.1 Crocuta crocuta
CTTGGGGTCACCATTTTGGGGGCCTGGTTGGGCTTTGGCGAGTGTCGTCTGGTTTTATTCTGGACTCAGGAAGTCATAGGGGGTCCATTGGCCTTGGAAGGGGGCTGATGCAGCTCCAGAGGGGCTTTCTGGGCCGGGTCACCTTGGCCGCAGGGCTGAGGAAAGGCTGGGGCCTGGGGAGTGCCAGAAGGACTGCGGGGCAGTTTCTGGGTGCCCGAGCCAGGAAGGAGGCGTTACTCTGTCATTTGTGGGTGTGGAAGCGGAGGCTCCTCAAAGGGAAGGGACCTACCCAAGACCAGGCTCACAGGGAGGCCCCTGGAGCTGTCCACCTGTCTTCTGATCCCTTCCCCAACCTGGACTTGACTTCTGCCCTGGGCCCAGGTCTGTACCAGGCACTTGGGTACAGAGACAAAGAAGACTCTTGGGAGCTCAAGGTCAAGAGAGGAATGAGCAGGAAACCATATCCTGCTTGCAACATCAAAGAGGACTTCCTGGAGGTGGGGCCCTTTCATCTGGTTTTTGGAAGATGAAGGTTGTTGGCCAGGTGAAGAGGCGTGGAGAAGGCCATCTCGCTTAGTGAGAGTGGCCCGAGCATAGGGTCATGAAGCAGGGGCGTAAAGGCAGTGGGGGCAGGCTTGGCTTCTGTCCCCTTCTCCACCATCCTGACCCATC
>NW_027535938.1:0-940 GCF_008692635.1 Crocuta crocuta
CTGGGGTGCCTCTGGCTCTCCTGGGCAGGGGGCCCCCAGCAGGGGGCCCCCCCAATGTGCTCTGACTGGTGGCCTTGTCCCTATGGGGGCTGGCTTGCAGAACCCGACGGAACCCTGCCTCCTCCTACTTAGGTGTGGCAGGAACTCTCATTTATGGTAATGATACCTTGCATTTATAGAGCGACGTTTCCTCCGGGAGCCCAGAGCACCTCTCCTTCCGCGTGCACGCTCCCCTCGCTCTGGGGGTGTGAGCTGAGGGAAGGGATCATCGCAGCTTGGTAGCTGAGCCTCGGAGGTGTTCAGTGGCTTGCCTTGGTTTGGTGCAGCTGGCAAGTGGCAGAGCCCGGATTTGAGCTTCAGAGTCATGACCGCCCCCGGATTAATGGGAGGTCCCCAGAATGTAAGCAAGGCTCTTGTTGGGCCCCTTCCTTGGTGCCTAAAGGGTCAGTGTTCACCCCCTGCTCCATGCCTGCTTGCCCCCTGGCTTTGGTGTGGGTTGATGCCCAGGCAACCTTGGCCTTGTGGTCCCTGAAGGTCAGTGAGTGTGAGGAGGTGAGAGGCGGTCACCTTGTGACCACCCGGCAATCGGCATGAATATGGAACAGGCAGCTTGGATGAATACAAGTGAACCCTGTGTCCCCTTCAGCGGTGTGCCCCCAAAGGGCGGCTCTGGGCAGGCTCCTCTGGCTCCCTTGATTGGCCCCTTGGTCTGAGGTGGAGCCTCCTTCCTGGCACTCCGCCCTCAGGAGGCAGGTGGATCAGTCCACTGATCTCTCCTCCAGGAGCCAGCCGCCAGCAGGTAGGAAAGGGACCTTCCGGGCCATGTGGTGTATCTGCGAGCCACCTTCCGCACACCCCTCCTGGGCTGGGAAGGGCTGGGAACTCCACCCCCCCAGGACAACTGGGCCGGGAAAGGCCGCTGGGGCCACTGGAGGTGTGG
>NW_027535939.1:0-852 GCF_008692635.1 Crocuta crocuta
GTCACTCCCGCCTCCGCGCTCCCCTCCGCACGTGCTGGCCGTCACTGTCCTCTGGCAGCAGCGGCTGTCCCCATCCTTTGGGCCTCCGCTCAGCTGTCACCTTGGAGAGGCCGTCCCTGACTCCCCGGCTCAGCTCGCCTTCAAAACTGTCCCCTGTCTTTACCTGCTGTGTCCCCTGTCACTGGATGTGAGCTCCTTGAGTTGGGGGCTTTTTTTGGAGCAGGAGTGGGGGGTCCCTTCTGTATCTTCAGTGCCCAGCACATAGTCAGTGCCCTGTAGTTTTTGTTGGCCAAACAAGTGAATGAACGGAAAGAGTCCCAGGAAACCCTGGGATCCCATCTAATTCATACCTGTGGGCCCCTGGCCCCTGGGTCCCAGGAAGGTCCCCGCTGCAGGCGCTGCCGTGTGAGCGAGTGCACTTCTCCATCTCCCTCTCCCAACACAGAGAGCAGCTCTCAGTCCACGGCCACGGCCACAGGCCAGCACCAAGTAGGCGGGGGAGGGACTCGGAACGACCCCCCAGACCCCGGCTGTGCTGTCAGGTCCAGTGGGCTGCGTGATGAGTGTCGAAGGCCCCACATCGGAAGTGGAGGAGGCCGGAGTGGACATGTGTCTCTCCTGTCGTCCCCTCCCCCCCAGCCCACGGTCAGTCACACTGTCAGTGTGGAAATGGCCCCAGGGGCTACGGAGACCCACCGAGGAAAGCCGGAGAGCCTCCCTGTTGGGTGATCGTGAGCTCAGGGAGCCCCCGCGACCCAGCCCCTGCCCTCCCCCGGAACAACAAGGCCTCGGCCCGGGGCAGCGCCTATAGCCGCAGGGACACCCAGGGCCCCGTGGCCCAGAGGCTGGGGA
>NW_027535940.1:0-917 GCF_008692635.1 Crocuta crocuta
GGGGACAGTTTTGAAGGCGAGCTGAGCCGGGGAGTCAGGGACGGCTTCTCCAAGGTGACAGCTGAGCGGAGGCCCAAAGGATGGGGAGAGCCGCTGCTGCCAGAGGACGGTGACGGCCAGCACGTGCGGAGGGGAGCGCGGAGGCGGGAGTGACAAGCCATCTCCTGGGTGGCTCCTAAAGGGGGACGGGAGCTCTGCGGCCCCCGGAGGGAGGCTCGCCTCGGAGCCCCACCGGCAGGAGCTGGGGCAGACGGCTGGGTTCACCGCGTGGCCCCGAGCTAACCAAGGGCCCCTGAACTCCAGGTGAGGGGAGGAACACAGATTTGGCATCGGGTTAAGTGCCCATCCTCGGACCAGCGGGGGTCGGTGTAACCGGGGTGCAGTGTGCTCTTTTCCACGGTTCCCCACATTCCAAGCACAAGCCCCAGCATTAAACAGTGGAGGGAACACAGGCGGCTATCTGTCGGGTGCCATCTGCCGCGCACGCAGAGGCCTCCCCGGGGCAGCACGGGGAGGAGGAGGGGAGGCAGGCTCACCTGCGATCTGCTCCTCGGTCAGCTGGTCAGCCTGGAAAAACAAGGAGACAGTCAGTCACTGGGCCAGCCAGTCACAGCCAGCGCGTCCTGCTGGCTGAGCCCAGCCCCCTCTGGCGAGGGCAGCCCACATGCCTGCGCCCCTGAGCCCATCAGGGTCTGCGGGACAGCAGAGGGCCTGGCAGACAGTCTGGGGATTCACGAAGGCAGGGACTGAAGTGGACTGGAAACCCAGCCTGCCCGATGAGGGGCCTGAGCAAGTTGCCTGGACCCCAGGGCGGCCAAGCTTGGACGCGCGTGCCCCGGGGCCAAAGGGCGGGGACCCGTGCCATGCCAGCCGCAAACCAGGTGCACGGGCACAGCGTGGGTTCGTTGTCTCAGGGT
>NW_027535941.1:0-289 GCF_008692635.1 Crocuta crocuta
ATATAATTTTTCAGAGTATTCCCTGATAATTGCTTATATTTTGAGAGGTTGGCTCTAATAAGTCCTTTTATATTCATGATTTTGTCTATTTGACTGTTCTCTCTTTTCTGTTTGAGAAGCCTGGCTAGAGGTTTTTCAATTTTGTTTATTTTTTCACAAAACCAACTTTTGGTTTCGTTGATCTGCTCAACTGTTGTTTTTTTTTTTTAATTTCTGTATTGTTTATTTCTGCCCTGATTTTTATTTTTTTTATTTTTTTATTTATTTTATTTATTTCTAGGAGAGAGAG
>NW_027535942.1:0-321 GCF_008692635.1 Crocuta crocuta
ACAAAAATCAATTTTTTTATAAATTAGTAAGAAACAAATCTCTGTTAAAAGATTCCAGTAATAATAGCTTCAAAAATATCTATTCAAGACATTTTTCCAAAGAAAACATACAGATGGCTAACAGAGACATGAAAAGATGCTCAACATCACTCATCATCAGGGAAGTGCAAATCAAAACTACAATGAGGTTATCACCTCACATCTGTCAGAATGGCTAAAACTAGCAATACAGAAAACAACAGATGTTGGCAAGAATGTGGAGAAAGTGGAACCCTGTACACTGTTGGTGGGAATGCAAACTGGTGCAGCCACTTTGGAAAA
>NW_027535943.1:0-607 GCF_008692635.1 Crocuta crocuta
AGCGTACTCCCTGGTAGAGACGCAGCTTGCAACGGGCTCGCTCAACACGTGAACCGTACTCTGCTATAACTCCCCAAATGCTCACACACGCGCGTGCACGCACACCCACTTGCACACACGTGGTCCAGCACAGGGGTGCTAACGTTTGAAACGGAATCCCAGGCGAGTGTGCTCAGGTACTTCCCAGACGGCATGCTCATCCGAGGACGGTGCGAACTGAACCAACGTGTCCTCGGCTCTGTGTCTCCTCGTTTCCACCTTTGTCCACCGGCTGTGACCACGCCTGTGACAGGCAAAGCGTGCCCATCGCCCCCAACACCCTCAGAGCTGGCGTAGACACCGAAGTCTGACCGTGGGGACTCCGGAGTTCGGCTCCCTATCCTCTATTCCAAGCCAAGCCGAAGGCGTCCCGAGAGGAGGAAGAACACCTCAAAACACGGGAGCTCTGCTCGTGAGCTGGCCCGCGTGGTGGCTAAGAGTAGCCACGCCACGTTCCGGCGTGTTCCGTCAGCGCCGTGTCTCACTCGGGCCGACACGTTTGGAGACAGAGCCTCTGTGACAGAGCCTGCTTTCACAGCACCTGCAGCAAACTGTGGCCCAGGTACTC
>NW_027535944.1:0-1035 GCF_008692635.1 Crocuta crocuta
AACATGAGAAGATGCAAACCCATGATTTTCCACAATGGTTGTACCGACCTGCAGACTTCTGATGGCTCCATTGCCTTGCGGACGCACGGCGCTATCTGTCCTTTCTGTTCTAGCCATTCTGGTGGAACGTGGAGGCTTCCTCATGATTTTAGCCTCTCTTTCCTTGTCCACTACGAATGCTCATATTTGGAAGAGAAGACATCAAATGATTTCCCAATTGTGTAGAAAATCTGTGACAGAATCAAGACCAATGTCTTCATCTTCCTAACTCGGGGCCCATGTCCCTGGCTCCCAGCACACATCCCTGAAGACATCGCCCCAGCAACACTTGCTCTGCCATCGTCTCTCCTCTGTATATCATACACCCTCCGTGTACTCATTGTCAGGCCGAGTCCGTCGTAGGCCGTCAGAATAAAACCGTGCATGAGACAGAGAAGCAAGAGTCGCACCTACATGCTGTTAGAGGAACAATTCCATTCTCGTTTTCTTTCCACAAATACCTGTTTCTTCCTCTTTCACAGCAAGGGAAAGTCTCTGCTGAGCTGCTGATGGCCGGAAGTGGCGATACCCCTGATTGCAGCAGTTCTTTCACCAGACTAGGGCCACGAGGAGACACACACCTGGGCAGGAGGGGCAAAGCTTCTTCCCTGAGGAAGACCAGCACTCGCCTGGGTGGTGGAGGGCGGTTTGTGATGCCGCTTCCACCCGAAAACATGTTCATGTCCGAACCCCCAGCACCTGTAACTATGATGCGCTTGGAAATCTTGTCTTCGTGGGTGTGGTTGAGAAGTAAATCAAGGTGAGGCCTTCCTGGATTAGTATGGACCCCAAATCCAATGACTGGGATCATTATCTAAAGAATGAAGCTTCACAGAAACATGGTTGGGGAGGGGATCATGTGAAGACAGACGCAGAGACTGGGGAAATCCATCTACAAGTGAAGGGATGATGAGGGCATCGGTCAAAAGGTGGAAGAGGCAGGAAGGACCCGCATCTGGAGCCTCAGGAGGGAGCACAGCCCCGCCCCGCCTGCCT
>NW_027535945.1:0-866 GCF_008692635.1 Crocuta crocuta
AGGATTCATATGATTATTCTGGTTTATAATACAGGATAATCTCCCAACCACAAGGTCCATAACCTTGATTACATCTGAGAAGTCCCTTTTGGTAAAGTCAGATAAGGAATTGTAAGGTAACATATTCACAGGTTGTGGGGTGTATTAGGGCTATTAGGACATCTTTGTTTTGCTGGAACATTTTTGTGGATTTTTATTCTGCTTATCACAGAAGTGCATGCGGAAATGGGGAGAAAAGGACATAGTCAAAGTAATCATCTGTCTTTGAGAAGCAGTCTGGATGCCTCTGGTAGCCTCTACCTACCTACTGAATAAGACTTCCAACCTAATATCTATATGGTGATCACCGAAACCAGGCCATCCTGTAATTAAAACTCCCCACTCTTTACTTCAGGCCTGTCCTGAATTTTTTCCTTAGTCCTACTTATTACCATTTCTCAAGCTCGGAGACATTCTGACCAGCTCAAGTCTTTGGTTGTGCACAATTCCATGGTGGTTTTATAGGCAGAATTGTATCTGCTTTAACAGGAATGGTTGTAAATGCACAACAGTCTGCTTAGCTAGAGCACTCACTATGTGATCTTAGTCTATTATCAAGAAAGCATTGGATAGTCTTGGTAAATTTGATTTATTTTCCAGCTGGAAAAATGTATGGTTATTTGAGCCTTTAACAACATAAGGGAGTACAGTGGGAATATTTCTCTACTATCATAGCCCTCCCTTAACCCTTCCTTAACACTATGTGTTCCCAGTCTCCCACTAACTCCCTTCTTTTCTGTTCTCAACAGACCTTCCCACAAACAAATGTCCCTAATAAACACTGGGGTACATGTGCCCCTATGAATCAGCACTCCTGTCTCCTTTGG
>NW_027535946.1:0-309 GCF_008692635.1 Crocuta crocuta
GAAACAAAACACCTAGTGTTTCCTAGGTGGAGGAAAGCTCAGTGGTTCATCAGTCAGTCTGAGGAATTATAACGCTTTACATCCGTTAACTTCTTACATGGAGGAATGTGAGGCTTTGATACTTATATCAAATACCTCGTGTATTAACGAATCTTCACAAATTATCTTGGTCAGGTTTTATGTTTAAGCCTGAAGCAATTTCTTAGTTTTGAGCCAGTCTTTCATAACAATTCCACAAAACTTCATGTAACCTTCTAAATATTCTTTAAAAACATAGTTTTGTAAACATTTAATATTCTGCTAATCTGA
>NW_027535947.1:0-1758 GCF_008692635.1 Crocuta crocuta
ATAAATAAATAAATAAATAAATAAATAAATAAATATTTTAAAATAGCTAAATACAAGGGAAACCCCAGAAGGCTATTTCACTAATTTTTCAGCAGAAACTTTGCCGGCCAGAAGGGAGTGGCATGACATGTTCAAAGTGCAAGAAAAAAAAAAGAGAGAAACTTAAACCAAGACTACACTATCCAGCAAGTCTATCATTCAGAATAAAAGGCAAGATAAAGATTTTTTCCAGAGAAACAAGTTAAAAACAAAAAGTTAAAGGAATCTTTCACCACTAAACCAGCTGTATAAGAAATGTTAAAGGGACTCTTTCAGTGGAAACAAAAGACTATAAGTAGAAGAAATAAAAATAGGAAACACAAAAGCAGTAAAAATAAGTATATCACAAAATAAAAGGATGGGAAGTATGACACCATACACCTAAAATGTATGGGGAGGGGCAGGAGAAAAGACTGGGTTCAAACTTAGGGACCATCGCTTTCTTATAGACTGAATTAGGCTGAAGATGTTATATACAAAGTACAAACCTACTGGTAAAGACAAATCAAAAACCAGTAATAGGGAAACAACAAAACAAAGAACAAACAAACAAACAAAAACCCCAGGGAATCCAAGTATATTACCAAAGAAAGCCAAAAGAAAAACAACCAGAGAAGACAGCAAGGAACGAAAGCAGCAGAGAGGTACTACAGAAAGGAAATGACAAGGGGCACCTGGGCGGCTCCATCAGCTGAGCATCCCACTCTTGATTTTGGCTCAGACTGTGATTTCACGATAGCTATCACACCCCTGCTTGGGATTCTCTTCCTCTTCCTGGGTGCCTCCCCCACTTAATAGGCTTACTTGCTCTCCCTCTCTCCCTCTCTCTCTCTCAAAAAAAGTAACAAAATGCCAATAAGGACAAGACCTAGCAGTGATTTGAGTGTACATAGACTAAACACTCTGATCAAAAGACATATGTTGATGGAATGGCTGAAAAAGCAAACCTATCTATATGCTGCCTAAAAGAGACTCATTTCAGAGCTAAAGACACATGGAGATTGAAAGTGAAAGGATGTAAAAGCATTTATCATAACACTGGAAGTGAAAAGAAAGCCAAAATAGCAATACTTACATTGGACGAAGTAGACTTTAAAGATTGCAACAAAAGACAAAGACACTATATAATCATAGGGACAACAACCTAACACAAAGACAGAATATTCAGAATTTTTTTTGCACCTGACATGGAAGCACACAAATATATAAAACAGCTAATAACATAAAGGAAGTAACCAATAGTAGTACAACAATAGTAGGAGACTTTAACACCCCATTCACATCAAAGGCTACATCATCCAAACAGAAAATTAATAAAGAATGAGTAGCTTTGAATGACTCATTGGATCAGATGGATTTAACAGATGTATTTAAAACATTTCATCCTAAAGCAGCAGAATTCTTTTCGAGTGCCAATGGAACATTCTCCAGAATAGATCACCTATTAGGCCACAAAACAAGTCTCGACAAATTCAAAAAGATTGAAGTCATACTATGCATCTTTATCACCCACAACACAATGAAACTAGAAATCAATTACAAGAAAAAATATTGAAAAAAACACAACTACATGGAGGTTAAATCACATGCTACTAATGAATGGATCAGTCAAGTAATCAAAGAGGAAAGTAAAAGAAAATATATGGAGAGAAATGAAAATACAACACTCCAAATCTTTATGGTGTAGCAAATGTATTCTAAGAGGGAAGTTTATAGCAA
>NW_027535948.1:0-455 GCF_008692635.1 Crocuta crocuta
CTAGAAGTCAAACTAAGAAACACTTTATATTCCTTAAGCTAAGCAACCGGAGAGACTAGTGATCAACCTCTAGGGCTTGGTTGGTGCATTTGGACAGGGCTTGGTGTAACGGCTCGTTCACCCCTAGGTGGCACTGCTTAGCTACTGGGGTAGATTTTTGTGGCGCGTGGCTGTGTGTGTGTGCCCGGGAGACGTGAAAATGGCATCAGCCAGCTTCCCAGTATGTAGCATCAGAACTCTGTGCTCTCCTCAAATGGCAACGAAGAACCCCTCCTTTGTCTCAGGCTTCCATCCACTCCCTGCTTTACATTGTCCACAAACCAGTCATCAGCCTGCTAGGCAGCATACCTTTCCTGAACTTCATCTCTGATGAGACTGTATTACCAAACCCCTCACTCCTTTTTTTCTTCAAAAATTTTTAATAGTTTATTTATTTTGAGAGAGAGAGAGAGAGA
>NW_027535949.1:0-469 GCF_008692635.1 Crocuta crocuta
GAGAATGAGTTGGGAGGGGGAGGGAGGAAGAGAGAATCCCAAGCAGGTTCCACCCTGTCAGCACAAGGCCCGATGTGGGGCTCAAACTCACAAAACTTGAGATCATGACCTGACCAGAAATCAGGAGTCAGACACTCCATCAACTGAGCCCCCCCCAGGTGTCCCTTAAAAAAGACTTTTAAAAAATCAGGTCAGTTTCTGTAGGCCATGCATCAGTTTGGATTTGCATGACTGTTTTCTCATGGTCAGATTTAGGTTAAATGTTTGGGGTGGAAGCATTCTGTAGGTGATGTTAAGTCCTTCTCTGCATGCCACAGAAGGAGTCCCATTATTGGCGATGTGAACTTTAAGACCCTGTCTGTCCAGTTTCTCCATTCGAAGAAGACCATTTTCCGTCTGTAATTAATAAATAATCTGTGGGGAGATACTCTGAGACTCTTTATGTATTCTAACTCCCTCCCCCCCCCCC
>NW_027535950.1:0-351 GCF_008692635.1 Crocuta crocuta
TGGTTCTGATATGAATACAAACAAACACAATAATTCAGCTGGCACTGAAATGTGATGATAGGTGACGATCCTTGGCAAGGTACGGGTCACCAGTGGGCCAATTAAGAATCTGCACTTTCTTCTAGCCTCTAAGTCCAAAATCAGACTGTTCGTTGAAGATGATCCTACCTTTGAAGCCTTCTGGTTGGAATTAAGGTTCTCCTTTTTAAGACAGGATTTGATCCGCTTGTGTCATGGGTTGAACCTTGTCTCCCCCCACCCCAAAATTCATATGTTGGAAGCTTAACCCCCAGTATCTCAGAATGTGACCTTTTTTGGAAATAGGGTCTTTACAGAGGTGATCGAGGGAAA
>NW_027535951.1:0-283 GCF_008692635.1 Crocuta crocuta
TGTATTAAGGGAAACAACACATAGAGTTGCCTAGTGGAGAGGCCAACAAAGGCAGGCATATCAGTGTGTTGAACAAACGGACTCACGGCCCTTCCCCGCCAGGACCTTCGTGACACCGTCAGCGGGTACGAGAGCAAGTCCCCGCTGGGGCCTTGGCTCAGGTCCCTCTCCACTGTACATCCTTCTCTGGTCCAGACTCCCCTTCTGCACCTCCCAGTGCTTCGGCTAACTCTGGCCATTTCCAAGAGTTCGTAGTAGATGCCTTGGGGTGTTCTGTCTGCTG
>NW_027535952.1:0-1114 GCF_008692635.1 Crocuta crocuta
GGACACTTGCCTGGGCTAAACTCAGCCAAATCACCCCGTGTCTTGTGGAAAGGGGAGTCCTCCCGGCCCAGAGTCGGCAGGTCAGAGGTCAGGTTCAGGGGCATTTAGAGTGGAGTTGGAGCTGAGCCTGCTTTGGCACTAAAACCCCCTTGATGCTGCTGTCAGTGTAGAAGGAGACAGCCTTCCACATTTGGAAGGCGATAGATTGCAGGTACAATTAGCAGGCTTGAGGGAGGCCCACAGTCTCACCTTGATGCTTTCAGAGTCCAAAGCTTGTGCTGTGGGCGCTGACAGATTTACCATTAGCAGGACACGTCGGAGGCCTCTGCGCCTCATCTCCAGGAGAGAGATTTATGATGCCTACACAGCTGTTTAGATGCAGCTCAAGCCAGATACCACAGTCTGGGAGTGAGCCTCCTGTCTGAAGACAGCCTCACTCCTACCCACTCCACCTGCAGGCCTGGACCTTGGGAACCGTGGAAAGAACCCCGTAGATGTCCCCCGGCTGGGATCACGCTGTTCTTGCCCCTCGTCTTCCCCCGGATGTATGCTCTCCCTTGTGGGGAATGCCATTTCCTGGCCTCTGCCCGGAAGACGGGCAGGTGCGCCCGAGAAGCCAGCAGCAACAGCCATGGGAGGCTTCACGCGCGTCCGTGCTCCTGCCCCAGACCTCCCGGGAGGGGTGGGGGCACTGATGTGTGTCGGGTTGGAAACACCTGGAACCAGAGCTTTATACCAGCTGCAGGGGGTGGACAGAGCCAAGACAGATTTCCGCAGCAAGAAAGATGAAGACGGCTGTTCTGTGAGACCTACTCTCTATTCTAAGCGCATGAGCTCAAATCCTTACAACAGCCCTGTCGGGCACGAGTCATGCCCTCATTCTCCTGAGGAATCAGAGGGAGCTTAAGAGCAGCCCCAAGGGGCCCCCGGGTGGCTCAGTCGGTTAAGCGTCCAACTCTCTATTTTGGCTCAGGTCATGATCTCATGTTTGTGAGACTGAGCCCCGCATTGGGCTCTGTGCTGACAGCGGGGAGGCTGCTTGGGATTCTCTCCTTCTCTCTCTCTCTCTTCTCCCCCCAAAATAAATATTTTAAAAAATACTTAAAAAAAAAAA
>NW_027535953.1:0-547 GCF_008692635.1 Crocuta crocuta
CAGGAATGCAGTGAGAATTTAATTAGGATATAGAAAATATAAAAAATCAATCAGAACTTAAAAATACAATAACTGAAATGAAAAATACACTAGAATGGAAAAAAAACCCGGCAGACTAGATAATACAGAAGAACAGATCAATGAGCTTAAAGACAGAATAGTGAAAATCACCCAATCAGAACAGGAAAAAAAAAAAAACTTTAAAAATTGTTTAAGGGCCCTCTGTGGTACATGAACGTCAAATATACTAATATTATCATGATGGGTCCCCCAAAAAAGTAAAGAGAGAAAAGGGTGTAAAACTTATTTGAAGAAATAATGGCAGCAAACTTTCCTAACCTCGGGAAAGAAACAGAGATCTAGGTGAAAGAAGCACATTCTCTGCCGTATACAAGATGAATCCAAAGGAAACCAAACCAAGACATATAATAATTTAAATGGAAAAAAAAATAAAGAGGGAATCTTAAAGGCATCAAGAGAAAAACAAATAATCACATGCAAAAAAACCCATAAGATAATCACTTTTTTTTCTCAGCAGGAAATTGGC
>NW_027535954.1:0-442 GCF_008692635.1 Crocuta crocuta
CTAGGTGTCCTTATGGTATTTTATTTTCATAATAGCCTACAATAAATTGTGTCATGGAAATGTATCTTTAGCTTTGAATTTGCCATATTGTGGAAGAAATTTCACAGTTGACCCCATCATTATGAACTGTTGAATGGCTGGTATGACCTTCATGGTAAGTTGGACATAGTGAAACAGTCAATCAACAGGACTAACTGAATGCTTAGTATGTCTCAGGGGCACCTCTGGGAATGAACAAAATTGGCACAAATGACTTATATTCTCAGCCAATGTTATCAAATCCTGGGTGCATAGAGCAAAAGCCTGTTTCCAAGGGAAAAGGCTTTCAAATGAAAGTCCATAAATATGGTCCAATTCTACTCCCTAAAATCTTCTTTCAAAGAGTTCTGGGGCAGGAGATTTAAGAGTTGTGCATAATGAAGCCCTTGGTGTTTTCTCCACA
>NW_027535955.1:0-909 GCF_008692635.1 Crocuta crocuta
GCTATTTTCTATTTTGCACGCAGGACTCAGAGGGACCCCTTTCGTGCACCAGAGCCCGTGTTTGCGGTCTCCATCTTCACGCGGGCGGATTTTCCGAAGCCCCCAACCCTTGGACATGGGGAGCAGGTGACCTGAGAGGGCAGCTCAGCCATGGGAGCCAGTGACGAGGCCGCAGCTCAGCTGCGGAGCGATCCTGAGGACGCAGCGCAGCGCGCAGCCACTAGATGGCGCTGTGGGCCCGCGCACCCAGCCTGGATCCCGGACTGGGACACTTGATCTTCTAGAGGGCCCCGTGGGAAAAGGGACGGAGGTCGCTGGCCCTGCCTTCCTCTCCTCCTGGCTCTCTCCTTTTTTTTTTTTTAAGTTTATTATTTTGAGAGACAGAGAGAGAGCAGGGAAGAGGGGTGAGGGTGGTGGCGGGCAAAGGATCCCAAGCAGGCTCCGGGCTCTGAGCTGACAGCTCAGATGTGGGGCTGGAACTCAGAAACCGGGAGATCCTGAGGTCCTGACCTGAGCGGAGATCATGAGTAGACTTGAGCGCCCCTCTCTTCAGACGTAGTTGTACCTTGAAAGAAACACAGTGGAAAGATGTGAGGGTGCTGGGCTCTCTGACGGACACTGTGAACCGTGTACCGTGAGAACGGAGAACACCCGGGATCACGCCCCGGAGCCCGCACCAGGCACCAAGGACAGCACCAGGCTCCTGTCCGGGCTCCTGTGGGTGCTGTGCGCGCAGCAGAGTGCCTCCGTAGAGGGAGGCGCACTGCGGAAAAGGAGCTTAGTTTCGGGGCACTGAGCGTGCGCACCCCGGAGCGAGGGCACAGGGAACAGCCATTCAAGCTGCAGGATCAAAGACCAGGCGGAGTCTTGCGGCCTGTGGACACCACTCCCATGATGCTGGTCCTCACG
>NW_027535956.1:0-318 GCF_008692635.1 Crocuta crocuta
AATGTTTATTTATATTTGAGAAAGAGAAAGAGAGTGAGAGAGAGACAGAGAGACAGAGAGACAGAGTGTGAGTGGGGGGAGCGGCAGAGAAAAAAGATACAGAATCTGAAGCAGGCTACAGGCTCTAAACTGTCAGCACAGAGCCCAATAAGGGGCTCAAACTCACAAGCGGTGAGATCATGACCTGAGCCAAAGTCCAATGCTTAATAACTGACTGAGCCACCTAGGCATCCCTAATTAATATAACTTCTGTATCTTATTTTTCACAAAAAGACTTCTTTCATGACCAAAAAAAAAAAATATATGTTAAATTCATTT
>NW_027535957.1:0-574 GCF_008692635.1 Crocuta crocuta
CCCGGAGCTCTCAGAAGGAAGTCATGGTCAAGAATCAAACAGAACACACCAGGAAAGATTTCGGGGAAGGCACCAACCAAGGCCAAACCAGCATGTCTGGATTATTTCAATGGTGAGTTATCTCCTCAGTAGCCACTGTGGCAAGCCTGAGAACGTGTGAAGATACCAAATTATTCCAGCAGTGTTGCCTAATGTGGCTCCGTGACTCCAGCATCTCCACAATGTGGCCTCTCTATATGGCTATGAATGTAACTTTCCTAATATACCAATCCAATAATGCCATCTGACCTGAGACCCTCCACTGGATATTCTGTACCCTGTACTAGTGATTTCTGTTTCTGATCATGCATCCACACGGGACAGAGTTTGAGAACAGGTACCTCCTATATGAAAATATTTGCCTATTTTATACATGTATTATACTAATACATCATGTGCATTATAAATCTTAAACCAAAGTGCATGCTACACTGCTCTTTATCTTTTGACCATCAACCAAATATTTTTCTCATCTCTTACCAAGATCTTTACATTCTAACCATGCTAAACTTTGTACTTTGTCCTTTTATATATG
>NW_027535958.1:0-496 GCF_008692635.1 Crocuta crocuta
TCAGAGACCTCATACCCTGGCATAGAGCCTCACAAATCATTCCTAAGCCTCTCATCCTAGACCCCAACCACAAACAGCTCAATATGTCACATGTGACAACTAGTCTCCAGCTGGCTGAGAGGATTCCTAGTGGAGGTAATAGCTCCCTTTCAGCCCAGCAGCCTCACACACCCACTCACAGAGCCTGCAGGCTGCACCCTGTGACACAGAGCCACAAATCTTTAGCTCAGGGCTGCTGTGTGGGCAGTGACAGTGAGTCTCCGTTCCATCAGCCCTAAGGGGGAGAGGCCTGGGCTCTTGCAGCCCTCGCTGTCTGCAGTCAGCACCCTGTCATCAGTTAGGCAGGTTCACCCCAGGGATGGGGAGGTCTCTGAAACTGAAGGGTTCTGAGAGCGACGTCTCAGGGATGGATCCTGGGAATGACCACCGTCAGACCCCCGTGGTCACATCGGGTCTAGTGACTTCTGCATCCTGTCCCTTGGGGTGTTAGGGTGAA
>NW_027535959.1:0-310 GCF_008692635.1 Crocuta crocuta
TCTGATTTACAAATATCTTCTCCCGTTCAGTAAGTTGCCTTTTTGTTTTATTGATGCTTTCCTTCAACAAAATCTTCTTTACAATACTTATTGGGGGGCACCTGGGTGGATCAGTTGGTTGAGCGTCCGACTTTGGCTCAGGTCATGATCTCACGGTTCGTGGGTTCAAACCCCGTGTCAAGCTCTGTGCTGACAGCCAGCTCAGATAAGCTTCAGCCTGCTTCAGATTCTATATCTCCCTCTCTCTGACCCTCCTCTACTCACGCTGTCTCTGTCTCTGTCTCTCTGTCTCTCTCTCTCTCAGAAATAA
>NW_027535960.1:0-434 GCF_008692635.1 Crocuta crocuta
CTTCAAATATAATAATTTTTGGTAATAATTGAACCAAGAGATTTATAGAAAAAAATTGAAAGCAACCAATATTCTTTACACAATGGAAGATTCATTTTACCCACTGTCTGTGATGTATCTTATGGAAATGGGGAAGATTGTACTCCAATGAAAAATGCTTTAAAACAGCATAGAAAATAGAGATTAGAGAATGCACTTGTTGTAGTGAGCACTGGCTGATGTGTGGAACTTTTGAATCACTATATTGAACACAAGAAAGTGATATAGCACAGTATATTACCTATACCAAAATTTAAATATTAAAATATTAAACAAAACATAGGTAACATGAATTATATTTTTCAGAAGTAAAGACGTTTTCATGCAAGGGCAGGATGTGATCACATAGATATGATTGCATAGCATTCATTAACATCTTTGGTAGTATTTGTGAC
>NW_027535961.1:0-243 GCF_008692635.1 Crocuta crocuta
ATCAGTCCTAGTAGGCTTCTGGTGGAGTCTATCAGGTTTTCTACGTAGAGTATCATGTCGCCTGAGAAAAGTGAAAGTTTGACTTCTTCTTTGCCAATTCTGAGGCCTTCTATTTCCTTTCGTTGTCTGATGGCTGATGCTAGGACTTCCAGCACTATGTTAAACAACAGTGATGAGAGTGGACATCCCTGTTATGTTCCTGATTTCAGGGGGAAAAGCTCTCATTTTTCCCCATTGAGGATG
>NW_027535962.1:0-598 GCF_008692635.1 Crocuta crocuta
GTCTAGAAAAGGTTTCCTGAAGTGAAATGCTTTCTCTTTACTTATGTATATTAGATACTATGATGTACGTACATTCCCACCATCCCTAAGAATGGGCACTTTAATACAAATGTCTCTTTACTCACCTTACTTTGATAAATATCACTTGATAAAAAGAAATTTTGGAGGAATACATGAATCTTCAAACTTTCAGAGAAGGACAGAGAAACAGATGAGTATCTAAGAATTGGCTTCAGAAATATTTGTTTTTCATTTGCAGCAATGCTGCCAAAGAGAAAAAAATCTTGGGTTAGGAAGGCAGTAGCACATAATATGGAGAATGCATTCTGGATGTGCTATTTATAGTATGTTCTCCAGACTCTTGGGCATTGTTTTCAAACAGGCCATGTATGTTTATCCCAGATGAGCTAACAGAAAAAGTTCCTTGGAGGAGGTCTCCATGGAAATGTTTCTTACTGTGGTTAATTACCTACTGAACTGAAGGTGGTAGCAAGTCCCATCTGTTGTTAGATTTGTTTTAAAATAAACTCATTTAATTTCCCAGCATAACACTAATTCTAAATAGGATACAACTGAAATAAAGCTAGTTTGAAGAAAT
>NW_027535963.1:0-590 GCF_008692635.1 Crocuta crocuta
TCATCTTTAGGGGCCCCTGGTGCCTGCGGCATCCTGATCTCCATTCAACAGTTGGGGCAAAGCCCTAATGTGCCCGGAAGGCCGTGTGCCTTGAGGTGACGGACTGCGCCGGACAGTTCCAGGCTGTTAGGGCCAGTCAAGAGGTGCACAGACCCTGGGCAGATGTGAGCAAGACGGGGAAGCACTGCCTGAGCCGCAGGGCGGGAGGCACAGTCCTCAGCTTCGTGCTGCGAGCGACAGGGAGATTCGCAGGCCGAGGTGCTGGGTGACAATCGACCACGGGGGCGAGGTAAACTGAAAGTGCTTTAAAGGCACACCTGCAGAGGCTGCCTCAAGGCCCATCTGGTATTTCTCACGGCCTGGGTGACAGTCACCAGACTGTGGCCCGGTCTCGGGGAGACACCGAACCGGTTTTAAATACTATGTGGTCAATACTGTATGAGTGGACAAGTGCCTCGGGCCTCAGTTTCCTCACTTGTAGTAATGGGTATAGCAACAGTACCCGCACCTTGGGATGAAAGGGCCCAGTTTCTCCATGTGCGTTAATCGGCTATGTTATGGGTAAGGCTCCGCAGTGTGGAAAAGGCTAT
>NW_027535964.1:0-341 GCF_008692635.1 Crocuta crocuta
TTTCCAGTGCACAAAATAGATTTAAATTGTACCACACCGGGCTGTTGGATGTCTCAACAAATTCCAAAGGATTAGTAGGTTTCAGTTTTAAATGGTAGTCAAATTCCCTAATGTTTGTTCTTTGACCCATAAATCACTGAATTTCGTAATTTCAAAAGTGTTAAATATTTTTACTGATCCTTCTAACATTCATGTGGAAAATTTAAATCAGACTTCTAATCATACACAACATACGTCTCGGGTGGTTTGAAGGTTTAAATGTACAAGGAAAAACTATAAAACTTTTAGAGGAAAATAGAGCAGAAAATCTGTATGATCTTAGGTCAGCAAAGGCTTTCCTA
>NW_027535965.1:0-624 GCF_008692635.1 Crocuta crocuta
TGGAAGGCGCTTGGCCCGGAGTCAGAAGCAAATTCGTCACAGGGCACCCAGATGGTGTTGGCCTTCTGGAAAGCTCCGTAGCCACCGGGAGTCTTGTGCTTGATGCTCTGGCAGCCCGAGCAGGGAGTGTGGCTTTGTGGCCTTGAGAGCCGAGCTCCTGACGCAGCCATCTGGCTCTCAGTTCTGCCCTGACGCCAGCTGGCTGTCCGTTTGTTCCCACCAGACCCTGGACCGGTCAGGTCAACTCCCTGCCTAGGCTACCTGGTCACAAAAGGGAGTGAAGATGAATTACCCCCAAAGCGTGAAGCCCCACACCTGGCCGAGAGTTAATACCACAGAGTGGGTGTTATTGTTCTACTGAAGAAAAGCAGAACCCCAATTTTCCTGCTACTGGGAAAAGGAAACAGAAGAAAAATCTGCTAGGAGGGAAACCACCAACGGGTTAATAGCTGCGCTCTGGGGAGGCGGACGGGTCCACTTGCTTTAGCCTTTATTTTCCAAAGGTTCTGTAGTTTTACCTTTCTTTGATAATACAGACACGTTGATGTTAAAATAGTGCATCTGAGGGGCACCTGGGCGGCTCAGTCATTGAGCATCTGACTCTTGATTTCGGCTCAGGTCATG
>NW_027535966.1:0-291 GCF_008692635.1 Crocuta crocuta
GAACACACAGCAGGTCTTCGTGCATTCAGCACATGGCAATAGACTATGTCGTTATTGCTGTTTATTATTAGTAGTAGCAACAGTAGTAGAATTTTCTTGGATATGGGCTCCTCTTTTTTTTTTTTTTGCCTGGTTCTCAGAGTGTATGTCAGATATGGGATTCAAAGACCATGCTGTGGACAAATTTCTTTGCAGGTTTCACCTCAAGATCTCAATATTAGATTGATTGAAGGTTTGAGTCTTTGGGGTTGTCAAAAAAGGAAGCTTTGGATGGACACAGTCCCTTGTGTT
>NW_027535967.1:0-378 GCF_008692635.1 Crocuta crocuta
AAACCAACTTGACAATAAACTATTTGTAAAAAAAAAAAAAGAAAATGTGTGTGTGTGTACGCATACGCACAATGGAGTATTGCTAAGCAATGTACAAGAATGAAATATTGCCATTTGCCACAATGTGGATGTGGATGGAGGTAGAGTATATTATACTAGGCAAAGTAAGTCACCACAGAAAGAGAAATACCACATGGTTTCACTCAAATGTGGAACTTAGGCAACAAAAGAGATGGCTCTATGGGACGGAAAAATTAAAGGAAGAAGAAGGCAAACCATAAGTAACTTATAACAATAGAAAACAACTGACGGTTAATGAAGGTGGGTGGGAAGGGGATGGACTAAATGAGTGATGGGTATTAAGGAGGGCATTTAGTA
>NW_027535968.1:0-225 GCF_008692635.1 Crocuta crocuta
TATAAGCCTGTATGACTTAATTTTAAATAATGACTGTGTTTGATAGTCAGCTTTCAAAATTCCTCAAAATTTAATAATCAGCTCCTGTGAGCCAGTGCAGGCCACCTCCAAAGCATTACTGCCTTTTATTCCATTTGTTTTTTGCCTTTTGTCTTTTTCTCAAATGATGTTTTTCACCATACAAATGTTTGATTTTGATGTTGTTTTGTTTTTGTTTTTGTTTTT
>NW_027535969.1:0-803 GCF_008692635.1 Crocuta crocuta
GTTATACCTAATGTTCCACTAGTTTAATTACATTTGGTAAGATTCTTAACTCTTAGAGACCTTCATTTTTAATGAAAACAAAACGCAAGATTAGTGAACTGTTACACCAGCAAATATGGAAACAAAATACAAACAGTTCCAAATCTGTCTTCAGTTTTTCTGCAATAAGGAAACCCAAAGTAGATAGAGCTATGTTCTGTAACTAATAATTAGTTACAGAACAAGTAAAAATTTACTATTGTATCTTACTTGGAAAAGATCTAGATATCGTTAATGAATATATTTAACATTTGACCTAACTAGCAAAACATTAATGTCTTAGGTTACCAAAAAGTTTTAGAAGACTCTTTAAAAATACATTTAAAATTTGTCATTTTATATATGTGATTTCAATTATTGGTTCTCAGAAGTTTGCTGAGATTATCCATAAAACGTTTATGAGAAAACAAAGTCCGCCATTGTCTCAAATTATTTTCTTCAGCATTTTTATTAACAGACACCACACCTACTCGTTTGGTTATTAGTAAACCCAGGTAGGTGAAAGTTTTAATTTTAGTGCTTAGAACTCAAAAGACTTCCTATTTAACTGAAACCAACTATCAATATTTGCCCAGATCACATGAAGTTGGGACACGTATGGATTCGTGTCTATCTTTTGAGGGATTTAGAATGCCCACTCCTTGCAAGTGCTTGTCTTAGCACTGAGGAAGTAGAGCTCTTTGCAAATGAGCTGGACAACACATGCAGAGAGAAAATATCTCACACTGATGACACGTCTCTGTGGACACATAGGTCGCTGCAAA
>NW_027535970.1:0-540 GCF_008692635.1 Crocuta crocuta
CATAAGCCCCCTATTTAAATTCTTTAAGCAATTAAGAAAAAGGTAAAAAAGCTTCTTCTGGAGTCTACTGGTTCTTAATTGTCTTCAGCTCAAAACAATCCACATGCCAACGTGGCACATTTTGGGGTAGCATATACTACTACTCCCCTTCAGTCCTGACTTTGAAACTTCCCCAAGAAGTTTCACAGTCCAGAAGTTGAGTTGGGAGCTTGTTCCATTTCCCTCAACCAGTCTCTTAGTCCTGACAATGGGTCATTTTTGTTAAGCCCATTTCAGGAGACAGTGGGCTCCCAAAGTTAGGCCTATAATGTGCAAGCAATCCTATTTTTAATGAAGCATTTCTGTGGGAACAAAGCAGAAACAATGGTTGATTGGAATCTACTATAATCCCAGTTTCAGTTGTGAAGACAGGCAGTCAAGAACATTTCTAGATGTCAGCATCTTCAAATGCTGTGAGGGAAGGCTGTGGCAGTTTACCAGGTTTTCCTGGTTTATAATTTGAATATCTCTGATGGTCTTTCTGAATGGCCCACACAGCAA
>NW_027535971.1:0-667 GCF_008692635.1 Crocuta crocuta
CCGAAGTTGGATGCTTAACCGACTGAGCCACCCAGGTGCCCCCTAATTTTGCTTTAAGAAAAAGGAGGAGCAGTAAACACTTTAGTGTGAAATAGCCATGTACAAAGTGCGAGGTAGAGAATTACTTCTGTTTGAAGACAAGGAATCACATGCCTTCACAGGGGATAAGGGTAGCTCCCGTGCATAAAAACATTACGTCCCTCATTCTAGTCTTCTATGCGCTTCAAGTCCTCCAAACTTCTGACGGCAATCTGATTTCCAGGAGCAGGCAGTGTGCTCGCCCGCCCCAGACCTCAGCACATCCCTGGAAAGCCCTGGAGCCAACAAGTCTTCAGGAGGTCCTTGGGTGTCAGCATAAAGCCGAAAATGCAGTCGCCCGCCACCTTGTGGAAGCAAGAGGTCACAGCACCTCACCTGAAGCATCCCTGCAGCTCTCTGAGAGAATCCTCTACATGTTGCTGAAGAAAGGAGAAGAACATTCTAACAGACACATGAAAAGATGCTCAACGTCGCTCCCCATCAGGAAATACAAATCAAATCACAGTGAGACACCACCTCACACTGGCCAGGGTGGCTAAACGTAACCACTCAGAAATGACAGATGCTGCACGGCTTGGGGGAGTGCAAACTGGTGCAGCCACTCTGGAAAACAATGTGGAGGTGCCTC
>NW_027535972.1:0-479 GCF_008692635.1 Crocuta crocuta
AGACAGAGCATAAGCAGGGGAGGGGCAGAGAGAGAGACACACACAAACACACAGAATCCAAAGGAGGCTAATCAGGCTATTATTAATGCGTCCTAATGAATTTGAAATGAGAGTGTAGATTACAGCTTCAGGGTCGTGCACACTAAATACTACCTTTTATGGGTCTCTGATGGCAGGACTGAAATAAAGCGTGACTAAACATGAAACAAAACAATGTCACAGAACAATTATTTAGGAGAGGAAGAGAGGGAATCGTGACTGCAGGGAAGGGGTGAGGACAGAAACAACTTGTCTCAAAGTAGGTTCAGGTTTTATGCCCAACTTTCTACGGCTCCTGGCTGGCCTTCAGTGACCATAGCTGAACCTGAAGAGAAGTGACCATAACCCTTCAGTGACCATAATAACCCTGAGGAGGGGTCCCCAAGCCCACCCAGGGTTAGTGGCATTCCCTTCTAGAGCTCTTGTTTAAAAAAAAAAAA
>NW_027535973.1:0-236 GCF_008692635.1 Crocuta crocuta
AAGGGAGGCCTTGGGGCGCAGCATCCAGTCAGGTCAGGCTTTGGATACTGCTTGGAAACTGGCGCCGTCTGGAGGGCGATGCTGAAAGCCTGCGCAGCCCTAGCGAAGACACACCTGGCTCTAAGCCTCGCAGGGAAGCAGAGAGGGTCCCGGGGGCAGCGGGCCACCCGCTCGCAGCGTTGGGACCCCATCTTTCTTGGGGGAAGTGCTGGCGACACACACCGAGGCCCTGAGGG
>NW_027535974.1:0-864 GCF_008692635.1 Crocuta crocuta
AAGTACGGAGCTCCTTACTTCTCCGCCATCTTGCCCCCTCCCAGAGATAGCAATTCTTAACGTCTTTTTCTGCTAAGGAAGTTATTAAAAAACAAACTGAGAAGAGAGTGGAGGTTTGGCATCAAAATGGTAGCCAGCCGAAGTGTTTGATTCAAGCATTTCTCAGCTCCCCTTCAAAAATGTATAATAACTTGAAAGCATTGTGGCTGCCTGATAACTAATTATGAGAATAAGGTAGCACAATAAACCAAAGTGGAGAGTCCAGGGTCATGTGGAAGGAAGGAGAAATTTTCATCAATCATATCACAGGTATGTGTGGATTAAGAAACCCAGTTAGGAAACAGCAGATGTTGGCAGGGATGTGGAGAATGGGAAACCTTCTTGCACTGTTGGAGGGAATGCAAGCTGGTGCAGCCACTCTGGAAAACAGTATGGAGGTTCCTCAAAAAATTAAAAGCAGAACTACCCTACGACCCAGCAGTTGTATTACTGGGTATTTATCCAAAGGAAACAAAAGTGATGACTTGAAGGGGCAAATGCACCCCGATGTTTATAGCAGCGTTATCAACAATAGCCAAAGTATGGAAAGAGCCCAAATGTCCAGAGACTGATGAATGGATAAAGAAGATGTGGTATATGTACAATGGAATACTACTTGGCGATCAAAAAGAATGAAATTTTGCCATTTGCAACAACCTGGATGGAATTAGAGTGTATTATGCTAAGCAAAATAAGGCAGTCAGAAAAAAGACAAATATCATATGATTTCACTCATATGTGGAATTTGGGAAACACAGCAAATGAGCATAGGGGAAAGGAAAGGAAAAATAAGATAAAAACAGAGAGAGGCAAACCATAAGAGAC
>NW_027535975.1:0-254 GCF_008692635.1 Crocuta crocuta
AGGGGTGACTCGGGCCGGGACAAGTTGGGGGGCGCGCGGCGCTGAGCTGGGCTGGCGGGCGGGGAGGAGGGCGCTGTGGCGGCCACCTGGGCGGAAGGCCCCATTCAGGCTTCCCAGCACGTGGAGCGCAGCTGCGGGGCTTCCCGCGCCCTCTCCCGGCGGGAGGCGTGGCTCGGACCTGTTCCCGCGCAGGCGCGGCTCCTCTCCTTGCGTTTGCAGGCGCGCCTGCCCCGGCTTCAAGGCGGAGCTCCCGC
>NW_027535976.1:0-949 GCF_008692635.1 Crocuta crocuta
CTTCGCTGAATTCATGGATCAGTTCTAGTAGGCTTCTGGTGGAGTGTGCCGGGTTTTCTACGCAGAGTATCGTGTCCTTTGCAAAACGTGAGAGTTTGACTTCCTTGCCACTTCTGATGCGTTTTATTTCCTTTTGTTGTCTGATGGCTGATGCTAGGACTTCCAGCACTATGTTAAACAACAGTGATGAGAATGGATATCCCTGTCATATTCCTGATCTCAGGGGGAACATTCTCAGTTTTTCCCCATTGAGGATGATGTTAGTTGACGGCTTCTCATAGACGGCTTTAATGATGTTTAAGTAGGTTCCTTCTATACTGACTTTCTCGAGGTTCTTTATTAAGAAAGGATGCTGTATCTTGTCAGATGCTTTTCCTGCATCCATTGACAGGATCATATGGTTTTTATCTTTTCTTTTGTTGATGTGATGTATCACATTGATTGATTTGCGAATATTGAACCAGTACTGTAACCTAGGAATGAATCCCACTTGATCTTGGTGGATAATTCTTTTTATGTGCTGTTGAATTTGATTTGCAAATATCTTGTTGAGGATTTTTTGCATCTGTATTCATCAAGGATATTGACCTAAGTGTAGTTTTCTTTTTTGCTGGATCTCTGGCTTGGGAAGCAAAGTGATGCTGGATTCATAAAATGAGTCTGGAAGTTTTCCTTCGATTTCTATTTTTTGGAATACTTTGAGAAGAATGGCTATGAATTCTGTTTTAAATGTCTGGTAGAATTCCCCAGGGAAGCCATCTGGCCCAGGGCTCTTATTTGTTGGGAGATTTTGATAACTGATTTGATTTCTTCACTAATTATGGATCTATTCTGATTTTCTATCTCTTCCTGTGTGAACTTTAGTAGTGAGTGTGTGTTTAGGAATTTTTCCACTTCCTCTAACTTGTCCAATTTGTTGGCATATAATTTTTCTTAGTATTCCCTGATA
>NW_027535977.1:0-866 GCF_008692635.1 Crocuta crocuta
AGATTAGACCCATTGCTTTTTGATCTTCTGCCTTTTCATTAGCCTCCCTTATTTCCTCTTCCATTTCTTTGTTGACCCACTGCCTCTTCAGCAGCATGTTGTTTAGCCTACACATGTTTGTGTTTTCTCCTATTTATTTTCTTGGTGGTTGATTTCTAGTCTCATACTGTTGTAGTCAGAAAAGATCCATGATATAATTTCAGTTTTCTTAAACTTATTGAGACTTGTTTTGTGGCCTATCATGTGATCTATCCTGGAGAATTTTCCATGGGCACTTGAAAAAAATATACGTTCTGTTGTTTCTGGATGGAATGTTCTGTATATATCTGGTAAGTCCATGTGGTCTAATGTGTCAAAGACATTGTTTTCTTATTGATTTTCTGCATAGATGATATGTCCATTGAGTAAATAGGGTGTTAAATTCTCCTACTATTATTGTATTACTCTCAGTTTCTCCCTATATGTCTGTTGATACCTGCTTTATGTATTTAGGTGCTCCAATGTTGAGTGCATAGGTGTTTACAATTGTTATATCCTCTTGTTGGATTGATGCCTTTATCATTATGCAGTGCCCTTCTTGGTCTCTTCTGACAATCTTTGTTTTAAAGTCTGTTTTGTCTGATATAAGTGATGTAACCTTGGCTTTTTTCTGCTTCTGTTTGCATGGAACATCTTTTTTTCACCCTTTCACTTTCAATGTGTGTGTCTTCATGTCTGGTACATCTGAAGGTCTCCTTTAGGTGGCTTATTATCATCCTTCAAAGTTGTTACAAAATGGAAGGTCTTTGTTCACACTATCAAGTGCTTCTTTAGAACACATATTGGGGGGCACCTGGGTGGCTCAGTCAGTTAAGCGTCTGACTTCG
>NW_027535978.1:0-542 GCF_008692635.1 Crocuta crocuta
ATCTTCTGTGGTGCTGGCATTACTGTGAATCATACAAAAGTCAAAATTTCTTGAAGGTGGTAGTGGAGGTCAGGCAAAAATGAGGAGGAGAAAAGGTATTATTAAATACTGTAAAATAGCCAGAGTTCCAATAAGGGGGAAGAATGGAGGTACCCACATGTAGAGGAATAGTTTGTCTCAACTACCAACTCTGGTCACTTAGCAGTGGCTTCCTGGAGTCAACTGTTGTTGGCAGGGCTTCTGAGAAACATCCAGGTTCTGAGGAAAGGACCATGACAATGTGGTCATTATGTCCACCATGAGCATGGAATGGGAGCCAGGGGGACTTGTATGCCGTCCCTGATAGGAGTCTGCTTGATCTGCAAACAGAAGAAGACATAACATCCAGGTTAAGAGGCACTTGCAAATCATGGCTACTCCCCAAATATGTCTTTAAATATCTGAAAAGAACTTGGCCTTTAAGATGAGTTCATTCATTCCTTATAAAAGAGAAAGATTGTAGGAGCCCGACAGTGACCACAAGAAAGCGTGGTTAGGGACGC
>NW_027535979.1:0-232 GCF_008692635.1 Crocuta crocuta
GGAAATAAAATAACCAAAGTCTCAAAAAGAGAGACCAAGAGACACTGTTCAAAGAACACTTCCTGAATGTACTGGCCCTGGACAGTCACAGAGCCTTCTTTGGTACAGCAACACTCACAGGTGCAGAGTGCATGACAAGCTTTTAAAACTAACAAGAGACAGAAAGCTAGCCAAAATGACAAAAGGGAAGAACTCTCCTCTAAAGAAATTCCAGGAAGAATGACAGCTAAAG
>NW_027535980.1:0-1221 GCF_008692635.1 Crocuta crocuta
CATACCCCCCAGATACAGCTGCGGGGGAAGCCGCGGATGGCCGGGGTTACCCTGATCTGCGACTGACCAACTGGCTTCCTCCAGTGACCACCGGCCATGCCGGCCCTCACGTCCAATGCCCTCAGGTAAAACCTCTGAAGACACAAGGCAAGCCAACTGGGCATCAGGGACCTGGGTGTTAGGTGTGGCTTTGCCATGCCAGATCGCTGTGTGAACTGGGCTAAGATCTGTCCCTTTCTGGACCTTAGTGTACTTCTCTTTCAAATAGAGATGGTTCAAGCATGAGAGGGGCAAGAAGTGCCCATCTAGTTCTCCTGACCCAAGCTTCTCTGACTTTAAGTATCTCTCCCCACCGAGTGGCCCTTCTGTGGCACAGTGCTGATAGGATTTCAGAGGGCACCCATTTTCCGTGTATTCAACAAGCACTGAAGAGTGCCAGCTGGAGGTAGGGCACTGTGTGCAAGGGGATTCACACCGTCTGCCTTCCCTCTGGCCAGTACTTCAATAGCAAAGGTAACAATAGGTCTGGTCTCTCTGGTCCACTCTGCATCCAGGCAGTGCTGGGTCCTTTACATACACTAGCCCACTGGCCCCCATGATCTAAGATGTGGCTGCTGGTCGTAACAAGGTTCTCGAACTGCTCTGCTCCGCTCTCTCCAGCATGCTGCAGTGGCTGGGCGGGCAAGGCTCCGCACAGAACAGCCGCCCCCGTTGTTGCAGGAGCTCACCTCACCATTAGCATGGCCTTGGCCAGCGGTTGTTGCAAAATGACAGAAAGCCACATCTGTCCCTTTCCAAAGTCCAAGTGAGGTCCCCTGCACCTCTGCCACCCTGGCACGGAATCTACTGCACTGGAAGTTTCCGTCCTTGTCCCACATCAGCTGGTGACCACGTCTTCCCTGCGCATGGCCACTGTTTTGTCACAGCACTTGGTGTGGAGCAGGTGTTCAAAAATGTGTGCAGAGTAAAACTGGAGCTACGATTTACTGAGCACTTACTACGAGCCAGGCACAGCTCCAAGTGCATTACATGCATTAATGTGTTTATTCATCCCAACAATCCTGTGAGACCTATACTCTTATTCTCCCATTTTATAGATGTGGAAATTGAGCCACAGTGCAGCGAAGTAATTTTCCCAAGACCACAAAGTTAAAATGTGGCCGATGAGTGGGGGAAGGAAGGAAAGAAGCAAAGCAGGAAGGGAGGGAGGGAGGGAGGAAG
>NW_027535981.1:0-752 GCF_008692635.1 Crocuta crocuta
TTGGCTTGCCTTGTGTCTTCAGAGGTTTTACCTGAGGGCATTGGAGGTGAGGGGCGGCATGGCCGGCGGTCACTGGAGGAAGCCAGTTGGTCAGTCGCAGATCAGGGTAATCCCGGCCATCCGCGGCTTCCCCCGCAGCTGTATCTGGGGGGTATGTCTCAGCGGGCATGGTGTTTACACGGAGTAACCAGATTCCATCTCCAATAATCACATCACAAATAGCATGAAATGTGAACTGTGGGGAAGGCTTTGCTAAATGTGCGACTGGTTTTCTTATTTTCCCTCTGCTCCCTCCCCACCCCCACTTCTCTCAGTGCCAGATCACACGCCCGCACATGGATGCACACATAAGTGATCTGCATTCCCCAGGTATCGGGGTCAGGCCTCCGATACCAGCCCATCCAAAGTCACTTAGGTCCTTGTTTGGGAGAGCAGTTTCTCCCGTCTGGGGGATGGGCGAGAGGAGGGGGTATTTGAAGGGCAGGTTCTCATCCCTCAAGTTCGTCACCATTCCCTACCAAGACTAAGAGTGTGGTACCCTGGGCAGTTCAAAAATGCCTACCACACACTTTACCACCTTATCAGAGGGCAGCCCAGCTTGTGAAATTGGCAATCCTGATCCGCATTGTATGGACAAGGAAACTGAGGCTCAGAGAAGGGAAGTGACTGGTCCAGGTCATAGAAGGGGAAGTCTGCCTTTGCCTCTTGAGAATGTGTCTTCCGCTCCCCCTAGACACTATCTCCTGAGTCTG
>NW_027535982.1:0-856 GCF_008692635.1 Crocuta crocuta
GTGTTGACATTTATGAGCCGAGTGAACAAATGCATGCACGCACACGTGCTCTGGGGCCTCCATCCATTCCCTCACCTCCAGCTCCTCCAGCTGCTCCTTTGGCTTTTAGGGGGTTTCGGGGATCACTTAGTTCACGATCCAGTGAGGGTCCAGCTGGGGACGTGACCTTCACAAGTCATGCAGCTGCAGAGGCAGGACCCGAAGCCCAGAGCTCCTGACTCACAGCCCAGTGATCTTCACGCTCCCCCCGACCAAGCCCCCCTGTCCGCCCTTGCCCAGATCTCCTCCTTCTCCATGTTCACCCCTGCCTGTGCTGCTGAGACCCACAACAGCTCACAGAGAGAAGGCTGCGCTGGGGCTCCGGGTGAACACCTCCCAGACAGCGGAGGTGTCTCCGGGAAGCACAGGGGTGAGGCGGAGCGGGGCGCAGCCCTGTGCACTTGAACAGCAGACATCCTGAGCCAGGCCCAGGTGTGGCCTTGTGGAGGACGGGGAGCAGCGCTGCAGACAGAGCCCATGGGGGTCGGGCTGGGATGACAGTGGTGCGGTCACATGGCCCTGGACCGCTGGCTCCCAGCCTCAGATAAGATGGGGGGGGCGGGGGAGGGACACGAACTTCTCTTTTGCTTTGGCCGCTGCTGGGGTTTTATGTTACAGCCAAGTCGAATCCTGACTGATACACAGGGACGCCCACCTGCTTCCCCCCCTTCACGGGTCTCCCGTCTGTAACCTTTCACGCGTTCTTGCTTCCAGAACATCTTTCACAAGCAGTTGCTCCTGTCTGTCCAGGGCTCCCATGGGCTCAGCTCTGCATGCCCCTCCACCCCCCCCACAGCCCCCTGCCCTCACATGCTGG
>NW_027535983.1:0-767 GCF_008692635.1 Crocuta crocuta
CAGGGGACAGAAAGCGAGGGTGCGAGGTGGGGCCGCACAGCCCACGTCCCTCCCACGCGAGGGGAGACAGTGGGAATGGCAGCGGTGAAACCTGCCGGAGACGTCCATGGAGGGGCTTGTGCGCAGAATAAGATGAACCCACTTAACGTGGATTCGTTTTTCAGTGACTCCCCTCTGGAATACTGGTAGTATCCTAACCGTGAGATTCGAGCACAGTTTTTAAAGTTCTTTGTTTTCAAAGAACTATAAAAAAGACAAAAGTAGGTGAATGTGGGAACCCATGTTGATTCTCACGAGGACTCTGCCAGATGAGTCATGTGTAGTATGTGGAAATAGGAAATAGAAGCCATCTGGAAAAACTCTTGGCATTACAAGACACCGCATAAAACATGGAAAAGGAAAAGAGGGTGTATTAGCGCACATGATCCGCTAACCGGAAGAGAAGGAACACGCCACGGGACCCTGCAGCGAACACCAACGGCTCCCAAAGGATTAAAGGAGGCACCCAGGGCGTTCCATCCCTCATGTGGCAAAAATCTAGGGCATTTCTCAGAGGTTCCCCTTTTAAAATATCTAGAACAAGGACAGCTGGCTGGGGGTGGGGAGGAGCCTGGGCAATGGCTGGGATCACACGCACGTCGGGCAAAGCGGTTCACGAAACGCTGCGGCGGTATCTGGAATGCGTAAAGGGAGGCTGGTTCCCCTCGTGTTTTAAGGGATAAGGTTCTGGAAATGGGTGATGAAGTCATGATGCTGACTAGAAACTG
>NW_027535984.1:0-1337 GCF_008692635.1 Crocuta crocuta
ACACACACGTAGGCATGCCCGTGCACACACTCACACACACATACCAGTCCGAGGTCTATGGAAATTATACCTATACCCCCTCACTTAACAATGTATAAAGGGAAATTTTGAGATTCGGATTCTAGCTTCTGCCTCCTCAATAAAACCATACTATATTCCTGGATGAGCTGTCAAACACCCTGATAACACTGTTTAAAATTCACAATTGGGCATATGTTTCAATTTAATCTGAGGAATAGGAAGGCCCATTCTGGCCAGTGATACGTGCTTATCTGCTGCTTTCTCCTCAGTTGTCACTGTTTCTGAAATGCCAGCGCTACAGGCAAAGCACTCTGATTAGGACATCAGCCTTCCTTTGAGCAAACGCTGCCAACTGTCAGCCTGTGCCTGAAAACAGAGCACCCCTCAGCTCTGGCCCAGGGTTGGGTAGCCAGTGAGGAAGTCCCTGACAGATATAAGAAACCACTTTGGAGTCCATGCTCCCCAAAACCAGCCTGATCTATTTGGAAATGTGAGCCAGTATCAAAAGATGCCTTTTGTAGAGAAATGTATCCAGGCACCTGCAGTGTTTCTACATTCCCATTTGTCATTATAGATGGAAAAGTATTACTTTATATTCTTGACAACAAAAAAAGATAACAAATTAGTAAAAAGGTTGTCATTTCTTTTCTCATCTCAATTTGTATTGCATAATTAACATGGGGATATATTCATGTTGCAGAAGATTCACAGATCCAAAATTACATGATTTAAAACATGAACGGTCCCTTTCTGTACTCCCTTTGTATCATTTTTACATGGACTTATGTACGTATATGAACATTTTCTTTCCATGAAGGGGATCAGACTTGGTCTCTTCACTTTAGCGACACCATCCAAGAGACCGGCCCATGTGTAAATACACATCTGGGCTTCATTTTTTTTTAAAACTTAATTTTCTTAAAGTGCTTTTAGGTTTACAGTAAAATTTAGAGGCAGGAACACAGATTTCTCATATGGTCCCTGCCTCCACACATGCACAGCCTCCCCTGTTATCAACACCACCCACTGAAATGTTACATTTTTTTTCACCATGGATGAGCCTACACTGAACATCATAACCGCCCAAAGTCCACAGATTACCTTAGTTCATTTCATGCTCCCTCATGTTTTCAGGGATGACTATATATTTAATATCTTTGCTCATATTTCTTACATTTCATAAGGCGTTGGATAGAAGAGATAGATGCATATGGTCCTTCCCTACTATCCTGATCCAATCTTTTGGAATTTGTAAAACAAAGACACCAAATCACTCATAATCCCTCCACCTTTTACATAGTTTGGGTTTTTTTTTT
>NW_027535985.1:0-923 GCF_008692635.1 Crocuta crocuta
CCAGGCTCATGCGGGCCCTGGCACACGTCCCCGGGGCTCCCTCCCCGCTCTGCTGTCCACCTGCTCCTCCGGACCCCACTTCTCAGCCCGTTGGAGCTGGGCGGGGCGTGAGGCTCGCCCGGCCACTGACCGCGAGCTTCTGCTTTGACCTGGCTCTTCCAGTCTGCAGCAGGGGCTCCCTCCTGGGAGCGCCGCGTCCCCAGCGGATCTGGAGGGGTCCTCAGCCCACCGGACGTGAATTTGCAACAGAGTGAGAGACACACATTTGTTGCTTTAAGCCAGCGACGTCCGGGATTGTTACTTCCTGCACCAAAGCCTGGGCTGGTGTTTCTTAAAGTGGGGTCCTCGGGCTGGCAGCACCAGCATCACCCCTCGGGTAGAGAAGCACGTTCTCGGGCCCTGCTGCCGACCTGCTAAACCGGACTCAAGGCCTCGGGGGGCCCTGCCGCGTGCCCCAGCTCGACACCCACTGGCCCAGGCCATCCGGAGCTCCGTGGACTCAGCCCCTGAAAGTGGGGCGCTCCTATGGCAGGAGCACAGTGTCACTGACGGCGGGCGCGCAGCCTGAACTGTCATCCGGGGACAGAGGCTCCTGCTGTCTGCTCCCCGGGGCCCCTTGCAGCCAGGCTGTTCCCGAGGGAAGCAGTGGGAAGTGGAAGGGCGGTGGCCAAGCTGGTCGCTGGTGACCGCGCTGCAGGGTGTCCCGGGGAAGAGGAGAGGCCCAGCAGGGGGACAGCGACCCCCAGGGCTGGAGGACAAGACACCCGTTTCTGAGGATCAGCGTTGACACCAGGAAACACTGAGGGACGCACCAGGCACAGCTCAGCTGTCACCCGTGTGAGCAGCTCATCCTTTGCTTGGAACCTAGATGTGGATTATGAAGGCTCCAGACGCACGACGGCGATGACCACTCAGGGTGTGGC
>NW_027535986.1:0-1707 GCF_008692635.1 Crocuta crocuta
GGGGGGTTTTGGGTGTGGTTTATTTATTTAAGAGAGAGAGAGAGAGCTCATGCACAAGGGAGGAGCAGAGGGAGAGAGAATCCCAAGCAGGCCCCAGGCTCAGCACAGAGCCTGACATGGGGCTGGAACTCATGACTGTGAGATCATGACCTGAGCTGAAATCAAGAGTTGGATGCATGGGGGATCCTGGGTGGCTCAGTCATTTAAGCATCTAGCTCCTAATTTCAGCTCAGGTCATGATGTCACAGTTCGGAAGTTGGCGTCCCACATGGAGCTCTGTGCTGACAGTGCAGAGCCTTCTTAGGACCCTCTCTCTGCCCCACCTCTGCTTGCTTGCACTCTCTCTCTCTCAAAATAAATAAATAAACTTAAAAATATTAAGAAGAAAAAAAGAATCGGACACTTAACTGGCTGAGCCACCAAGGCACATCTGGGAGTGATTTTTATCTACACCTAATGGTGTTGATTAGCTGATGAAGTTCGGCTGGGTCTGAGAAGGTTGGAGAAACCAGGGGATGTGGATTTGTCAGAGGGTTTGCACAGAGCTGTGCTGAACACACGTGGGGCAGGAGCATGCTGGCCCTGTGCAGCCGGTGACAGCCCTCTTCTCTTGTGGGCCGTGTCCACTGCGAGAAACAGCCCAGTCTTCCAGAGGTGGGATGTCAGGCTACACAGAGAGCGTTAGGTGTATCCTCAGGCCCAGCCATCGCAACAGAAACAAAGTGCGGTGGGTAAAGCTGTGTGGGCAGGAAGTCAGCCCTGGCTCCAAAGCGGAGCAGAGTGCCTGCCCATCCTCCCAGGATGGCTGAGCAAATGACAGTTGTCCACACCTGAAACATTAGGCAGCCACGAAAGAGACTGAAGGGATGCCCAAGTGGAAGATTCCAGAGGGATCTGTAGAAGTTACTGAGTGAGGAAATCAAGATGCACAAAGTGTGAAACGGGATCCCACTTGTGAACAAACTAACCAAGACCCTCCATCTCTACATGTGCGGAGATGTATGCAAGTTTTCATGTGCATATGTATGCTTATTATCAAAGGGAAACAGATGTTTTTATGCAATTAAAGGTGTGTTTACCGTACGAAGAAGGCAGGATGGGATTGCAAGCAGTTCAGCTGCAGTGTACTGGCGGCAAACAACCATGTCTCATGCTCCTGGCGTCTGTCGGGTCAGGTGCTAGAGGGCTCCGCTGGGCAGTTTCCCTTGGTGCTGAGGTCAGCGGGGCACGGTCATCTGTGCGGCAGCACCCACGTCCCAAAGCGGGGCACACTTCTGGCTGGCAGTGTAGTGCTGGCTCTTAGCTCCAGGCTTCGGTGCTTTCTAAGTGGGCGCGTCTATGGGACTTGGTGTCTTTCTTCATGGTAGCCTCTAGGGCTGGCCCGGACGAAACGTTGCAGCAGGAAAGCCGCCATAGATAACAGTGAGGGAATGTGTGTGGCCATGTTCCAATAAGGTGCATTTACAAAAATGGGCTGTGGGCCAGATTTGGCCTATGGGCTATAGTTTGCCCACACACAGCCGTGAGGACCGTGCTCAATTCTTTGGCTTTTCCTCAGAGCCGCAGGACGGTTCTGAGCAGAGAAGTAGCTTGGCATGGCTCAGTTTTTTCAGAAATTTGTTTACGTTTATTTATTATTGAGATAGAGAGAAACAGCATGAATGGGAGAGGGGCAGAGAGAAAGGGAGACACAGAATCTGAAGCAGG
>NW_027535987.1:0-352 GCF_008692635.1 Crocuta crocuta
TCCTAGGATTCTTCTAGCCAGGGCCTTATATCTTTTTATCCTGTCTGACTTACTTGGCAAATCTCCTACCACAGATAAACTGGCTTTCTTTGTGTCTTCGTTCCATGAGCTCTCACATCCTGCCCTTACTCTTGTATCTGACAACAGGGTGAAAGAAGGAGAGGGGAGGGGAGGGGAGGGGAGGAGGAGGGAAGGAGGAGGGAAGGGAAAGGAAGGGAAGGGAAGGAGGAGGGAAGGAGGGAAGGGAAAAGAAAGAAAGAGAGAGAGAGAGAGAGAAAAGGAAGGAAGGAAGGGAGGGAGGGAGGAAGGAGCATGGTGCCATGCACACAGTGTAACTCAGCCTCTGAGAGTA
>NW_027535988.1:0-221 GCF_008692635.1 Crocuta crocuta
CTTCCCTGGGGAATTCTACCAGATATTTAAAACAGAATTAATGCCAATTCTCCTCAAGCTATTCCAAAAAATAGAGGTCAAAGGAAAACTTCCGGACTCATTTTATGACGACAACATCACTCTGATTCCCAAGCCAGACAGAGATCCAGCAAAAAAAGAGAACTATACGCCAATGACCTTGATGAATACGGACGCAAAAATTCTCAACAAGATCCTTGCAA
>NW_027535989.1:0-613 GCF_008692635.1 Crocuta crocuta
AAAACACGTTTGCTTTAATGAAGAATGATATAGGTATACTGCTTGTATTTGTGGGCATTTCAGTGAATTAAAATATGTGTGTACTTGAATAAAAATCTTAACATCATGAACCCTGGATTCAAGCCACATGACAGGAGTGATTTGGGGAATGAAAAGGAAGAACATGCAATCTTTGTGAGTCTTCTGATGGGGTAAGTACACAACTAATATTTGGGTGCAACCAGGACAAGGATTAATGAAAAGATAGGGACTTTTAATCACACTGGACACTACACTTCCTAAAAGTAACTACCCCAATGTTAAGTATTGTACTTAATGAAGCATAGCCATAGATACTGGATTAATCAATCCTCACAACACAGCTGGTAAGTAAGCAATGCGTCAAAGGTCTATGTTTTGGGGTAACTCGTGGCTCAGTCAGTTAAATATCCACTCTTGAATACTGCTCAGGTAGTGATCTCACGGTACATGAGATCAAGCCACACATCGAGCTGTGTGTTGACAGCATGGTGCCTGCTTGGGATTCTCCCTCTCCCTCTGTCTGCCCTTCCCCAACACATCTTCTCTCTCTCTCAAAAATAAATAAATAAGCATTGGTTTTTTAATTAAAGAA
>NW_027535990.1:0-556 GCF_008692635.1 Crocuta crocuta
AAGGAAGAAAGACCCCCATAAACAACTATGGATGCTGAAAAAAAAGGAAGATACGTGTTCCAGGAAATGGAATTCTCACCCCAGGAGAATAGTAGAACACATTTCTTGCTGTTATTTGCATGAGAGACCTGAAAAGCAACTGATGTAGACTGAACCAAGAGAAGAGAGGGCTTCGGGGAGAACTTACCAAGAAGATTAAAAAGCATTTGACAGAAGAGTAGTGTGATGAAGAGGGTGGACAGATTCGAGGCAATGATAAACTCAGTGGCTTCTTTAATTAGCCCCAACTGTAATAATGCTCACCATTGGTCATAGACGCTATGATGTTTCCTATCTCATACTTTCTTTCTCCACAAATTGCTCACATCTATTACCCCAACCTCTTACTCCCAGCTGATGATCTTACTTTCATTTCAGAAGAACGTTGGTGGGATTAGACAGAAACTCTCAACGTCCTATCACTGAATTTGCACTTACCTTTTGTGAAAAGATAAACCAAATGAAAAATTTTAAACTTCATTTGAGCAAAACTCAATGTAAGTCAGGCAGCATCCAA
>NW_027535991.1:0-801 GCF_008692635.1 Crocuta crocuta
ACAGCCAACAGCTCTGGAACGCATGCCTGGATGAAGGTTATCTAATGCAGGTCCATCTCCTGGAAGGCACGTCGTAACCTTCCTGCACTCAGGAACGCTAGACGGCATTTCGGTGTCTTGTTTGGGGCCAGTTTAAATACTGAAATCACCAACAAAAAGCACCTCAAATCCGCAAACAACATGGCACTAAACAGACCACGAAAAGCAAACTTGTTTACAGTTTGAGAGATGAAATAAGAAGGCAGGGTGTGTCCTTGCTCGACCTCAGCCAGGAGTGTGCACCCAGGCAGAGTCCAGTGTTTTGCCACTCTGCACATGTGCACGTCCGCAAATGATCATTTTAAGTCCCACAAGGATTGATTTGGGTTATAAATAAATTTCAGCGAGGAGGTGAATTTGCAAATACAGAACCCACAAATGAACATTGGCTATAGCTTGAAATGATGAGCCTTGTATTGAATCAGAGCTGCTCTTGCTTAATCGGCTCCTGTGTTCCTGACCCTATTGCGTTCAAGGCAAAAGACATAAACCGTAGGGTCTTCTCTTTGTAGTCGGAGACCCGGGCAGCAGACATGCTGTCCTGTCTTGCATGACAAAATGCAGAGTTTCTTTGATTTACTCCTTGGCTAAACATTCACTGTGGGGCCTCACTCACTGCTCTGAGATCCTTCGATACTTCACCTCTAAGACATTGCCTAAGAGGGATGGCCTAGTGCCTTATTTTATGTAGCACACATTTCATAAGGAGTCAGGGGCATCTCTATACCGTACAGCACTTAATTTCTACTGGTGGGGAAAAAA
>NW_027535992.1:0-459 GCF_008692635.1 Crocuta crocuta
CATGGTTCATCTTCAAAGTAAATCAGAGTTGTGAGAGCAAATCTAAGAGCTCTCTATTGGATCTCATCTCCTTTAGAAGAAGTAAGGTAAGGTTTCAAACTCAACTAAACTATGTTCTTTTCCTTGCTTCCCATTCAGGACTGGGTTTTAGGGCAGTTGCCCTGATGTAGTTCTGTCTCCTGAGAAGCTTGAAGCTCCAGAAACATGTATCCCTCATTAGGAACATGAAAAGATCCTAATAGTCGGGGCTCCCAGCTTTCACTGATCTCTGCTTGATGCAGCACAGTCTCAGGACCAATTCTTACTGAAAGGGGGGTCTCTTCAAGGGGACAGAGGTCTAGAATCCTATACTTGTGGGTTTCTTTATTTTTAATTTATTAAAGAAGGTGCTGACCCTTTATTTATAAATAAATGTCTACTAATTTATTTTGAGAGAGAGCACGTGTGGGAACAAGCAGG
>NW_027535993.1:0-687 GCF_008692635.1 Crocuta crocuta
CTCTGAGAGGTCGGAAGTGAGGCTGCCTGCAGAGCTGGAAGAGGCTGGGGTAGTGGGCTGGTGGTTGGCAGTTTGAGGAGCGCAGAGAAAGTGTGAAGTCGTCCCAGAACCTGGGAGAATGAGTTACCTGGAGAGATGTGCCCGCTGAGGTCGTGATCATGAATTGTCTCTTTGTACTTGACCGTGATGCTCAAAGAGCCCAAGAGCAGGTAGAGCGTGGGGTCGGATCCATCCAGGCAGGTGTGGTGGGAAGATGGAGGGCTGAGAAGGTGCGGACACCAGGAATGGCTGCTATTTAAATGATGGCCCTTAGATAAAAGAGGGGCCTGACGGGTTGGGGAGAGTGGAGGACTTAGTGACAGCACTCCCGCAGAGGTGAGGGCTAGGAGAAGCTTCCTGCGGAGATCTGGGCCCAGATTCGGGGAGGGGACACGGCCCAGGGTATGCCTGTGGGGAGGATGCAGAATGAAGGAAAAGGCTGTGGGAGGCGGGGATTGAGAAGCCCGCAGTCCTCCATGCAGACGTTGAACTCACTTGAGGTGAGCGAAGGTGGAGAGGCTGACTGAGCCCGATACCAGGGCGCCCGAAAAGCACACAGACAGGGTCAGGTGCACGCTTGAGGCACGAGCTTCAGAAGAGCGGTGTCACGGGGCGCCTGGGTGGCTTAGTCGGTTAAGCGTCCGACTT
>NW_027535994.1:0-236 GCF_008692635.1 Crocuta crocuta
GTCAGACAGACAAGTGTCCGTCTCTAGGATATGGCTGACTTCTAAGGTGGGTAAGGAGAAGGGACCAGCAGTGACTGTGGGAGATGGTGTGTGTGAGGAGGCCACACGTGGGGTCAGACCCTGGCCCAGGAGGTCAGCTCTCCCCACACAGCACCATGTGAGGAGGGCTCTACGGGCCAGAGATGCCTTCGTCAGTCCTGTGAACTCCGTAATCCTCTTCCAGTTTCCTCACTGAG
>NW_027535995.1:0-1462 GCF_008692635.1 Crocuta crocuta
AGAAGCACGCTTTTCTAGAAGTCAAGCTGGGAAGGGCCCCCCTGCTCCTCCCCCTGACTGTTGGTTAAGCGGGGATGGGGGGGCTGGGGAGCCAGGGAAGCGCCTGCAGGGGCCCCCGCACAGGTCCGGTCAGGAAGGAAGGAAGGACAGGCTCCGGCGCATGGAGGGAGTCCTGCTCTGCCTTCCCCTCGAGCCTGCGCCACGTCTTCACAGGCACACGACTCTAGAACCTTCTAGGCCCAGCAGCACCTGGGGCCTCAGGCTGTTGACCTAGGCCCGGCCAGGGAGTCTGTCTCCCTCTAGTCTAAAACACCACTTCTCACAAAAACTTTTCTCCCTCTTCCCCCTTCCTGGGGCTCGTCTCCCTCCCCTGCCGCCTCCCAGACGGTGGCACTAACCCCTGGGGGGGCACAAAGCCCGGCTCCTGCCAGGCCCCTTGGGAAGGCCGCGCTGGGACTTTTGCTCAGGATGCCCGTTCTTCTGTGTCTGCCCTGTCACTGCCCGGACGCCGGGATTCAACCCGTTTGGCCTCCGCGCCCGCATCTCTCACCTCTTCCCTTCCCTCCATCTCTCACCTCTCTTTTTCTCGGTTCTGTCTTTCCTCCTGAGTGTCTGTCTCGGGCTGCATTCAGCCTCCTTCTGATTGGCCGCCCCCCGCCTCTTCCGTCTGATTGGCCTGTGTCCCTCCATCACCCCATCCGTCGCTGGGTTCGCCCTGTCCGCCCGCAGTAACGGGTGTGATGGGCCACAGAGCCCCGCGCAGCCCAGACGCCTCCTCCGCCTTCGCTCTCGTTTTCCTCCTTTCTCGCCCTGCCTTCCCCACCCCTGCCGGCCTGCGGCTCCCCCCTGCCCCTCATCCTCCTTTCTCTCCTCGCCAGCCTGTCCGTCTGTCCCTACCTGTCTGTTGTGTCTGTCGCAGGCCTCGTTCTGTGCCTGCGTGTCTCGCGTCCCCGGGCCGCTCGCCAGTTTCAACGTGGACACGGCCTCCCTGCCTTTTTCTGTGTCCCTGCACTTCCGGAAAGAAAACCCGAATACAAAATTAAAATACGCCACGAGCCATTAACCGGCAGAGGGGAGGGGTTTCTGTTTTTAATGAGAAGCCCAGTAAGGTGAGAACAAGGAACTTAGGCTTGCAGCCTGCGCAGCGCAAACCAGAAATTGGAGGCCGCCTCCCAGAGAAAGATCTAGAATATTGTAAGGGACTCCTAAGCCGTAAGGAGGTGATTTCTTTAAAGCCAAAGCAAGAAACTTACCAAAAGCAAGAGTTTCTAGTGGGTTTTTTTTGTTGTGTTGTGTTGTTGTTGTTGTTTTGGTTCACAGAAAGTTATAAGCTCTTCTTCCAGAAAAACAGGGTAAATGCTGTACCTTTGAACTGTGCAGGTCCGCTTACATGTGGATTTTTTCTTTTCTCTTTAATATTTATTTTTGGAGTAGAGAGAGGGAGACAGAGTGTGAGCGGGGG
>NW_027535996.1:0-509 GCF_008692635.1 Crocuta crocuta
GGCCCGAGGGTGGGAGCCCCATAGAGCCGGGTGGGCGCACCTGGTGGGCTGCTCCCGCTGTGCGCTGTGCGCGTGTTCTGAAGACACAGCCAAGTCAGGGTGGCCGATCCCCGCCCCCAGGAATGGAGGGTGGGACTCGGTGCTGACGGGGTAGGTGTACACCCAGCCGCAGTTCTCTGAGTGTCTCGTGAGAATCTCTGGGGCCCAGGAAGTGAGACTCAGTTCTTTAGGACCATTTCAGTGTGGAAAGAAAACTATCTGCGCTTATCAAGTCAGGCTTCTTGTCTCTCGGGTGTGGTGCATGAACAGCCGGGCCCCTGGTGTGCAGGGCGTGAGCACCAGACCCGGTGTGGTGTGCAAGGCCCTGCCCTCGGGGCACACCCTTGCCCCACCTGAGTGAGCCCCGCAGGAGTCTCTTGTTTGGACCCCTAGCCCTGGATCCCGAGTGAGCTCAGACCTGCTGTGAGGCCTCACGGTTTTAGGCTTCTGTGGGACGAGTGCCCGCCCCC
>NW_027535997.1:0-309 GCF_008692635.1 Crocuta crocuta
GTTTCTGAGCATACCTGTATGTGTGTTTTCTGTGTGTGTGTCCAGCGTGAGTCGGGTTTGCTGCATAGGGCTGTTTCACATGTCCCCGGTGTGAGTGTGTGCGCGCGCACCAGCTCAGGGTGTCTATGTCTGCTGTGTGGGTCTGTGTGTGAGTCTGTCCATGAGTCCCATACCTGAGTCCCCAGACGACGCTGTGAGTGGGTCCGTGCCCGGCTGTCTCTGTGCCTGTGGTGTCTTTCTTTCTCTGCGTGTGTGTGTGTGTGCGCACGCACCCGCTCAGTGTGTCAGGGTGTCTATGTCTGCTGTGTG
>NW_027535998.1:0-484 GCF_008692635.1 Crocuta crocuta
TCTTCTTGTCTGTCTACACTGGTATTTTGCCATAGTGACAAAACTTCTATTTTATTCCCTCTTATTTTCATCCATAGTGGACTCTTTGCTTAAAAGCAAAGAGAGGGGCACTTGGATGGCTCAGTCAGTTAAGTGTCTGACTCTTGATTCCAACTCAGGTCATGATCTCACAGCTTGCATTCTTGGGTTCGAGCCCCACATTGAGATCTGCGCTGACCGTGCAGAGCCTGCTTGGGATGTTCTGCCTCACTCTCTTTCTTCCCCCCATCTCAACTCATGCTCTATCTCTCACTCTCTCAAAATAAATAAATAAATATTTAAAAAAATAAAAATAAAAGCAAAGGGAGGTGGTGCCTGGCTGGCTCAGTCAGCTGAGCATCTGACTCTTGCTTTTGGCTTAGGTCATGATGTCACAGTTTATGAGATCTAGCTCTGCACTGGGATCTGCACTGACAGCATGGAGCCTGCTTGGGATTCTCTCTCT
>NW_027535999.1:0-619 GCF_008692635.1 Crocuta crocuta
TAAATGAGAGTTCCTGCCACACCTAAGTAGGAGGAGGCAGGGTTCTGTCGGGTTCTGCAAGCCAGCCCCCATATGGACAAGGCCACCAGTCAGAGCACATTGCGGGGGCGGTCCCCTGCTGGGGGCCCCCTGCCCAGGAGAGCCAGAGGCACCCCAGCTCCATAAGAGGGAAACGGGACATGCAGGCAAGGAGTGGGGAGGAAGAAGACAGAAGGGACAGGGCGGGAGGTGTGATCTGGGCCTCAGATTCGTGTCTGTGGGATGACTGGGGCTTCTCTCCCCTTCCAGGGCTTGGCCCAACACAGGGTGACTCAGAGGAGCACGAAACTCCCACCACCTGGCTCCTTCTCCTTCACTCCCACGGGGAGGAAGCTACAGGCTAACGGAGCTTCTCTGTCTCGCCTGCGGGCCGTAACATTAATAATAATCCCTGAGAGGCGCCTGGGTAGCTCAGTGGCTTAAGTGTCCAGCTTCAGCTCAGGTCTGATCTCCCAATTCATGAGTTCGAGCCCATACTGGGCTCGCTGCTGTCAGCAGGGAGATGCTCTGTCTCCCTCGCTTTTTGCCCCTCCCCTGCTTGCATGCCCTCTCTCTCAAAAATAAACAAACATTTCATCAT
>NW_027536000.1:0-283 GCF_008692635.1 Crocuta crocuta
TATCTACTAAAGCTGAGGCAGCTCTGTGACTCAGTGCTTTCATGCCTCAAAACACACCCATGGGAAGTGAGTGTATAGCTCCACCAAAAGACTTTGAAAGAATATTTTTAAAAACTGTATTGATAACATTCAATTCTGAACCCATTTATTAATTGAAAACTAAAGATAATGTGACATTTTCTTGTAACAACAAAGTATTATTCAGTGAAAAGGAACAAGTTATTGCCACACAACATAAAGAAAGTTCAAAGAACATATTGAGCCAACGAAACAAAACACCAAA
>NW_027536001.1:0-755 GCF_008692635.1 Crocuta crocuta
TTTCTCATCGGTATAAATTCTCAGAATCTTGGTTCAGTCACCTAAAGGCATTATGATCTATGGCCAGGGGCTGAGGTACTTGGACTGGATGGCATGGTCAGCCTCCCTCAGACCCCTCAATGGCGCCCTCAGGTGTCGGATCTCTCAAGAGGACTGCAGCTCCCACAGAACCACAGAATTTGTCTTCGAGAAAAGATTTTCCCTGAAGCCAAGGAACGCAGGGAAGACAAAAGACTGGGCCACGCAGCAGGCGAAGGAAAACTGGTTGAAGGATGGATGAATCAGTACCCAGATGCTAGACAGCAAGTCGCATCTGTAGCAAGTAGCAGTTCAGTGATTTTTTATAGTCTCTGAGAGTCCAGGGGTTTGTCAGGGACCAGCACTGTCTGGGAAGTTAGCCTGTGTCAAGCAAGGACCCTGAGGTCCGGCAGACTCAGATCCCTCCAGCTCTAGCTTGGCCACTCACCTGAGCAAATTACCTAATTTTTAAGACTAGTTCCAACATTTGCAAAGCACATTCTTCTGTTCACAAGAACCTTTTCAAGGGTGCTTGAGTCTGGCTTGAGATAGAATGTCGATTTTTAAAAGGCAACAATACTTGCGTATATCATATGATAAAATCCTTAAAAGTATGGATTTCAGGGACATATCAACCAAAGCTATTATTTTGTTTCTTATGACCTCTTTATTTCTTAATTTAAAATTTTTTAAAGTTTTATTTATTTATTGAGAGAGAGAGAGAGAGAGAGAGAGAG
>NW_027536002.1:0-228 GCF_008692635.1 Crocuta crocuta
GGGACAGTGGGGACAGCAAGGCTGCCCCCCAGGACAGCGGGGACACTGGGGACAGTGAGGCCGCCCCACAGGACAGCGGGGACAGTGGGGACAATGGGGACAGCGAGGCTGCCCCCCCAGGACAGCGGGGACAGCGGGGACAGCGAGGCCGCCCCACAGGACAGCGGGGACAGCGAGGACAGCAAGGCCACCCCACAGGACAGTGGGGACAGTGGGGACAGCAAGGCT
>NW_027536003.1:0-253 GCF_008692635.1 Crocuta crocuta
AAAATCAGTGCCACTCAATGTGTCTTCCTTCCTCCGTTCCTCAAGTAGTCCACAAAATGACTGCCAACAACTATCTGGCTTTTATGTAAAGGACCAACGAGAAAGGAATGACTTAGGGCTGTTTTAAAATTATCTGTAACTTTGTTCAATAAAAAAAGTAAAAATCAACATACCGGTAAGAGCCAACTGCTCTGAAGGATGAAACTTTATAGAATTTACTGCAAAACAAAAACATTACAAAATAGGTATAAAA
>NW_027536004.1:0-258 GCF_008692635.1 Crocuta crocuta
AGACACATAGACCAATGGAATAGAATTGAGAACTCAGAACTGGAATAAAAAATACACAGCCACCTAATCTTTGACAATCAGGAAAGAGTATCCAATGGATAAAAGGCTGTTAAAGCCTCTTTAACAGATGATGCTGGGAGAACTGGACAGCAACATGCAGAAGAATGAAACTAGATCAATCTCTCACACCATACACAAAAATAAGCTCAAAACGGATAAAGGACCTAAACGTGAGACAGGAAACCATCAAAACCCTAG
>NW_027536005.1:0-1047 GCF_008692635.1 Crocuta crocuta
AACAGGGTCTTCACTATTTACAAGTTACTTCTGAGCTGCAGAAATGCTCTCTCCATGCTTCTCCCTGTATTCCCGCATTCAATCGTGCCTGCCACACTACACAGAATGGGTGTGGACTATTTTTTCTTCCATCTGTAATGAAAACTTTAGCAGCAGACAGTAACTGCTCCAGGTCTATCAAATAGATGCATTCCATTGCTTTTTAATCTCAAAACGTTATGGTTACATCCCCATACTATAAATTACAAAACTAGTGCTTTCAAATAGAGAACAGGATCTAAAGCTACTATAAAGAACAAAAGAAGAAAGGGCTATATACACATGTATACAGTCTAATCATGAAATTATATTCAAGATACTGCTTATCAAGAGACTAGACAACAGGGTTGGGAGGGTCATAATTTCCATGTTATATTGTTCTGTGTTCTTTATAATCATTTTGCCATTTCCAAGTTTTATTTAATAGAAAATTCTTTTTATAAAACTCAAAGCAATGCTTTTTATCTTCACCATATGAACCAGATACTAATTTCAAAAGCAGTGTAGTCTCTATGGATGTCGGGTCAAAAATATGTATATAAAAAACAATGTTGAAAATACTGGCTGTATTATGTCAACTATTAAAAATGTCTTCCAGGATATAAAGCATTAAAATCAAAGCAATAGTGCTAAATCTAAGGGAACACACTCAACTTCTCTAAGAAAGAGAAAAGAGAAAGATGACATTTAACTGAAGTACACAGATCTATACTTAAAAAGTTAATGAAAGCATTTCTCAGTAATGGTTAGTTATTAAATAGAATAATGAGTTAGTAAAAGTTGAATTTCTTCTAATTAAAAAATGACTAACATGCCTAGAAATGGTATTAGAAGATAGAAAATATAATTTACTTTTATGGATCATTTTCAGCTAGCTAACTCTCATATTTCATTAAACCTGAATTATAACAAGAAACTCTTTACAAAGGACATCATTTTATCAGCTTATATAGAGTAAACCATGTACACGCTACATAAAGTAAAGAACTTCGCTAGCCTTTTTTTTTT
>NW_027536006.1:0-1298 GCF_008692635.1 Crocuta crocuta
GAGTGGCAGAGGTGGGAGGAGAGATTATACTGGTCCCTCAAAAAATGAGGTTCTCATCTCTTCCTTTTGGGTCCTTTTCCTCCTCTCTCTACCACACGGACTTAGTTATTTAGCTTCATGGGGCCACAGGATCCCAAATGTGTCCCTAGAGCTAACTTGCATCACTCCATCTTTGTAAACCTTTGCCATCCTCTCTTAGCCAGGTCAGTGCAGTTTGGCATGCCATAGAATCTCTGGTTCGCGTGTCTTTTTGCCTCTCCCTGGAAGGTAATTTCTTCAGGAGAAGGGACCACATTTTATTCATCTGTGTATCTCTCCAGCTCCTGAGTTCTTAACAGGGGTTGAAATTCATGGGGCTGAGAATTTGAATAGAAACAGAATACATCTTTATTTTCACTAACTGCTAACAGAAATTCAGCATGTCCTTCAATCATGAACGTAGGCAACAGCCATGATAGAATCATAGTACCTATGTCTTTGCCATGGGTAGAAATCCCAGATGTTTTTATATCACATTATAGGTTATTGCAGACATCTCAAAATATCTTAGGCTCATCACTGTTCTGAAACGGTGATAGCTCTTAGACTTGCTGCAAGATTGTGTTATGATGTTTAAATAAAGAAACACATATATTACGGTGTCATCGCTTTTAAAAAGTATTTTGAAAACTGTATTTCAATATAATTGGTTTCCCCTGTAATCCTATATTTTTGTTTTACGCATTTAAATACATTATTCTAAGAAAGGAGTCTACAGACTTCACCAAACTGACAAAAGAATGTCTGTCTTAGTCTCTAATTCAGTGCCATGTTCAAGGTTTGGTGAGTAAAACATATAGTGAATGAAAGAATTAGATTAAATAATTTCTGTCTCAAGGAAGAATATTTGGTCTAAATTAATATATAATGCTGGAAAATAAATCCATTTAAATTCATAGTCCTCATAGCGTACCAAAAACTCATTCTAGATCAACTAAAGAGTCACATATATATTTAAAATAAAATGACTTAGATTCATTTATTTATTTAATGTTTATGGAATGGCTGCTACATGCCAGACACAATTCTAAGCAATAGAACACTGCAATGCATAGAAACAAAGTCCCGTACAGTCAGATATCCATGCAACGGACCCCAGTCGATATCTTGTACCATATGCAATAGATGACCCCAAATGGATCATACTCTTAAAATTAAATCCTTAATCTATAAACTTAAAAAAAATTTTAATGTTTATTCACTTTTGAGAGGCTGAGAGAGACAGAGCATGAGTGGGGGAAGAGCAGAAAGAGAGGGAG
>NW_027536007.1:0-209 GCF_008692635.1 Crocuta crocuta
ACCGGTAGTTCCAGATGGCTAACAATTTCGACATTAAATTGAGCTGTATTCAATTTGGGGGTGTCATATCCTTGGGAATCTGGGTTTTCAGCACAGCTGTGATAAAAACCAAGTACCACATGAAAATCATTGTGAAATAGGAAATAACAGTGGCAGTGTGCAATCTACTTGCAAGATTTGAGAAATTGTGCAGTGTCCACAGGTGCACA
>NW_027536008.1:0-475 GCF_008692635.1 Crocuta crocuta
ACAGCCCCAGCAGATAGTCAGCCAACCCTAGCAATGTGAAAGATAGGGAAGAAATGTGAGCCTTTCTATAACAAAAGCACTTAGTTGACCTGTCAGCTAACTTTAAACACACGAGCAAACCAGCCATGGCCAATGAAGATCAATCAGGCCTGGCCCATATTAGTAGAACAACTCAGCCAACTAATAAACATGACAGCAATAAAATGCTACCATCTAAACCGCTACATTTTGGGGGTGATTTGTTTCATGACAGTAGCTAACCAATATGTCATCTGATTTTAAATTTCTACTCACTCTTACTTCAGCAAATGAATCCCTTAATTTTTCTTTATAGCACTTTCAAAACGACTTAATAAGTATTCACTGACACAGGTATTTATTGTCTGGGTGAAGGCAGATATCTTTGCTGTTGACACAAAGTAAGAACTCTGAAAACATATCTGGAATGAATGATATGGATTCCTTAATATTGATA
>NW_027536009.1:0-205 GCF_008692635.1 Crocuta crocuta
TGCCAGAGTCGGCCCCTAGTCGGCGGTCCTAGGCTTGCGTCGGCCAGGAAAGAAAGCAGACGGACAGCCGAACACTGGCGCTGGGTCGCCGGGAGCTATTCTCCCTACGTTGACTGAAGGGTTGATGTCTGAGAGTACAGGAAGAGGCAGCAGAGTCTGGCCTCCAGATCCCCAGGCCCCCTGACACACAGGCGCCAGCGCGTGC
>NW_027536010.1:0-778 GCF_008692635.1 Crocuta crocuta
GTGGCCACACGTCTGGTGCATGGGCCTGCACTCTTCAGCTACACTCTCTCGCACATGCCTCCAGAGTTGTCCACGAAGAGGAATAGAGAGCTGGAGGAATGTATATGGGATTACTCAGGGCCAGGCCTGGAAATGATTCACATTCCCTCTACCTGCCTCCCAATGGCCAGAGCTCAGTCACAGGACCCCTGACCTAGGACTACGGGGGAAGGTAGGGAGGGGGTCGTGGCAGGTAGACTTCTTGTGCACCAGGAAGAAGTGATGGTAAGGGAAATGCCTAGCCTTCTGTCTGCCAAGTGTGCCCATCTGAGCACCAGACCATTTTGGTGTTCTTCCAACAGGCAGTATTGGAAGCAATACCCTCCACTGCTTCTGGCCCTGGCTCATGGTCTCGCAACTACGAAGTCAAAACACAAATCACTGGTTGTAGAAACACCAAAATCAAAGGGTAGCTTGGAGACAAAAGGTACTTCTCCCCAAAAAGTTGAAGAACAGCAGACTTCAGGCCATCGCTGTCCTGGAGCAATTCTAAAATCCCTCTGGGCGCTCGAAGGCCCCCAGCTCGGGAGCAGGGCAAATTTCTGGATTGGGTCCTGCTGCTGCCTCTGGAAGGAACTGTGGCTACTCTCTGTGACCCTTTCCTCTGCTCTCTCAAAGACTCCGATTTTTATTTTCCTTGGTCCCGTCTGACCAGAGTGCGGGCGAGCATGTCCCTCCAGAAGGAAAGAATATACAGTCTTTGTGGTCTCTTTTCTGATTGTGGAGGTTGGGATGGAGG
>NW_027536011.1:0-681 GCF_008692635.1 Crocuta crocuta
CAAATCATTTGACTCTTGGCAGATTCGGTCACCTAACCAAATGACGTAGCTGGCTGCTTCAAACCCTCAGAATAGAGTGATCCATCTTGAAGCTCTGGGGGACAGAGAGAAGCTATTTTCCCATGCTACAAGCAGAGACTGAATCACTTTATGGACCCAGGTGTTGAGAGATTGAGTCCAATACTTGCTTTCCTTGTCTAATACCACCTGGTGACCAGATTGTGGAAGAAAAACCATAAAGCCACAACTTGTTCAAACTCTAGACTATTTGTCCAAAGTATCAAATAATTGCTGTAATGACAAATAGATTGACAATAATTCATCCAAATAGACTTGGGTTTTTTTGGTTTGTTTTGAAATCATAATAGCTACTCATATGGATCAAGCACATGGAGAGATTAAAGGCTCCAAAGAAACAGACAAACAATAATTTTAGTATTCGGGAGGAACTGGATCTCTGAAAACCGCACTCTACTTAACTTCTGGTGTGAAGATCATGGAAAGAAACCCAAAGAGCTAATACAAAGGTATCTGCAGGCAATGGTATCTGGTATCAGAATCAGCTTTTTAGAGAAGATACGTGGAAAGTTTCTTCTGTATGTCAAGTAATCATGAAATACTGTCTTCTTTTAATTTCAAACAAAATTTTTAGTGATATAGCTCATACTATATTGTCCTCCC
>NW_027536012.1:0-520 GCF_008692635.1 Crocuta crocuta
CCATCAACCTCGAACAACATTTGCACTCCTTCCCGGGCCTAAGAGTGCTCCCTTTGCACAGCCAGAGTTCTGGGCTTCCTCCTCTGTCCCTGAGTCACTCACTCTTCTTAGCCTCTCGGTCAGCACGTATCACCTGCTTCCAGAGTCAGAGGTTCCCGTCTCCCCCCACAGGCACGTGGCCCTTCTTGCTGTGGCCCCACTACCACCCTTTCCAGCCTTGCCTTATCTGTACGCCAGGCCCTTGCTCCCCAGGGGACTCCTGGGAAGAATGCTTTCTGTTCGCCGAATACACCGCATAGAACACGCAGTTTGACAGGTGGTGATAAACACGCCAGAGAACAATTAGGCAGGGAAGGGGGAAGGGGGTGTTATGTGCCTGTGTTGGAAGAGGGAGCTCAATAGTGGCCTTTGGCAGTTTAAATAGGATGCCGGGGGGAGGGGGGCGCCTGGGTGGCTCCTTCGGTTAAGTGCCCAACTTCCGGCTCAGGTCATGATCTCACAGTTCATGGGTTGGAGCCCC
>NW_027536013.1:0-422 GCF_008692635.1 Crocuta crocuta
CCAGAAGGATAATCCAGGCAGAAGTACCAACAGAAATAAGCACGCCGTATTTTAATAGTCGTGGCCATTCAGGGAGCTAAGGCTTTGTGATTGTGTCAGAGCCCTACCTTCCGACCAAAATCTCATCTCGCTGGGGGAGCCGTGCTGCTTCACCCCAGTGGCCCAGAGCTGCTGTCTTCGGCTGCACTTGTGAACAGGGCCTCATCAAGGAGGCCAGAGTCACAAGCGAGCAAGTCAGAGCCATTGAGTGTCCATCCCCTGCACCTGGCCATGGGCTCTTTTTGAAACCCTCTTTCTTTCTTTCATTTGTTCTTTCTTTGTTTCTTTCTTTCTTTTCTTTCTCTCTCTCTCTTTCTCTCTCTCCCTCCCTTACTTTCTTCCTTTCTTTCTTTCTTCTTTCTATTTTTTAGTGTTCATTTATT
>NW_027536014.1:0-271 GCF_008692635.1 Crocuta crocuta
GCCTGGTCGGGAGGCCTGCCTCCCAGGAGGTCCCTCCCAGTGTTCTGGACCTTGCCTTGCAGTCACCTGTAGGGGGTCCGCCGGGTCATCCCGTCAAAGTCAAGTTCCCAGCGTCTGAGGGCCGGCAGAAGCCTCCGCTTTGAGCCCCCGTGGCCGGGCGGTGTGCCACCGCTGTGCTGGGGTCTGTCCGTCACTACCCACGCTTCATGCCTGGTCGCCATGACTGGATTTGGTCGATGGGATTGAGCGGGATTGAGATCGTCCCAGACTC
>NW_027536015.1:0-212 GCF_008692635.1 Crocuta crocuta
GAACTTATTTAAATATCATAAAAGCCATCTATGAGAAGCCCTCAGTTAATATCATCTTCAATGGGGAAAAAGTGAGAGCTTTCCCCCTTGGATCTGGAACACGACACGGTTGACCACTCTCACCACTGTTATTTAACATAGTGCTGGAAGTCCTAGCATCAACCACTAGACAACAAAAGGAAATCAAAGGCATCAGAACTGGCAAAGAAGAA
>NW_027536016.1:0-1015 GCF_008692635.1 Crocuta crocuta
CTGGGTGTCCACAAGCCCTGGCAGGGCTCCAGATGCCAGAGGGGGTGACATCAGCCAGGAACCTGGGGTGGCCGTGTGTGCTTCCTCCCTAGGAGAAGCGAGCCGTGCTTTCACTTATGCTTTTACAACTCTCGGGTCTGTTCAGACAGGTCAGATACCATCACTGTCCCTGGGCCAGTGGATGCCACGGTGTGGGGACAGGTAGGAGTGACAAGAGTGCCTCCTAAGCCACTTCCGGGAACCAGCCCATGCTCTGGAACTGACCTTAGAGGCCCTGCACACAGACCCTGAGGCTGGTAAGGACACTGCTCAGTAAGACAGGTAAAGAATGAACCTCTTCAAGTTCAAGTTCATCCATAACTAAAAAATGCAAGTTGAAATTTCACAATTTCACCCCTCAGATTGGTAAAGACTAAGAAAATCGATCATATCAAGTGCTGGGGAGGCTATGGGGAACGGCCCCTCATCCCCTGTTTGTTCAGCTTCTCATGAGGAATTTGGGGACTGCTGACACTGTCCATCAGATGCAAAACTGTGACCAGCCTTTGGCTCAGCAGTTCCATTTTAACAAAGCTATCTGAAGATATCATCGGTTTGATTTTTACAAACAATGCACAGGATGCCACTGAATTGTAACTGTAGGTTTTGCACTGGTTTTGCTCAAACAGGACTGCTTGTCCACATGGAAACAACTCAAATGTCCACCAGCAGGAGACTGCTCACATGAATCCTGTATGGGTATGTATTTAGTATGAGCAACATTTTGGAAATAAAATACACATACGTATAATAACAATGCAGGTAAGGTAGGCATAGAAAAAAATCCAGAAGACTCTATATTGAAAGAAATGTTAATCATAAAGATGTCTGAGTCATGAAATCACTTTCTATAGCATGTATTTCTATAATATTTAAATTTTGTATCACAAGCATGTATTGCTATTGTGAGCAGAAAAAGATGTTATTTTATTTTATTTTAGTAGTTTATTGTCAAGTTGGTTTCCATATAACACCC
>NW_027536017.1:0-210 GCF_008692635.1 Crocuta crocuta
CTGGTTCAATATTTGCAAATCAATCAATGTGATCCATCACATTAAGAAAAGAAAATAGAAAAACCATACGATCCTGTCAATAGATGTGGAAATAGCATTTGACAAAATACAGAATCCCTTCTTAATAAAGACTCTGGAGAAAGTCGAGATAGAAGGAACTTACTGAAACATCATAAAAGCCATCTATGTGAAGCCCTCAGCTAACATCAT
>NW_027536018.1:0-213 GCF_008692635.1 Crocuta crocuta
TCATAGTATTCCCTGATAATTGCTTGTATTTCTGAAGGGTTGGTGTTAATAAGTCCATTTTCATTCATAATTTTGTTGATTTGGGTGCTCTCTCTTTTTTTTTTTTGATAAGTCTGGCTAGAAGTTTGTCAATTTTGTTTATTTTCTCAAAAAACCAACTCTTGGTTGTATTGATCTGTTCAATTGTTTCTTTGGTCTCTATGTTGTTTATTT
>NW_027536019.1:0-210 GCF_008692635.1 Crocuta crocuta
TTTTGTTTTGTTTTTTTTAAAAAGGGTGACTAAACACAGGAGGCCGGAGGACTTGCAGCTTGAGGTTGTGTGAAAAGGAGGACACACTCCAATAACCCAGAGTACTGAGAATTCACAAGGTAACAGAAGTATCACAAGCCTGAAAGCAAACTTTCCCATAGTAACATCAGAAATGTTACTATGTGCTGTACCCCAATGTTCATAGCAGCA
>NW_027536020.1:0-498 GCF_008692635.1 Crocuta crocuta
GACCATAAAGGCAAGTAGGTCTCTACATTTTACTCAAGCTGCTGTGGGTTGTGATAGACTGTGTAGACTGTGATCTATGAGTGTATGCTTATCTGTATAAAGATATATAGTATCTATATTATTTATATAAAGGAGATTAGAGCATATATGTACATATATAAAACATTATGTATCTAAAGTTTTTATGAAGAAAAGACCTATTTTACTTATGCGATGCTCCGACAATGATGTAAAGATGTAGAAAAATATAACCTTCACTTTTATCTCACAGCATCAGAAATATAATATCAAAAAAAAAAGATCTAACTGGATCATAAACCATAATTAAAAGCTAAAAAATAAAGAAAAAAGTAAAATAATATAGGAAAATACTATAGGGGAGGCGCCTGGGTGTCTCAGTCGGTTAAGCGTCTGGCTTCACCTCAGGTCATGATCTCGCAGTTTGTGGATTTGAGCCCCGCATCAGGCTCTATGCTGACGGCTCATAGCCTGGAGCCT
>NW_027536021.1:0-217 GCF_008692635.1 Crocuta crocuta
CTTGGTTTCATTGATCTGTTCATCTGTTTCTTTGGTTTCTATATTATTTATTACTGCCCTGATTTCTATTATTTCTCTTCTTCTAATGGGTTTGGAGTGCTCTTGTTGTTCGCTCTCTAGTTGCTTTAGGTGCACTGTTAGATTTTGCACTTGCACTTTTCCTAATTTCTTTAAATAGGCCCGGAGTGCAATGTACTTTCCTCTTAGGACTGCTTTC
>NW_027536022.1:0-281 GCF_008692635.1 Crocuta crocuta
AACCCAATTAAAAAACTAACAACCCAGATATATTCAAAGGAGTTTCTTAAAGTACTTAGATTTTAAATTATTACTAAAGTCTACTCCTTGGGGCACCTGAGTGGCTCAGTTGGTTAGGCGTCCAATTCTTGGTTTTGGCTCAGGTCATGATCTCACAATATGTGGGTTCAAGCCCCACAACAATGCTCACAGTGCAGAGCCTGCTTAGGATTCTGTTTCCTTCTCGCTCTGCCCTTCCTCTACTCTCTCTCTCTCTGTCTCTCAATCTCTTTCTTTCCAAA
>NW_027536023.1:0-1068 GCF_008692635.1 Crocuta crocuta
AATTGCATTAAATCGCTCAGATGACCAAGATACTCTGAGTTTATGTCCAATAGGCATGAACTTGGAGGCAATAGAGTATAGTAAAAAGTGTAGGATTTGCAGTTAGACTTCCTTGGTCAAGACCTAAGTTCTGGGTTTTCCCTATGCTCTATGACCTTAGCCTGCTACACTCTCTGTGCTTCAGGTGGAGATCACACTACTTATTTTACAGGATTGTTGTAAGGATTACGTGAGCTCATCAAGCAATGTGTGACATATAGTAAGAGCTCAGTAAATACCAGCTATTAATATTATTATTTAGTAAGGAGATATGTATGTAAGTAAATCCTAGCCCCACTGCATTTTAACAGGTTAAAGACAAAGAGCACAATTTCACCAGTCATATGTCTCAAGTATTCACAGCCTCAATTCTATTTACAGGAGGACAAGTTGAAATGAGAGAAAGAGGTAGAATCAATCTCACAGCAGATATTATTCCATAACCTTGTCCCACTTTATAAATAAAGCATTAAAATGTTAGCCTTGGACTTTTCAAACCAAGGCCACTTAATTGACAGACAACAGGCCTTTTATGTTTCCCTCGCACTTTTAGACACAGTCTCTCACATCCTCACTCTCCCAGGATTTCTTACAAATCTTCCCTGACTCAAAATGGAAAACAGGGCTGAGGCACAGTTATCAGGGTTCTATCTGTCTCAAGAGACCCATTTTCAAGGTGCCCATTTAGAATCCCTTTCCAGCCAATTCCCCTTAAAGCGTTTTCTGGGACATTATTAGGTCCTTCATGACCTTACATTTTATCATCTCCCTTTTTGGCCAGATGATACAGCAAACCTCCTTCATGGTTATATCTGATTGTGTGTCTGGAAGATGAAGATAAAAAAAGAGGGCGAACAGCACAGAAATGGTAGTGGTAAGGAAAGGAAGTGTCAGACGGACCTGGGAAGCCAGATTGGGAAGGGCAGCCTTATCTGCACACATATGGCAATTCATGAACTGCGCTCAGGAGAAAGAAACTATCTCAGGGAAACAATCACAGTGCTTGGGGGTTATTTTGTTGTTGTTGTT
>NW_027536024.1:0-557 GCF_008692635.1 Crocuta crocuta
AGAAAAAGAAAAGTTGAAAATATAGTTAGAATATACTTAGAAATATAGTTATGGATATGGTTAGTCCTTGTAAATATACCTAGAAAGCACATAAATTAGAAAATCATAATTAGATATGAAATGGTTTTATTTACTTATTTAATTAAGGCAAAATTAGAAGAATAAACTGAGAAATTTGGAATGCAGTTTTGAAATGCCATACTAATGGTAAATTTATAGAGAGTTCTTACTGCTTCATCGTAATAAAATAGAAACACCTCATGCAATGTAGCTCAAAAAATATCTGATTATGAATATATACAAATGTGTCAGACACACATAATTGTTTTGTGAACTAGTTTTTAATTTATGCATCAATAAAATGATTATGGCCATGAAAAACGCCGTTAGTAAGTTCAAAACAGAAATTTGGAAGAAAAAACATGTAATATAATGACCCAAAATATAGGCACTAATCATATATAATCAAGTACACTATTTTTTAAATAGTTTATTGTCAAGTCGGTTTCCATTAAGACCCAGTGCTCATCCCCACAAGTGCCCTCCTCCATGCCCAT
>NW_027536025.1:0-321 GCF_008692635.1 Crocuta crocuta
TTTTTTAAAAAAAACTAATATCTTTATAAAAATATTAGTAGATAAAGTAATTTTCATTTTCTTCTCTCTCAACATTAATGAATTAAGACTAATAAAATCTTGGAGCACCTGGGTAGCTCAGTCAATTAAGCATCTGACTCTTGATTTCAGCTCAGGTCATGATCTCACAGTTTAGGAGGCTGAGCCTATGTCAGGCTCTGCAATGACAGCTTGGAGCCTGCTTAGGATTCTCTCCCTTTCTCTCTGCCCCTCCCTCCCCCCACCCAAAATAAATAAGTATATATTTATAAGTATATAAATATATAAATATTTACATATATA
>NW_027536026.1:0-385 GCF_008692635.1 Crocuta crocuta
GGCTGAGTGAGTCTCCCTCTCTGAGCCTCAGGTTCTTCTTGTGTCCATTAGGACCATGGACAGCGCATAGGGGGCAGTGAAGGTTGAATCTGCGTTTGTTTTGTTTTATTTATTTTTTATAGTTTATTGTCAAGTTGGTTTCCCTATAACACCCAGTGCTCATCCCAACAAGTGCCCTCCTCCATGCCCATCACCCACTTTCCCCTCTCCCCCACCCCCTATCATCCCTCAGTTTGTTCCTAGTATTTAAGAGTCTCTTATGGTTTACCTCCCTCCTTCTAACCGGTTTTCCCTCTCCCCCTCCCCCTTCTTCCTCCAGCTGGGAGCTGTCCCTTTAACGTGGGAGGAGGGGCCAAAGCTACTGGAAGCCACAGGAAGCAGGGCA
>NW_027536027.1:0-300 GCF_008692635.1 Crocuta crocuta
AGGGCCCTTAGAAAGTGATTGGTCATGAATCTGAAGTTTGGATAAGTCAGAATTGCTGTGTGTATTTCTCTAGTAGGCATGTGGAAGTTTGGGAATGAATGAAATAATGGAAGCTTGCATGAAATGAAATAGTGTAAGGCTGTGTAAATTCTTGTTTATAGAGGAGTCATTATAAATACGGTCTTGGAATTTAAAGTGAGTAAGGAGGGAAATGAGAATATGAGGGGTTTAGGCATTGAGAAAATGTAGATAGGTCAATACATATGTTAAATGATAATTTTCAGAGAACAGTAAAATTAT
>NW_027536028.1:0-260 GCF_008692635.1 Crocuta crocuta
ATGGCCCATGGCAGACTGATTTGTGCTGCGCTCAAATGTTCATCGATTTCCTCGGGTTGACTCAGGTGATCAAAAGAGGCCGGAGTCCGGCGTAAGGGGGGTTTTAGGTTCCTTGAGAAGTGCCACAGAGACAGGGGAGAGCAGAGGGCTGGTCCAGAGCTAGGAGGCCAGAGGCTCAGAGCCTCGTGTGTGCAGAGTAAGGAGCCAAGCCTTGGTCGTTCCTGAGCACACCCACCCCCAGGCCTACCTCCGGCCCCCCG
>NW_027536029.1:0-215 GCF_008692635.1 Crocuta crocuta
AGGGTGGGGCACATGGGTGGCTCAGTAGATTGAGCCTCCCACTTTAGCTCCGGTCATGATCTCATGGTTCGGTTCGTGAATTTGAGCCCCACATTGGGCTCTGTGCTGTCAGCACAGATCCTGCTTTAGATCCTCTTTCCTGCTCTTTCTTCCCCTTCCCCGCTCGTGCTCTCTCTCTCTCGCTCTCTCAAATATAAACATTTAAAAATGAATAA
>NW_027536030.1:0-315 GCF_008692635.1 Crocuta crocuta
CAAAAACAGACACTTAGACCAATGGAATCGAATTGAGAACTCAGAGCTGGACCCAAAACTATACAGCCAACTAATCCTTGACGAAACGGGAAAGAGTATCCAATGGAATAAAGACAGTCTCTTTAACCGATGGTGTTGGGAGAACGGGTGAGGAACATGCAGAAGAATGAAACTAGTTTGTTTTCTCACACCATACAAAAAAATAAACTCAAAATGGATAAATGACCAGAATATGACACAGGAAACCTTCAAAACCTGAGCGGTGAAAGCAGGAAACAACCTCCTTGGCCGCCACCGCAGCAATTTCTTACTTGA
>NW_027536031.1:0-404 GCF_008692635.1 Crocuta crocuta
CACGATTTAAATAAATGTTTAAAAATTCTTGGGAAAATAAAGAATAAATAAAATATAATATAAAATAAAATATGGGGCGCCTGCGGGGCTCACTCGGTTAAGCGGCCGACTTCCGCTCAGGGCATGATCTCACGGTCCGTGGGTTCGAGCCCCGCGTCGGGCTCTGTGCTGACAGCTCAGAGCCTGGAGCTGCTTCAGATTCTGTCTCCCTCTCACTACCCCTCCCCCGCTCGTGCTCTGTCTCTTAAAAATAAAAAATAAACATTAAATATTTTTAAACAAAATATAAAACTTCTTGGGTAGATAAGGCCACATTTACTGAAGAAAAAAAAAACCTTACACAATATTACCGATAAGAAAATACACCGCGCCTCTTTCCTGAAGAGTTTCAAATCAAGATTCAT
>NW_027536032.1:0-276 GCF_008692635.1 Crocuta crocuta
CTAAACTATTGGTAGAGCCTCCTCTGTCGTTTCCCTTCTGTCCCCGACCGTCTGCGGTCTACTCTCAACCCAGTAGTCACATGGCCCTTCTGTCATGTTAAGTCTGATCACTTTGCTCCTCTGTGCAGAACTCTCCATGGCTTCTTATGGTGTTCAGAGTCTCCAGTCAGTGGCTTACAAGGCCTGGCATGAGCTGGCCTCCTGTTGCCGCTTTGAGGTCTTCTGATGACCTCACCTTTGCTCAGCTCTACCCACGACAGCCAATTTTTTTTTTTT
>NW_027536033.1:0-556 GCF_008692635.1 Crocuta crocuta
CTTGGAATCACGCTGGAAAGGACCTTATGTTGTACTACTGACTACCCCAAAGGCCCTAAACTTGGACGGCATAGCTGCCTGGGTTCACACCCACGCCAAACCAGCTGACCCGTCTGCCGATAAGGACAACTACCTGACTCCAAATCCAGATTGGAGGGCCGTCAAGGACCCAGAAAAGCCACTAAAGCTCAAACTACAGCGGAAAACATGAACTGGCCTTTAATCTTAGGATTACTAACTGTATGTACTCTACCTTGTCAGTCCAACCAAAGCCAAAATGCTCACCAACCCTTCCAAGTAACATGGCAACTCATTACGCCTAGTTCAAATCAAGCCATAGTTACTAAGGTTGAGCCCCATCCGCCCGATACATGGTGGCCTACATTTACATTTGACCTTTGCAGCTTATTTGAACAAGCCTCATTACCTAAACCAGGGACAGGATGGCCAGAAGTCCCGGGATGTACTTGAACTCAAGACTCCTCCGCCCATACCACCCTGCAAGAGTTACGTAGAACCTGTTTTTATGTATGCCCGGTCCCAGTTTCTAATGACA
>NW_027536034.1:0-529 GCF_008692635.1 Crocuta crocuta
CGCATGGTAGACCAATGCATCATAACTCTAAAGGGTTTGTGAAAGCAAAATATCCTGACCGAGCACTAGAAGATAACGAAGGAAGAAAAGTATCTCATTGTTATGCATTTGACGATCTCTTCCCACTTGTCAATTACTACGTGTAAACAAACAAGTTTAGAAGTTATTCTAACGATGAAACACAGGAATTTTAAGTTTCTAAGGAAGAAGTCATTTGCTCCAAATACAAAGATTTGATTATCTCTAAATATCACAAAATTATATTCTAATGAAGAAAGGCATATTGGTATGTCAGTATCATTCACAGATATATTACTTTTATAATCAGACTAAAACTATACATACTATAGTTTTTAACTAGGCTATACATTACAAAATTCATTATAAAATGTACTATTCTTTGTCCCTTTAATTTAAAATTTATGGTTTTGAGATAAACTGAATCCTAATCGGACAATCTTTATTAAAATACATTCAATTTATGGGGTGCCTGGGTGGCTCAGTCAGTTCAGTGTCTGACTTCAGCTCA
>NW_027536035.1:0-306 GCF_008692635.1 Crocuta crocuta
TAGGACAATCATTTTCTGGAGTAAGCTGGCACCGGCCCCTGCTCAACGAGACCCTCCCCCAGAGAGTGGTGTGGGTCCAAGCTGCAGGGGTCTCTGAAGCGGGGGGTTTTCAGACACAACCTCATCTGAGACAAAACTCTGGGAGGAGGTGCTGCTTGACAGATTGGACATGGACAAGATAGAGGCAGGGAGTGGACACATGCCTGAGAAAGGAGGGGTGCTTGATTGCGGGTTGGTGAGAACGTGAAATTCCTGTGCCAAGCCTGGGAAGATGGGTGAGGCCATTTCTACGTCTCTCTCTCTCTC
>NW_027536036.1:0-491 GCF_008692635.1 Crocuta crocuta
GGAGGTCTGATTCCAACCATCAGCCTTGCTATGTTTCACTAAGTCACCTGATTATACATTCGGCGAGCCGTGTTCCACCGCAGTTCATCCATCACGTCCGCCTAAGCCTAAACCGATGATGCTGCGATGGCGGGTTCGTACATAACGTCAAGCAATTGATTTACTTAAGACGTGGAGTTCGGGGAACGAGGCCTCGTTACCATTTGATCTATTGCTTTTGCAAAGACCTTCATTTTTCAGGCCCGGGCGCGTAGATCGCAGAAACATTTCTCCCCGCTTCCCGTTTGTTTTTGATTTCCTTGATGAAGTCTCTCCCTTCTGGTTCAGGATTCCACAGCCATGATTTTTGTCTGAACCTGGAAGGGATCAGCACAGTAGATGTAGAACCTTCTAGAGACTCATCTGCAATACTTTTTTTAATTGAAAAAATTTTTTAATGCTTTTATTTTTGAGAGAGAGACAGAGTGTGAGCGGAGGAGGGGCAGAGAGAG
>NW_027536037.1:0-959 GCF_008692635.1 Crocuta crocuta
GTCTCCGGGGCAGGACCTTTTCAAAGGAAAAACACGAGATCTCTCTCAAGAGGTGTTGTCAAAAGAGATAATTGATAGGCTTGGTGTAGAAGTTGGACAAAAACATGTCTCCTACATTCCAGGAAGAGGGAAAAACACAACACCTTCAAAAAACAAAGCAGGCAGAGAGCTTGGGAGAGGGTTGTTGGTGGGGGAGGGGGAGAAGGCAGGGGCATACAGAGACCAACAGCCCCTGAGGCTATGGCGAGGAGTGTAGACTGGAGACTCACCCTGCAGCAATGGCAAGTTACTGGGCTTTTTAAGCAGGGAGAAACAACGTGATCAGAGATGATCCTGTAAAGAGAATGCTGGCGTCACATAAAGAATAGGCCAAAATGGGACAAGAGGTGATGGGAAGACGCAGAGGCCATGAAGATTTGGCCCAGTGACTCTGAGGCGGTGGGAGAACGGTGCAGAGAACATGCTAACCCGGGATTCCAAACTGTGGTTCAAGGGACTGCATTCAGGTCTTCTGGCAAAGGTGTGGGACTTGTGGGAGTGGCAGAGGCCCAGCCCCAACATCACAGCATATAGAGTACAAGGACACAGCGTTGACCAGGGCCTGGCATATAATAGGTGCTCAGTAAATACCTGTTGAATATTTCCCACTCAATACACACACTGAGATGCTAAGAGCAAGATACTAAGTATCAATCATGTTCATTTTTGTGTGAGTGCGTTGCTTGTCTTGACTCCAAGTATCACTTCCCGTGTGTCCCTTCTTGTTTCTCTTTGGGTGACTTAGAGTCCAGCAAACAGCAGGACGCAGGAAAAGGGGGACAATGCAATGAGACCAGGGGGGCGGGGTGGGTACGGACTCCTCTTCATGTGCGGTGTTACTGGTGACCTGGTGATAAGCAATTCCAGAAGAACGGTAAGAGGACCAATCAGCTATTAGCAAAACCGTACTGCACCCCATG
>NW_027536038.1:0-428 GCF_008692635.1 Crocuta crocuta
AAAGCTTCGAAGATAACCTGGAGTGAAATGTCACCTAACCACAGAGGGTTGAACCCGGAACGTGCATTACTTTGTAGGCCGCTCCCTAACGCGGCCCGTCCAAGCCCTGCCCCCTGCGGCGCCAGCACACTTACAGCTGGGGGTCGCGGCTTCGGTAGATCTTCCCATCCTGCCTGCTGAGGTACTGGTCGATCTCATCTTCTACCACGTTGGGAGCACCGCAGGCCTTCAACCCCAGCGGGGCCGATGTCTCCATTTCTGACGAGGGCCCCGCGAGGCCCGAAGGGAAGAGGAACAGCAGATCTCCATGCCTGTCAGGGGAAGAGCGGTCACATGTGAGGCCCTCTGGCATTCAGCCTCCCTGAGAGCCCAAACGGTGAGTCTTCTAATTCTAGGAGCCCAGGTCTGGGTGGCTCAGTCGGTTAAGC
>NW_027536039.1:0-230 GCF_008692635.1 Crocuta crocuta
AAAGTTGGACGCTTAACCGACTGAGCCACCCAGGCACCCCAATAACTTTTAAAGTCAACAATGCGTATTTTAGTGAATTTAAGAGGAGAAAAAGATGGGGTGCCTAGGTGGCTCTGTTGGTTAAGTGTCTGACTTTGGCTCAGGTTATGATCTCACAGTTTGTGGGTTTGAGCCCCAAGTCAGGTTCTGTGCTGATAGTTCAGAGCCTGGGGCCTGCTTCAGATTCTGTG
>NW_027536040.1:0-794 GCF_008692635.1 Crocuta crocuta
TAATGCATATCTTGTCAGGCTCTTGCTTCCTATGAGAAGTACATGTGCATCCCAGCACCCTCTACCCCTCACCCCCGCTCCCAAGGCTCCTTCCAGTTACATCTAGGAGTTCCCAGGGAATAAACTCTTTAATCAGCATGGTTCCTCTATGTCTCTCATTTTCTGCTCTCGCTCCTCTTGGTGCCGTTTCCTAAGGCTTCCATCACTTGCGGAGCCGGGGGGTGGGCAGAACCTGAGCACCATTGCCCCGTGGTGACACAGTGTTCTTCCGGGTGCTGCCACCACGCGTGCCATGTTAGAGTCCCTGGAGTCCAGGGAGACACTGCCAAGGTGACACTGCTTCCTGCACCAGGAGGTCTCTTCTTCCCCTCCCTCCCCCGCGTGGTCTTTTACACATGGAGTCAAAGGACTGTTTGTGCTCCATGCTTTATTGAATTCATGGTGAAATATTTATTTCGGGTTTTCCAGTCAACTTCTGATAATGGATACATATGGAAAGGCTAAAAAATAATAAATAATAAACTTTCATCTTAGGAAATTGGGGAGTGGAAGGAAAGGAAACATAAGGAAATAACAGGAAAGAGGATGTTTTTCAAAGAAGCAGAAGTGACAAAGTTATAAAGAATACCATAGAGATGATCAATAAAGCCAAAAATTGGTTTTCTGAAAAGATTTATAAGATTAACAAAACCCTGGTGAAATCAGCGAAGAGTAAAAAAATGCAGCCAACAGCAACAAAGGTGGAAATGGACAAGATGGGGTCTGCCACAGACCCTGCAGATTGTTAGAAGATA
>NW_027536041.1:0-1286 GCF_008692635.1 Crocuta crocuta
TCATCGGATGATGCATGGCCGCCAGGCCCCGGGATGGACGTGGGGCATCTCGGGGACGGAGATGGGAGGGCAGTTCAGATGGGAGGGCGAGGCGGTGCAGGGAAGGCGTGGACCAGGTGGTGGCCCAGGGCCGCGGGTCAGAGTGGGGACAGGGGGACGGCGAAGAGGGTGAGATCAGGAAGGAGGCGCGGCAGGAGGAGACGGGCCTGAGTCTGGAGGCCACAGGAAGTGGTGTCAGGTGCTCGGGCAGGAGCGTGAAACCAGCCAACATGGGCTGAAGCACTGCTGTGACTCTGCGGCTGTGACCGGTTGCTGGGGAGGCCAAACCGGGCGCCACACACTGGGCGTCTCTCTCTCCCCGCGCTGGAGCCCAGACGTCCCAGAACGGGGTGTTGGCGGCTCTGGTTTCTCCGGAGGTCTCTCCCCTGGGTGTGCGGGCAGCTGCCTTCCCTCTGCACCTACACGCCCTGAGTGTCTCGTGCGTGTCCGAGTTTCCTCTTCTTAGAGGGACACCAATCGGTTGGATTTGGACCCACTTTAAAGACCTCCTTTCAACATAACCACCTCTTCAAGACCCTCTCTCCAAATATAGCCGCTTCCTGAGGTCCCCGGGGGTGAGGATCCCAACATAGGACTTTTGGTGGGGATACGGTTCAGCTCGTAACAGGACCCACCTGGAGGGTGAGGGTTTTTTTGGTAATTCTACGATGTATCCGTAAGTGCACATTCTTCAGGAAAACCCGCGTGAATTACCTGGTGAGTACAGGGGGGATGTGCTGACAGCGTGTCCCTCTGCTCGCCTCACACCGCCTTCCACTGAGCCACCTTGGCCCACGTGCTCCCAGAAGGCTTCTGTCGTGAGGCTTCTGCACTGGCCATTTTTTTGCTGGAGCATTCTCCCCCGAGATCCATGCACAGCATCCCGTTCCGGACTCTGCTATCCCCAAATCCGCAAGGCAGTGTCCCCATATAAGGCAGTGCCCGTTCCCTGTCTGCTCTTGATGCACCGTTGGACCAGCAGCAGACAGTCCACACGTGCGCTTGTTTATTTGCTAGCTGTGTCCTCACCAAAAGGGGTGTCCCAGAAAAATGGGGACTCTGCGTCCACTGCTGTTTCTGCCCTGCTCTGAGATGGTAGATTGTGCCGAGCACACAGTGTAAACTCAGTAGCAGGCGAGCGATTATACCAGGATTGGCTTTGTCTTAAACATTTTGTGTTTAAGGATTTTCATTTTCAGGGAGCCTGGGGGCTCAGTCGGTTAAGCGTCCGACTTCGGCTCAGGTCA
>NW_027536042.1:0-860 GCF_008692635.1 Crocuta crocuta
ACCCTCACCCAATGATTGACTGATGTGGAGAATAAAGGCATGGTCATCTGGCCCCAATTTGGAACAAGCCTGGAAGGCTCCCTCTGGCTCCAGCGTCCCTCATGAGGTTGACAAAGCGGGTGTTGATCTGCACCTGGCTTCTCTTTTCTCCGCATCCTTCTCCACCCCTCCCGTAGGTGGTCTTCTCAAGGGCTCTCCGTCCCAGCGTCTGCTTCCTGAAGTTGCCCTGCAATATCTTCCATCCCAGCAGTTTGGGACTGAAACGACTTTGGAGGAATTTGGAGGAGTTACTCACTAAATATTTCCTGAGTGGATAAATGGATGAATGAATCCCCTTCTGAATGAAAGGTTGCTCAGTCTCACTCTCTACCATCCGCTCTAGCCTGTGAACTTGCCATTGGAGCGACTGTGTCTTTTTCATCTTCGTAACCTAGGCATCGAATGCCCTGCCAGGTATACAGCAGGTGCTCCGTAAGTGTTGGAGGAATGTTGGACACATGAGCCCAGATTTGGATGAGAGGGTGTGGCTGAGACAGGTAAACCTGTCTCCATTTTCAGACCTTAAATTAATTACTTTATTTTTAAAGTTTATTTATTTGAGAGAAAGTGCTGGGGGGGAGGGGCAGAGAGAGGGAGAGAGAGAATCTGAAGCCGACTCTGCACTGTCAGCCCAGAGCCCCACGTGGGGCTTGAACTCATAAGCCGTGAGATCATACATGAAGCCAAAGTTGGACGCTTAACCAGGTGCACCCAGGCCTTAAATTTAAAGAAATTCTCCCTCCTTCACCCTTCCCTCCCTGACTTCTTCCTCCTCATTCTACCCCCCTTCTTCCTCTTCTTCTTCTTCTTCTTCTTCTTCT
>NW_027536043.1:0-1330 GCF_008692635.1 Crocuta crocuta
TATCAGAACTTCAAACAAAAGAAATCCAGTTATGAAAAGTAAAAAATGAAAACAAGGGAAAAACGGGTCAAAAGGAAAACAAAAAGCAGCACGCAGGTGAAAATGACGCTTGTCATGCCACAGGAATTAATAAATATTTGCTAACAAATACCAAAAGCAAGTGGACTACTAAGAGAGCATACAGTCAGAATGAAAGGGAGGAGGAAAAGGAAGACTACAAACATGAGGGTAAGTTTTAAAAAACTGAAAAAAGACTGAAATCAATCTTAGAAAAGGATTAACCAAAAGACTCTAAAGAAGAAAGATAAAGTAGGTTTAGGCCTAGCAATGGACTTAGGAAAATGTAGTCAAAACAAGCTGAAGAAAGGAAGAAGTCTAAGAATAATGGGACCGTGGGGCGGGACAGGGTGATGGTACAGTGGAGGAGAAAGGTCACAAACAGAGCCACTCATTTTTCCATTCTATTACTGATTATTTCCATCCTGACCCTGGAACAAACATTATAGGACTTCCTCACTTTGTTGCACCCGTCAAAGAGAAATGCACTGAGGAAACTGACTCTTTAGCTCAAACTGTGGTCTTGTTCGTCACATGGTGATTAGGAAGAGAACAGTAGTGTCAAAAGCCTAGGAAGCAGGAGGAGAGAATAACAGTGCATATAGCATGCAGCTCCATCTGGACTGGTTAGTATCAGTAATATATGCCAAGTAAATTCTCAGCGACCTGAGGACACTCCAAGAGTTAAGCTGTACATGTGTAAACAGTTTTAGACAGTAACATTTTATAAAACAAAACTACCCGTTGAGGACTCAAATCTGGAAGAATTAAGAGCACAATCAACTGTCATCTGTTATACAGTAAGAGTAACAGAATACAGCTACACCATAACACAAAGAGACAAATTTTATGATGATTTTTAAGGCCAAAATAAACAAAAACACTTAATTTTAATACAGAGCAATTAGTGCCTTCTTCATAGCTTTTCTGTTAGTAAAAGAATCACTATTTTTGCCTCTGCTAATTAAGACTTACCACCCATGGTCTTTTCGCTTCAAGCATCTCGATCAAATCTAAATGTCGCTTACGTTCGTAGAACCTCTCCACATCTTGTTTATATCTTTCATTCCTCTGAATCATTTTCTCTAGATATTCAGTTTTCTCTTTGCACGAGGTCTAAAACAAATATATAACATTTTGCTTAACTGAAAAGACAACAGGTCAAATCTTTTAATAATGAAAAACAGTGCTAACAAAATTTCACAATAAACAATTTCAGAGGAGTTTTTTTTTTTAAATGTTTTATTTATTTTTATGAAAGAGAGAGAGAGAG
>NW_027536044.1:0-221 GCF_008692635.1 Crocuta crocuta
ATATTTACTGTATATATGTGTAGGTGTGTGTATATATATATATATGCAACATATATATATATGTTTTCTATAAAATAAGCTAGTTTCCTGCATCGTCCTCTGTTAACTTCCTCCGAATCCACCTATATGTGCAAACATATGTTATTTGTCCTTCTCTGCCTGACTTATTTTGCGACGATGCAGGAGAAGAAGGGGAAAAAGAGTTGGGGAGAGGGAGGGAG
>NW_027536045.1:0-821 GCF_008692635.1 Crocuta crocuta
GGGGCGTCTGGCTTCCAGGGTCACCACATGATCATCTTCAATATCAAGTTCCCAACAAGCTGATGAAGCCTATAGAGAAATAGGAAAATAGTGCTTGAGGGTAAGAAAAAAGAACGGGACGAAGTGCCTGATGAAGTCGAGACGTAGAAGTTAGCAGTCAACGACATTCGGTCGACTGTCTTAAATACACTCAGTGAGTTAAAGGAAACCACAGACAAAAGCCCAAAAAAGTCCCTAGAGGAAATGAAGAGAACAATGTAGCAACAAATGGGAAGTTTCACAGAGATAGAAAAACTCTGGGGCTCAAAGTACAAGATGTCTAACTCACTGGAGGGGTTCAAAGGCAGATTCGTGCAGGCAGAAGACAGAATCGGTGGACTTGAAGATCAGGCCAATGAAACTCTTCTCCTCGAAGAGCAGATGGAAAAGAAAGAAGAAAAACGAACGGTCCTAGAGGCGCTCCTGTGACATCATCAACTGGACCAACATAGGCATCCCCAGGGTCCCAGAGGAAGAAGGGAGAAAGGAGCAGAGAGGTTATGTGAAGTCATAATGGCTGAAAACTTCCCAGATTTGACGAGAGACCTCAATCTACATGCTAAGAATCTCAGTGAACTCCACACAGGACAAACTCCAGGAGAGCCCCACGGAGACACTCGGTGATCATCAAGTTGTTGAAAGACAAGGAGAAAGTCTTGAAAGCAGCAAGAAGTGATTTATCATGGACACGGGGTCCTCAGAAAGGTGAAAAGGGGGTGCCCGGGCGGCTCAGTCACTTAGGCATCTGACTCTTGATTTCGGCTCAGGTCATGATCTCACGG
>NW_027536046.1:0-359 GCF_008692635.1 Crocuta crocuta
TGAACAGCATGCGCTTCAGTGGTCGTCGTGGTCTGTGTGGGGAGGCCTGTGATGCTCCAGCATCAGAGGGGGGACGATGGTCCTGCAGAGACTGGGGAATGGGCAAGGACCATCCCATGAAATCATTTCCTGTAACAAATCGATACTGACACACACAGCAGACAAGTGTGCATCTCTATGTGCAGACACGTGCGCATGTTACCTCCTGCTGGCCCTGCTCCTTTGCCTGATTTCTGACTGATGTACATTCCTAGATCTTTAACGTGTAGTTCCTAGAAAAACAAAATCCTAAACGTGCGATCTGTGAGTTGTGCCTGGCTTTCTGCAATTCCTTCTTTAATGTGATTCCTTGAAAGCTA
>NW_027536047.1:0-600 GCF_008692635.1 Crocuta crocuta
GGGCCGGGGTATTTACAGGGGTCGCCGAAGGGCCTCGGGGCCTGGCCAGGGTCAGCACGGCATCTCTGCTGTCAGGGGAGGCGTAGGGCACGCCCTCGGGCCCAGTCCTCGGGTTCAGGCCCACGGGGGGTTTACACCTGAAATTCCAGCCCCAGCGGACCCCCCCAAAGAGCCAGTCCCCCGGCGGGGTCTCCTCCTGGGCCACCGCGGGGCTGAGCTCCCCCATGTCCCGCTCGGGCCGGGCGGGCTCTCTGAGCCCCAGCACGGGGTCCTGGCTGGGGAAGGAGCTGGCCTGGTTTTCCCAGCCTCCTTCCTGGACGGGGCTGGGGAAAAACCTTGTGGCTTGGCCTGGTCCAAACAGGGTCCCGTGGGCCTCTAGGTCAGTAGGATGCACTGGCGTGGCCACCACCTCCTCCTCCTGGACTTCCGTTTTTATCACAATTTTTACATCTGCTGAGAAAGACAGAAAGACCCGGTATCGCTGTGTCCCCCAGCCTATTTAACCGAAGACCCTCTCCTTTCACGTGGCTGTTCAGCAGTGACTCTGCTCCAGGACAACTGGCAGCCCTACTCTCCCAGGCCTCAGGGTCCCTCTGGGCA
>NW_027536048.1:0-597 GCF_008692635.1 Crocuta crocuta
CAACATAAAACAACAGCTCTTGTAATACTACCAAAAAAAAAACAAAACAAAACAAACAAACCAACGGTATTGCCGATTTTTGCCGAGCTACTTCTGTGGGAAGTAATAACAAACATAGACCTGGCAGGTCATCGCATTTCAGAACCACAACTTGCTACCATTAAACAAACAAACAAACAAACAAAGGCAGGCCTAATGAATAGGTCCTCGAAAATCTGGACAGGTTCCTCTGAAATGGAGCTCACTGCATCTTCCACATCCCAGAGGCATGGGTTGAGGCTGACTTATTACACCTAGAAATCTTAGGATGCACTAAAGCACCTCATGTTTCCCTGGTATGTCCCTAAACCGGGATTGGTTGGATTTAGAAATCTCAAAGGCTGGATGAAACACTGATTTGCCTGAATCAACATACTTCCTTTGACTAAGAAATTCAAGGTTTGGCTAATCCCTTGATTCCCCTAAAGGGGGATTGGCTCCGCTGAGAATTCTCATTGGCCGCTGTTCGCGCACCATGGAAATCGCAGGCGGGATTACAGGGGATTTGCTACCACAAGGAAATCCATGCGCTGCAAATTCCCGATTTGCTACAAAGAA
>NW_027536049.1:0-691 GCF_008692635.1 Crocuta crocuta
GACTAAAAATGTAACTAGAGTATTATCTAGCAATTACTCTTCTAGCTATATTTTGAAAGGTATATACCTTGGAATCAAGGACTTGAAGAGAAATATTTGTGCATCCATGTGCATAGCAGCATTATTCACAATAGCCAACATACTGAAGAAAACCCAAGTGCCCATTAGCAGATGAATGGATAATTAAAATGTGGTCACACATATCATGAAGTATTATTTGCCCTATGAAGGAAGGGCATGTGAGACATCCTACAACACAGATAAACCTTGAAGACATCATACTAAATGAAATAGGTCAATCACAAAAGGACAAATACTGTCTGATTCCACTTATTTGAGGCATTAAAGTAGTCAAACCTATAGAGACAGAAAGTAAAATATTGGCTACCAAGGGTTGGGGAAGGATTAAAAAGGGATTCTTTTTAATACGTAGAGAGTTTCAGTTATCCGACATTAATTCTTAGATGGTTGATGGTGATGGCTGCATGATAATGTGAACGTACTAAGTGTCACTGAACTGTACACTTGAAGACTGTTAAGATAAATTTTATGTTTTATGTATTTTACCATAGTTTTAAAAATAAATTTAAAACACCACATCAAAGGATCCTGTTGCAAAGATGGTTCAACATTTGAAAACAAAGTAATATAACCCATCACATGAATAGACAAAAAACAAAAATCACATTAT
>NW_027536050.1:0-575 GCF_008692635.1 Crocuta crocuta
CGGGGGCAGAGAGGGCTGCGGGCCAGGGCGCGCGGGTGCAGGCCCCTCTGTGGGCCAGGGCGCGCGGGTGCAGAGCCCTCTGTGGGCCAGGGCCCGAGGGGGCAGAGCCAGAAGCGGGCCAGGGGGCGCGGGGCCAGAGCCCTCTGTGGGCCAGGGGGCGCGGGTGCAGAGCCCTCTGTGAGCCAGGGGGTGTGGGGGCAGAGCCGGCTGCGGGGCAGGGGCGCGGTGGCAGAGCCCTCTGTGGGCCAGGGCACGCGGGGGCAGAGCCGGCTGCGGGGCAGGGGGCGGGGGGGCAGATCCGGCTGCGGGCAGGGGGCGCGGGAGCAGAGCCCTCTGTGGGCCAGGGCGTGCGGGTGCAGAGCCTTCTGTGGGCCAGGGCGCACGGGTGCAGAGCCGACTACGGGGCAGGGCGCGTGGGGGCAGAGCCCTCTGTGGGCCAGGGGGCGCCAGGGCAGCGTCGGCTGCGGGCCAGGGGGCGCGGGTGCAGAGCCCTCTGTGGGCCAGAGCGCACGGGGGCAGAGGCGGCTCCAGGCCAGGGTGGGAGGGAGCAGAGCCCTCTGGGGGCGAGGGGGGGG
>NW_027536051.1:0-905 GCF_008692635.1 Crocuta crocuta
TGTAGTATATACTATGTATGTGTATTAAGTATGTGTGTATATATATGTATATGTGTGTATATATATATACATATATATATAGTATGTCTTGGAAAATACTATATTTTTAAGAATTAAGTCTAGCGGAGTCAGCAGGACTCTACAGCAAGCCAGGACTGGGTGAAATTATAACTATTGCAATTTGCTATTTTAGGGGCTTAGAGTAATGCCAGACCAATTATTTCTTCCAAATAGACTTATTATATCTAGTTATGCCCTGGAAAAGAGAATCTTTTCTGAATTGTATGGAGCATGAAAACACTCCTATATAATATGAGACATTCTCAACCTAAAATTTCCAATAATTACAAAGCAGTGGTGAGCTTTTGCTTCCTTTGTTCCTCTAGGTGTGAGAGCTTAGATGCCACATCGATCTGCTGTAGTGGAGTTATTGAATGTGTGGGGATGATTGCCTACGTCCAGATTAAAGAGAAAGACCCCGACGAGACACTTAGTCCTTTCTATAAATTCTTAAATGTGTTTTCCTAGTGTACCTTAGGGATGGTCTGGCCTACAGTGAAATCAGAGTGATGGGAGACCAGCACTGGCCTCTCTCCCCTCTGAACTTCACTTCCCCATCTCAGACCTCGGCCTGTGCAGTTGTAAAGTGTGGCTATACCACATCCATGATATAGTTTCTTGTCCTCATTAATTAATCTGCTGCTCATACATCTTTGTTCTTTTACTCAACTGTGAAGGAAAAAAAGACCTGTATGAGTGGTGATGTGTTGAGCCAGGCTTAACTTTTCAAAGTTCTGTGTTCAGCAAATAGGATGTGGTATGTCCTTATATATTCTAATATATAATATTACACATGTGTTCATAATAGATAATATACATATATTACATAATATATGACATATGTA
>NW_027536052.1:0-1607 GCF_008692635.1 Crocuta crocuta
CCGCCCACCTTAGCAGGGGTTCTGTGTACTTGAGCAGCCTTAGTCCGCCGGGAGCGAGAACGCGCTCTACTCTGTTGGCCTTCCACGATTGAGAATGGGTTGGTTATGAAAGCGAGGGTAGGGACGCTCTAACAAGTGAGGACTCTGTCCAGCTAACAGAGCACAGGCAAGTGGGAAAACGAGTGTCAGAGCTCTGGGCGGTTCCCAGGAGTGACTGGGTGCTACAGAACCCGAGTGCCATTTGGGCCATCGCCCAGTGGCCTCTGCTTTCCTGGGGGTCAAGGAGGAGGGGGCAGGAGTTAACTAAACAGAGGGGCTTATAGCTCCCTGGTTGGAAGGAGAGCAGAGGGCCTTCTTTTCTATACTTTTCCATGCAGCTGGACTGACAAAACAGGAACCATAGACACCCTGTGGTCTGGATGGAGGATTCTAGGATCAGTGATGTTTTCTGTTCACTCACCTTTTTACTCCGTCTGGGTGTATTGAATACCTACTATGTGCCAGGCTGTATTGTAGAATGCAAACACAGTGGTGAACAAAACCAATGAGCCCCTGACCTCATAGGACTTACCTTCTAGGGCAGGTCCAAGAAGCAGGTACACATGTTTTAAAAGGGTCATCATTTCAGACGGAGTTGCATTTAAAAGACAGTAGAATGGGTCTGTGATAGTGATGCTTGGGGGCTTTAGGTGGAAAGGTGGGGCCAGGGAATGCCCCTCGGAGGGTGTCCTGTTAAAGCAAAGCCCTTGAGGGGAAGCCAGGCCCCCACGTGGGAAATCCGAGCCCTCCAGGTGGGAGTGAGCCCACTGTGCTGGCAGAACAGATAGGAAGTGGGTAAGACCAGCCCGTGATGCATTGGAAGGAGAGAAATAGGAGGTGAGGTCCCAGGGGTGGTCAGAGGCCAGATCCGTATGGCAGGAGGGGGGTTTATTCAGAGGATGACAGAGCATCATAGAAACTTTCTCAGAATGGGAAGAACTGCCAAGAGGCCATGTGGTCCCACACTGCTCCCCCCAGGCTCATCCACTGAGTGAAGGTTGGAGGGCTTTTCCTTTTTGGAATAGCTGGCATTGTGTTTGGGGGTCCAGAGATCTGAGGGTGCAACTACCACCTCTGTCCCTACCAACTTTGTTACTTGGGGCCCTCTGTTTATTGCCTAGCATGGCCATTTTCTTGGCGACATCATAACCCCTCAGGGAGAGGGAATATGAAAAGACACTATGAATTGAGGCCTGAAAGGAACAGAAGTCATCTTTGCTTCTCACTGTCCAAGTAGAAAAGTTCTGGGGATTACCTATCTGATGGATGCAAATGTGGGTGGTGTCTGTGCCCTATTTCTGCACCCATGGCAGACATGACTAATCAATCACAGCACATCCACCATCACCCAGCCCTTCTGCTAGCCACCACCAGTCACTCAGAATCAATGCATGGGATGCTTTTATTGGCAACTCTAGATTTATCCAATCTTCTTTTACAAATGGAAGAACTATGCCCAGAGACATTATGAAATTCAGCCACCGCATCTTGAAATTTAATACGCATCCAAAATATCCAGGGAATTTCTTTTTTCTTCTTTTACAGTTTATTGTCAAGTTGGTTTCCAT
>NW_027536053.1:0-556 GCF_008692635.1 Crocuta crocuta
CTCGGCCTTGATCCCGTCACACCCACCCGGCAGACTGTCCAGGGGCTCTGAGGCTACCAGCGCGTGCCCGGCTCCACTTTACCCCGTGCTCAGAGGAGTCTGCAGCCCTTCCACAGAACTCAGGATTCTCTGAGTCAGGGAAACAGAAGCTGGCCTCTCGAGAGAAGACCCTGTGCGCTTCCAAAACGACTCCACGCTGGAGGTTTCTGTCCAGTGCATCCCACACCCCTTTGCTTGCTCAAGGGTTGAATAAATGCAATTTGGGGCCTTCCTCTGTCACCAAGCGGCGTTCCTCGAAATAAGGGGCGCAAGCTCGGCACAAAGGCCTGTTGAACAGTGGACCCTATTGAGAGCGCACATGTTTTAAGTGAACACTAAGATCGAAAGCATGAAAACGAAACCTTCGCCTTAAGGAGAAGTAGGAAGGCTCACCATTCAATCAACCAACCAACCAACCCCAGAATGCTACCCAGAGATTAACAATAATGAGCATCTAGAAACCAGAGACACTTGGGTCGAGCTAATACTCACTTTGTCTACACCAGCACTCAAAATG
>NW_027536054.1:0-238 GCF_008692635.1 Crocuta crocuta
GTTTGTCAATTTTGTTTATTTTTTCAAAAAACCAATTCTTGGTTTTGTTGATCTGTTCAACTGTTTTTTTGGTTTCTATACTGTTTATTTCTGCCCTCATTTTTATTATTTCTCGTCTCCTACTGGGTTTGAGGTGCTCCTGTTGCTCTCCCTCTAGTTCCTTTAGGTGAGCTGTTAGATTTTTTACTTGCGTTTTTTCTAATTTCTTGAATTAGGCCTGGAGTGCAATGTACTTTCC
>NW_027536055.1:0-320 GCF_008692635.1 Crocuta crocuta
TGTGATATTTCTATGTTAGATTACTTTTCCTTAATGCATGTTTGTGTTTTATGATTCAACCCATTCTTTTTTCTTAATGTTTATTTATTTTTGAGAGAGAGAGAATGCAAGTGGTGGAGGGGCAGAGAGAGAGGGGGACAGAGGATCTGAAGCAGGCTCTGTGCTGACAACAGAGAGCTCGATGCGGGTTTCAAACCCACAAACTGTGAGATCATGGCCTGAGCCATAGTCAGATGCTCAACTAACTGAGCCACCCAGGCTCCCCAATGATTCAACCCATTCTAAATTTATATTTCCCTTTTGTTATTTTATCCCATTCC
>NW_027536056.1:0-945 GCF_008692635.1 Crocuta crocuta
TGAATGACTTCATTTGTTTAAGAAGAGGTCTCAACTCATTTTACCAAGCTCTTCTTTTTCTAGGGCAAATATTGTCATTTGCCAACACTGACGTGATTTTTCCCGTTTTCAAGAACTGCCTGTGGAAACTTTAGAAAAGGAAACAGAGTTGGGTTTTGAATTGTATGTTTTCATCTCTTCTGTCTGCAGTGCCTGTTTGCTCTTCCCCTTCTTTGTTCTCCTTTTCTGCCTCTCTCCCGAACCTAGAACTTACCAGAATCTATCACAGAGACTAACCTGAGCTTCCCCTAGACGCAGGGTTAGGAAGCTGAGCTGCAGCCTCACATGCCCCCGTCTTTCCCATAGTGACTCACCATGGACCCTGGTCTCCCCAAGAAAGCCATATTGATGAGAAGCCCCCGTTACTGGAGCAGATTTCACACAGTGGTACCCAAAATTAGCCTCTCCAGGTGATAATTGGTGGAGTGGGAGAGGCAGGGAGGAAAAACTTAGGTCTGGAAATTATCTCTAGCTTTTCCAATTTGAAGGCTGAAGGAAAGCTGAAATCAATTAGCATTCATTCTCTCAAGGGACCGGTGTGTTTGTGTCAGGGCGAATGATTCTGGCTTCCCCCTCTCGCCTCTTGGCTAACACTGGTGTCTGATGCTGGATGCCAACCCGATTTCTGCTAATTATTGCTGTCGTGATTAAAAGAAGTGGGGGAGGGGGAACCTGGAAGGCTGCTGCCAGGTTCCTCTCATATGAGCTGAAAGTCGACTTGTGAGGCCAGGGACCTCCTTGCTGGCTACCTTCTGCTGTGTGTTACCGTCAGAGACAGCTACATGTGTGTTCCTCTAGATCTGTCCAAGCTGAGACCCAGTCGCTGTTCCCTGAACAGCCAGCGTGTTTTTCCTTTTCCCTCCAGTTTCCAAGTTTTGTGTAAAATTTGCTTCGAGGTGAAAGTTT
>NW_027536057.1:0-221 GCF_008692635.1 Crocuta crocuta
ACAAAAAAAAAAAAAAAAAAAAAAAAAAAAAACAGAACTACAGGCCAATAACCTTGATGAATATGGATGTAAAAATCCTCAAAAAGATCCTTGCAAATCAAGTCCAACAGCACATGAAAAGAATTATCCACCAAGATCAAGTGGGGTTCATTCCTGGGTTACAGGACTGGTTCAGCATTTGCAAATCAATCAATGTGATCCATCACATTAACAAAAGAAAA
>NW_027536058.1:0-996 GCF_008692635.1 Crocuta crocuta
AAAAGAGAGAGGGGAGGCAGTGGGCTCAGGCCTTCACGACTGACCTCTCCCCCGACAAGCTGGACACCTGGAGATGCTTAGGGAAGGGTTCAGGGAAGTACTGAGCAGAAGGAAGAAGCAGGCAGAGAATGTGTGATCCTGAGAGGGGGCTGGCATGTGTTCAGCACGAGGTCATGGGCAGAGAAGGGGATGTGGTCTTCTAGGTATCCCTTGGCTTTTCTGGCCTGGAGATTGGAATGTTCCGGTCATTGCTAAACTTCATCAGTGCAAGAAAGTGCAATAAGAAATAACAGTGGGTTTCAGGTTGAACATGAGTCAAGGGGTCTTGTCTATTTCTGGTTTTAACTGTTGGGGTGCGTAGTTGAGCAAGAGGGCTCGCTGACAGCCCGGTAACAATCCTAGGTACTCGCAGATGAAGGAGCAGTTGTCACGTGACCATGGCTGTGTGACCTCCTTGGTCCCTTCTCCATGCCAGAAAGGCAGTAGAGTGTGAGGATAAGACCCGATTTCCCTGTAAGTGGGCTTGACTCCCGGCTCAACTGTATACTGGTGTGAGTCCTTGAACACTGCATATCTTACTTATTTGTCTGTTGTGTAAGCAACTTACTTTACCTCCCTTTGCCTCAGGTTCCTAGTCAGAAAATGGGAGTACATTGTAACAGTTACTATCTCATGAAGCAGTTGTGAAGGTTAACAGTGAGCTAATGCATGCAAAGTACTTAAAGTATATAATTGTCAATAGTTTCATCGATTGTTCATATTATTATTGGGCATAATAATTTACTCCAGAGCTTTGCACCTTAAAAACACCCATTTATTGTACTCATGGAATTTGGGAGTCCAGAATCTAGACTTGGAGATAGAAGGGATGGCCTGTCTCTGCTCTGCAGCATCCAGAGCCTCAGATGGAAAGATCTGGTGGCTAGGGGCTGGGATCATCTAAATTTTTTGTAAATGTTTATTTCTGAGAGAGAGAGACAGTGTGAGCAGGGGAGG
>NW_027536059.1:0-485 GCF_008692635.1 Crocuta crocuta
TAGGGAGGGACAGGGGGGAAGGATTTGTTGGAATATTTTGTGATGCTTTAAAAAACCCACAAAAACCATAAGCTACCACAAGAGGAAAGCAAGATGTAAATGCATTGAGCTGTGTTTCAGACATTGATTAATAATCCACTACAAGGGTGAAAATCACTTTTCCCCTTGAGCCCAATACCACCCAACTGGTATTGTCAGGTTAGAGCCAAATCTGCTGATCAGGATTCTAGGGCAGAGCCAAGGGTAAATGGAGAAAAATGTTGGGATTGAGGAGTGAAGTCTGTCATAGTAAGGGAGGGGAGGGGGCAGCGGGAGAGTCACATACTTGTTGGGTTTTGTTTTGAACATTAATACAAAACACAAGAACATTATAAGGATGTTTATCACCATTTATCAGGAAAACATCATGAGATTGTATTCAATGTAAAATTGATTATATAATCACTGACGTGCTGTCAATGACACTGCATTTGGATTTTTTTTTT
>NW_027536060.1:0-501 GCF_008692635.1 Crocuta crocuta
ATAACTGTCACAGTTATCCTGGTTGTATCTGTCAGCAATTTCTGGTCAATAAACCAGTCCAAAAAAAACATGGCTTAAAACAGCCATTCTGCCCCAGGCATCTTGGGTTAGCTGGAGGTTAGCTGATCCAGGCTGAGCTTAGCTGGGCAGTTCTGCTCCAAACTTGGTCAGCTGGGCTTGGCTCCTCACTTGGGATGGGCTCAGGTCTGCTCCATGTGTCTCACCAGGAGCCCAGGCTACAGTGCCAGTATCATGAGATACTTCTGAGATACTTCTCATTTTGATGGCAAAGGTACAAGAGACCAAGTCTTCCTGCACAGGATATGTCAAGCTTTATTTCAGCCTTGTCTACTATTATTCCACTTGGCCTAAGCAGTACACATTTGAAACCCCAACATTAAGAAGTGGGAAAGTTATTCTCCTCCCATATCTCCTAATCTCACTCTTAATAATAGGCATAGCTTTATTCTCATTACCTTAATGCAAAGTTTATCATGAGTG
>NW_027536061.1:0-332 GCF_008692635.1 Crocuta crocuta
AAATCTAAACTGGTAAACATTACTCAAGATTTTCTTTGTAATGGGTGTCTGAGTGGCTTCGTTGGTTAAGAGTCCGACATCGGCTCAGGTCATGATCTCATGGCTTATGAGTTCAAGCCCTGCATCGGACTCTGTGCTGATAGCTCGCAGACTGGAGCTTGCTTCAGATCTTGCGTCTCCCTCTCTCTGCCCCTCCCCAGCTCACACTCGGTCTCTTTCTCTCTCTTAAAAGTAAACATTAAAAATTAAAAAAACAAATTGTTTGGAGCTAAAATACTTCACTGAAGTGTAGAACTTTCATGAATATAAGAGAAGAAAATAAATTCTTTGCT
>NW_027536063.1:0-217 GCF_008692635.1 Crocuta crocuta
ACCCCTGACCCAGACCCTCACCCCTGACCCTAAACCCTGACCCTCACCCCTGACCCTAAACCCTCTGACCCTGACCCTCTGACCCTGACCCTGACCCTAACCCTTACCCTTTGTCGCTTCCAAAAGCAATGCTTGCAAGAGCTCAGCCTGGCCTGGAGGCTTCCGGTTTTAAAGGGGGCTGATGATCCTCCACACAGACACTGCGGTTGTCTCGGCA
>NW_027536064.1:0-288 GCF_008692635.1 Crocuta crocuta
TAATTGTGAGTTTAGGTGAAAGCTCTCTAAGGAAGATAGAACTGAAGACAGGGCAAGACAGAAAGAGGGAGCAAGACAGTTTGAGATCGGTGCCTGTCTGGGTGAGTTCTGATTGGCAGGGAATGTATGGAGGTACATCACAAGTTAATTAGGAGATAGATATTTGTTAAAGCTGAAATTCTGATAGAAATAGGAGAAATTAAGATAATAGAGATAACCTTCCAGAACGAACACAATTACTTAAGAAAACTACATTTCATTTGTCCGGTGCGGGGCGGTGGGGGGGGG
>NW_027536065.1:0-596 GCF_008692635.1 Crocuta crocuta
GCTCCTTCTCATTGTCCAGGTCTCACCTTACAGGTCACTTCCTCGTAACGGCCTTCTCTGGCCATCCTGACTACCATGACTCGCTGTCACCCTTCATAGGGCAGCCCTGTAGCACCCTATCACGCCTCCTACACTGCCTCCACTTTGCTCCCGTAACACATCATAGTCTGAAGTTACCCTGTGTACTGGCTGATTTCAGTCTGTCTGCCCCCACCTCCTGCTCTCTCCAGGATGGGGGAGGGGGGGCTTGCTTCCTATCAGTGTCCTTTCTGGGGCCTGCTCTCAGCACTCAGCTGTAATCTGATGGCATCGACGCAGAGAGTTAGAGTGACAGCAAGCACGCAGCCTTGGACAACTTGGGTCTAAATCCTGTCCCCTCCAAGCCTTGGTCCTTTTAACTACAAGTTGAAAATGCAGCCCTCATGGTGCTGCTCAGGACGGGGCCGGGGAAGCCTGAACCCCACAGTGACCCAGAGCATGTGAGCAGCCTGGGCCGTGGATCAGACAACTCCGGAATTCATGTTTTGTCCCTGGGGGGCACATGCTGGGCAGCCTCAGAGCTCCTGGCCCTGAGACGGTTCCCTCACCTGGAAGAG
>NW_027536066.1:0-994 GCF_008692635.1 Crocuta crocuta
GCAACCAAACAAAATAAACTATTGGGAATCCATCAACACAAAAGAGTTTTCTGCACAGTAAAGGAAACAATCAACACAACTAAATGACGATCTGTAGTATGAAAGAAGATATTTATAAATCACACATTTGTTAAAGGGTTAGTATCCAAAATATAATGAATTTATGAAAGTCATCATTTAAAAAGTAATAATTTAATTAAAATGGGTAGAAGACATGAATAGAAACTTTATTTCCAAAAAAAGACATCCAGAGGGCCAGCAGAGACATGAAAGATGCTCAACAATCAAAAGTACAATGAAATGTCATCTGACTTTCTGCAGAATGGCCCAAAACAACAAAAGAAACAACATCTATTGGCCAGGATGGGGATAAAGGGGAATCATCTTGCATTTTTGCTGGGAATGGAAAATGGTTGCTGCTACTCTGGAAAACAGTATGGGTCTTCTTCAAAAAGGAGAGAAGGAAACAAGTCAGAAGAGCCTCTGAAAGATAGATACTAAATGTATCTGAGGGTTGATGGATGGAGGTGAGTGAGTGATAGGCTAGATGGGTGATATGTATTAAAGAGGGAACTTGTTGTGATGAGCCCTGGGAGTTGTATGCTAGAGATGATTCAATGAATTCTACTCCAGAAACCGATAGTGCACTGTGTATTAACTCAAATTTTTATAAATATATACATAAGTATTAATTAAGCTAAAGAATAGAACGTCTCTGTTACACCCATTGTGCTACTATGCATTTGCACAAAGATATATATAAAAATATTAAGTCAAGGTGTTATATGAACTTCAAAGTTTATAGTAGCAGTGTCTACAACAGCCAAATTATGGAAACAACCCAAGTGACCACTGGGTTATAAATGGATAAAGAATACATAATATTATATTCTTTATATATTATAATATATTATTCAATCATAAAACTCAAGGCAGTTTCTTTATTTGTGGTGGCATGGATGGAGCTGGAGAGAATCCTGCTAAGCAAAATAAG
>NW_027536067.1:0-549 GCF_008692635.1 Crocuta crocuta
TGGGCGCAGCGTAAGGCTGGCAGGGAGGGCTCGGCAGGCTGCCAGTGGGTAACGAGGTTAATGGGTTGGATCCCCAGAGAAGATCGGTTTTAGCGAATAAGCAGAGCTTCGGGATGGCTTTCGGCACTGTCCCGTGGCACTCCAGGAGACGAGTCATGGCAGGAGCACACCCTGGGACAGCGACCAGACACCCCGCCGGGCCCTCGAGGGCGTCGTGAGCAGCGGTCCCCGGGGGGCTTTGGCCACAGCCCTCCCCTCTCCGCAAACGAGACTTTCACTGGACGCATCTCTAAGACATGGCCTTTCCCGAAAGCCTCCTCTGTGTCAAGTCTACTGCGTTCATTTTTCTGGGAACCCTTCCCTCCAAACATTAAAAGGCCAAGAACTTTTTTTGGTGCCTGTCACTTGTCATATCGTTCCTCTCGGAAACATCTTTCTTCCCACTTCGTGGGCTGGGAGAGGATTTGTCACTGCTGATTAAAAAAAATGTTTTTTTAATGTTTACTTATTTTTGAGAGAGAGAGGAGAGAGAGAGAGAGAGAGAGAGAG
>NW_027536068.1:0-1578 GCF_008692635.1 Crocuta crocuta
AGGTGGCTTATTTTCTTATTCACTTGTGAGGTTAATATGCTCAGAAAGCATTTTGGAGCAACCTGTGAGCATAAAAAATAGTGGATGTCTGGTTCTTGGACATTTTACGGCTGATGCCCTCACTGTGTGTGCTCAGCTACATTGGCTGTGGTTGTCTCAAAGTCCTTTATAGTAGTTAGTTAGTTATTGCTTTTTTGTAAGGGTTTGTCATGTTGTACTACCAACCTAAGGGAAGAAATGAATGAGAAATTAGATTGCCATAATGTTTGCCCTGATTTAGTTTATAATATTCAGTTTGAGAAGCCATTTACCATTGGAGAATTTTGTGAGGAAAAAGCAATTTAAGAAATTCCCAAATGATTTGGAATAATTAATATATTTTCACAAACTCAGCAGTGTCAGCATAGCAACAGTATTGAAAAATGTTTTTTATTTGGGGAATTGCATAATCATAGAACTGAGTTAGAGATTCTTGAACTTTGATTCCCATTTGCTTCCTACTGACAACTAATTATATTTAGTTTTTTCTTGAGTTGGATTCTTATCAAATAGAAAGACTAACAAAAGTTAATAGTAAGACCTGTTTGCTGAATGACCAGAGCAAACCATGTGATGGTTTTTAGTTTTAATAGGGTAATGTACAGCAGGGTGAGCCAGTATATTACAGAAAGAAACTGGATCATGTTGAGGAAGAGAACAAACTTTATTAGACAAGGGAAAATAAAATCTGGGTTTGTTATTTGTACAGATAAACATAGAAGCCTATCAGGGTAGTCTGTCTTCACTAGAGATTGGGTAACCAGCTTCCAGTAATTTATGGGTGATTTCAGTTGCCAGCCAATAGAGAGAACACATAGCTTACAGGAAAGGAAAACGGGGTGCCTGGGTGGCTTAGTCGGTTAAGCGTCTGATTTCGGCTCAGGTCATGATCTCGTGGTTCATGGGTTCAAGCCCCGCATCGAGCTCAGAGCCTGGGACCTCTCTTTGGATTGTGTGTGTGTCTCTCTCTCTGACCCTCCCCCACTTGCGCTGTCTCTCTCTCTCTCTGAAAAATAAATAAAAACATTAAAAAAATTTTTTTAATTAAAAAAAAAAAAAGGAAAGGAAAACAAAAAATAGCCAAGCAGCCTTCTTTTGTAAAAGAGCCAAGGTGAAACCTGCTTATGGTACCGAGATAAGACTTGAAACACAAGGGATTGGTTTACTTTTAGACCAGCTAGAGTTGTATAGCCATCTTTTAAAAAGTTATATTTGGGGAGTGCCTGGGTGGCTCAGTTGGTTAAGTATTCAACTATTGATTTTGGCTCAGGTCATGACCTCACAGTTCATAGGATTGAGCCCCACTTAGGGCAGAGCCTGCTTGGAATTATTTCTCTTCCTGTCTCTGTCCTTCCCCCACTCACTCTTTTTCCTTCTCTCAAAATAAATAAATACACATTTTTTAAAAACAAAAAATAAAAAAGTTATACTTTGTTTTTCCAAGACCTAGAAATATGTGGTAGAATAGAGAAGGAAGACAATGGGATGTGAGGAATGTTCATTTTGCTTTATGATCTCATATTTGACTTGTAATGTAGT
>NW_027536069.1:0-475 GCF_008692635.1 Crocuta crocuta
AAAAAAGAAAAGAAAAGAAAAAGTTTCCATACACACTCAAAAACAGAGGAGAACTTTCTTTCCTTGGAAATCGCTCCAGGGCCCCTGGGTAGCTCAGTCGTTCAGGTCATGATCTTACGGTTTGTGAGTTTGAGCCCCGCGTCAGGCTCTGTGCTGACAGCTCAGAGCCTGGAGCTGCTTTGGATTCTGTGTATCCCTCTCTCTCTGCAGCAAATATCAGAGTCATACAAAATTCATACTTTTGGGTTGCGTCTGCTGAATGCGCAAACACATTTCTGGATGTTCCAAACCTGAACTACCTCAGAAATTAGGAAGACTTGAAAGACATGAGTTTCAGCCAGACGTGATCTAAACCGAACACGACACGGGCCGAGTTCTGGTCACGATACAATAGTCAAAAATAAGGAAACACTAGGGAACTCTAGACACACGTCAACAAGTAGCTGGTCACTTCGCCAGCCATACCCACCCTTCG
>NW_027536070.1:0-250 GCF_008692635.1 Crocuta crocuta
TCTCAAGCTATTCCAAATAATAGAAATCGAAGGAAAACTCCCGGATTCCTTGTATGAAGCCAACATCACTCTGATTCCCAGGCCAGACAGAGATCCAGCAAAAAAAGAGAACTGTAGTCCAATATCCTTGATGAATACGGGTGCAAAAATCCTCAACAAAATCCTTGCAAATCGAATCAAGCAGCACATAAAATGAATCATCCAACAAGATCAAGTGGGATTCATTCCTGGTTTACAGGGCTGGTTCAAC
>NW_027536071.1:0-243 GCF_008692635.1 Crocuta crocuta
ATTTGACAATAAACTATTAAAAAAAAAAATAAATAAATAAATAAATTAAAGAAAAAAAAAATAAATAAATAAACATTTAAAAAAATTTTTTTAAAAAGGTCTGGGATCATTTAAAACCCAGAGTTAATACCCATTCTTCTCAAGCTATTCCAAAAAATAGAAATCAAAGGAAAACTTCCAGACTCATTGTACGAAGTCAACATCACTTTGATTCCCAAGCCAGACAGAGACCCAGCAAAAAAA
>NW_027536072.1:0-353 GCF_008692635.1 Crocuta crocuta
AACCTCAACAATAATTCTTGAGGCCAGATCAGTTCTTTATCATGGACCACGTTGCACATTGTAATGTGTTCAGCTGCCCCGACCTCTCCTCGCTAGATGCCCGAAGCATTGCCACCGTTCTTACCCATCTAATGGGAGACAGAAATGCCTCCAGACACTGCCCCATGTCCCCTGGGAGGCAAAATTGCCCTGCTGGGAACCGGGGATGGAGAGGTGTCCTCATGTGAAAGGTGAATAAATAGAAGGGTCTTTGCTTAGAGACTTGAATCTCCAAGGGTAAGGAAAGCCAGGTGACTGTTTTGCGGTCACAGAGGTATCAGTTTCGAAAATGCAAGTTGCTTTCATATGCAGAA
>NW_027536073.1:0-525 GCF_008692635.1 Crocuta crocuta
AACTTAAATTAACTAAAACACTGAATACATTTTACTTGAGTTTATGTGAGACACTTTGTTCCCCATAGTCAATTTTGACCTGGAAAGTCGTGGGGAAATCTGACTTTGGTGGTCTTCTGTTCCTCAACATCTAGGGGAGGAGGAGGAGCTGAGTCGCCTCAGGCCCTGAGGAATCAGTTATGCAGGCCCCTCCCCCCTCACCTCCTCCCCCCAGGTGGTGCAGAAAAAGGAGTGGGGGAAGGGAGGGCAAAAGAGGAGAGGTGCCAGCATAAGGCAGAGAAGGAGAATTCCCAGTTTAAAATTTTTGTCAGCTCAGCTGTTAACTTGGGAAATGAATGAGAGAAGCCCTCACATCTACTAGGCGGAGGAACAGAGAGAGTCTGCATCCCCTTTATCTGATTTTATCTCAGCCTGACCGGTAAGGTCCCCTTCTCAAGGTCCCAATATCGGCTGGGTTTGGCCGGCCCTTTCTGATTCAGGCACTCATTCTTCCAGTGTCCTTGGTTGTTGCTGGTAAATTGCACC
>NW_027536074.1:0-518 GCF_008692635.1 Crocuta crocuta
ACACACGCGTGTGTACACATGCAGGCACCCTCACCTACGCACCATGTGCACACATGCACGTGCACACACCTGTGCCAATGTACATGCATACTCTGCCCCTCGGGGACGAAGGGCTCACTTGGGACGGACGCAGGGGACAGATGGCCTCGGGCGCAGCCGGGCAGCACCACCCCGTGGCCACCCGGCCGGTGATCAGCCAGCAGCTGCGGAGCTCGGCCCGGCCCGGCCCAGACTCAGTGCCCGAGGCCTCCTGAGGCCCCCCAGACCCCTCCCTCTTCACAAGTCCCGTCTGTCCCCACTGGCTTGGCTGTAAAAAATGCCACAGGTCGGGGGGTTTAAACCACAGACGTTCACATTCCCTCCGTCCTGCGACTGCACGGCCGGGATCCAGATTCCTGGGGGGGGAAGGGGAGGAGGGGTTCTCCAGGGCCTGTCTCCACGGCACGTGGACGTCCTGGGGGCTACATGGCTGGGATCCAGATTCCTGGGTTGGGAGGGGTTCTCCAGGCCTGTCTCCA
>NW_027536075.1:0-581 GCF_008692635.1 Crocuta crocuta
ACAGCTGGAGAGGCAACAGAAAGAGAAGGCCCAGGCCACAGGTTCGAGTACTACAGAGAAGGACCAGAGGGCCTCTGAATCCCACCTGCCCCTCAAAGTGTGGGATTAAATGGCCACTGGGGTTTCTAATCTTCTAAAAAGCACTAAGGTCAAATCAGTTCATTTCAACGTTTGAAAAATTAATTTACTGTTCAAGAATGACAGCATTCAGGTATGATGACTTTTCCTCCAGCTATACTTGCAAAATGGAGTTAATTTACACTGAAGTAAATGCCAAAAAGGGTGAGAAAGTTAATGAGATAATAAAACAACAAACGAACTAGAATACACAGGCTATGTACTTGATGTCAGGGTGTAAGGCCTTTCTAAACATAAAAGCAAAGAAAAAATAATAAACGGAAGATAATTAATTAGTGCACAAGAAAAGTAAAAGATACTGATTTAAAAAGCTACAGGGTGGGGCACCTGGGTGGCTCAATTGGTTAAGTGCCCAACTTCAGCGCAGGTCATGATCTCGTGGTTCGTGAGTTTGAGCCCCCCATGTCGGGCTCTGTGCTGACAGCTCGGAGCCTGGAGCCTGC
>NW_027536076.1:0-798 GCF_008692635.1 Crocuta crocuta
CTGTCCGGCTGCACACCCGCCTTCTGTCCCCTGCCCTGGATTGATATCCTTGGGCCTCGAGCAGCTGATTGCCTGAGACGAGGCGCCAGGTGCTCCTGTGAGACAGGCCTGTTTGCACCCTGCGTCCAGCTGGACACACCAAGCTTTCTTACGGCATTCGATGATCTTCCTACTAATGGCTCTGTCGCTGCATCTGATGCTCCGTTATTCTGTGCGCGTGGATGGGGAGGAGGGGGAGCCCGAGATCCTGCCCTAGCGCCACACGACAGCGCCGAGCAAGCAGAAGCCCGGATCCTTTCCTTCCGTACGTTTGTTTCCGTCAAGAAGCCATTCGAGCTTGTGATGGGTACGCGGCTTCCAAGGTCACCGTGCGGTTTACCTGTGACTGAGAACGTGCTCTCAGGAAGGGCTGAGCACACACTTGTTCGTGACTCATCACTGACATGGTGAGTGTTAGATAGGGCGGCCCCTCTGGGACAGGCGATGAGCCACGTTTCCCGGAGGGGAGGGCGCGGGGTGCCCTCCGTGAGCTGGCCGCCCTGGGGCTCTGGCCGCTTTGGGTGCTGAGTGGCCATCACTGCCCACGGTGACTCAGTCCCTTGCCGCTCTGGCTGCTCACACAGGCTGCCTGAGCTCCGTTTCTCAGCCCAGGCTCAGAAATGCCACCAAGGAACTTAATCTTTGAAGGCAGATTTGCGTCTGATGCCGACAGGGAAAAGCATGTCCTTTCATGTGAAAACTCTGCTTCTGTATTTGGGGCGCCTGGGTGGCTTAGTCGGTTGAGCCTCCGACTTTCGC
>NW_027536077.1:0-922 GCF_008692635.1 Crocuta crocuta
AGAGAGAGAGAGAGAAGGAGAGGGGCAGAGAGGGAGGTAGAGAGAGACTCCCAAGCAGGCTCCACACTGTCAGTGTAGAGCCCAGGTGGGGCTCAAACTCATTAACCATGATATCACGGCCTGAACTGAAGTCAAGATTCAAATGCTTAACCAGCTGAGCATCCCAGGCACCCCCTGTGTGGACTTTCCATAGCTCTTTTTCTGTCTGTCTGCTTATTTCCAAAACTCTGCCTTGCTACTTCTTATAGTCTCAGTCTTCCTGAACTCTGATATTTTTCTCTTCTACATAGTAAATTCTGGACTCAACTTTTATTATCCTTCCTGAGCCAGTATTCTGCAAAAATACCTCCAAGTAGTAATATAAGGCAGTTGTAGACCTCATATCATACATTTCCCTTTTCTTGGGAACTGCAGTTCTATGAAGCCTAAAAATAGTTATTTTATATATGCTTTCCCGTTTTCTACTTCTTTTTTCTTCCTAGAATAGGGTTGTGGTTCAAAGCATAAGTCCTTAAATCATTCTGTTTTAATATCAGTTGATGTTCTAAAACTTCAGAACATGAAGAAAACATGAAATTAGACACCCATGTCATAAATTAAACATGGTAGGGTATTTTCTCTCCAACTGAACTCACATATAAGAACACATATCTAAAATCAAGGAAGTAACATAAAGGCTAAATAAGTCACAAAAAACAGCTATGATCATGGTGGTGGTTGAGGAGATGATTGGCGTCATTCCTGTTGGATGACAGAAAGGGAAAGAATGAACATCAATTTCCATTTTCTTTGACAGTGTTGACTTTTGTCAGTGTGTTAACTCTTAATATGTGAAAATCTGACTCCTTGTAAGCATTTATTGACTGCTAAAGCTAATTCCTCAGTTCTACCTTTTTTTAGTAAATTTGGGAAATGATAATAG
>NW_027536078.1:0-932 GCF_008692635.1 Crocuta crocuta
GGAAATGTACAGAAAAACGGCTCTCCAGGTAATCCAGCTGAATGGTGCTCATATTTCATACCGTCTGGCTTTCTAATGACAGTTTTTCCTGCATTATGACTTTGGAAGTTTAGCTATGAGATAGGAGCAAATCAACTTTAAGAGGTGAAGAGTATCAGTACTTCATTTCCAATCCTTTCTCTCTATTTATATTTCCTGAGACACATCAGCCTTGAAGGACATAAAAATGGCAGCCTTGTGGGCATGGGATTATAGAAAGAACCATTACAATGTCTGGCTAAAAGAGTAAACTATATATGATTTGCCCAGCTGTCGGGGGTAGGGGGGGAAGCATCTACCAGAAAATAGCATCTGCTCTACCCCTGCCCTCACTAACAGCCAGCTGTTTTCAGTTATTGTCACCTGCTGGCCAGGTTCTCTCAGGATGAACTCTTGCCAGGAGCGAAACAACTAAAGACAGCCAAGACTGAGCAATCAAGCTACTTCAGTCCTTTTTTGTGCTGCTGGGGCATGAACTCCGTCTGTCCATCCTGCCCTGGACCTTTGGTTTCCTATGGCTCTCCAGGCTGCCAGCAGTTTCTATGAACTTTAGAATGCCCCTCTTACCCTGCCTCCAATAACAATGTCTTCCTGTTTTCTGCTTATCAAGCCTCTGGGTCATTATCTCCCCTGCTCAGTCCAACTGATTCTAATTACGTTGTGACTAAAGGTGTATGGCAGTTCTTGTTTTTTTCTTTTTCTTTATGGGAATATTTCCTACATCAAATTTAACCTTTCATAAAAGTCTAGGGATATTAATGTTGTATATTTTAACTTCTTTTCTATACCCAAGGATGCCCCTTTCTCTCACTAATTGGTTGTAGTAAGCAATGATAGATTTCCAATAGGCACACATTTAATCTCTTTTTTAAATCTTTGCTAATTTTTTTAAA
>NW_027536079.1:0-235 GCF_008692635.1 Crocuta crocuta
TATAGCTTTTTATTTTTATTATTGTTTTTTCAATGTTTATTTACTTTTGAGAGAGAGAAAGAATGAGAGAGAGAGAGAGAGCGCGCACACACGCACACAAACACACGTGCCCGCAAGTGGGGGAGGGGCAAAGAGAGAGGGAGACACAGACTCCAAAGCAGGCTCTAGGCTCCAAGCTGTCAGCAGAAGGCCCGACATGGGGCTCCAACCCACAAACCATGAGATCATGACCTGA
>NW_027536080.1:0-1066 GCF_008692635.1 Crocuta crocuta
CTTCGTTAACCTGTGCCTTACTTACAAACGCACTTAAGAATTTTTTTACTGTAAGCCCTCCTCCGGGGAGGCTACCTTTATTAGAGAAGCCACCGCTTGAGGCCAAGTTCTGGTTATATACTACTACTTGTTTCTTGGGATTTGGGAAGACCTCCGCCGCTGCTCTACGTGTTCCGTGTGTGTTTGAGAATTCAGGGGGGTGGGGGATACAGGATTTGATAAATCTGTTCAACTAAGCCCATCTACCTTCCTTACTTTCTGACGGGTGGCTTTACCCTTTCCTAGGCTGGGCCCCTGCCCTAAGAGACCCGGTCTTGCCTCTGGAGCTTCTCTGTGCCCAGGGGAGGGATCGTTCATGCCGTATCTGGCACCTTTGCCAGAGGAGGAAGGCTCAGGCTCAGGGTGTGGACAGAGTGGCTCGCCCGCCACCCTCCCCTCACTGCGTGGCCTACAGCGTGCGGAGAACAGTGGCTCCAAGCCTGTGCTTCCCTCCACGCCGCCGCTCCATCCGTGGCGCCTCCGGGGAAGGCGGCGTGGCGGGAGACTGACCAGGGCACGAATCCCAGCTCTGCTTCAAACCCACCGTGTGACTTCCAGAGGGCGCCTGCCCCTCTGAGCCTGTTTCCTCATCTGTGAACTGAGCTGACGACTCCCACGGCAGACGTTCAGCATCATTATTGCGGAGACTGGGAGGCGGCCCCACCCCTCTGGTTCTGGGCGCCAATCCCAGCATGGGCCCTCGGACACTGTGTGACGTTGGACTAGCAACACTACCTCTCTGGGCCACGTTCCTCAGCAGACTGTTTACACGACAGACTGAGGACACGCCAGCTATCCGGGCAGACGCGTGCCCCAAGGACGAGACGGGATGGATGGGCTTAGGACAAAGACGCCACCACCGGCCGGGGTCAGACGATCTTCCTTTAATACAAAGTCGATATATCTACATACGCAGAGGTGGGAAAACCACCCGGCTGCTTCCGCTTGAATAAACAGTGTTGAAAGCGACGGCAGATCCACTCTTATACAAAGAGAAAAACTCACTTTCTCAGAGGTGGGGGGGGGG
>NW_027536081.1:0-468 GCF_008692635.1 Crocuta crocuta
GCTCCTCAGAGGGCCTGCGTCTCTGGCCTTCCAGGCACTGGTTTCCTGAGGCTTTGTGTGTCCCTCAGGAAACCTCTTTTATTTCATCCTGTCCAGTCTTGGATACAGAAAAAGAATGGACTTCCATAAGAGTTGCAACACCACGTAGTGTACTAGACAACAAACAGCGAGGGTGTCATCCCCCAAACCACCCATAAAGAGGCAAGTCAAACTACCACACCTGTGTTTCAAGTAGGCGACCTCCCTGCTCTGCTCTGCCATCTCCCTCTCCCAGATCCGAGTCTTGATCTGGGGGAGAGAAACACATCCGCCTTCAGTCGTGCCAGACTGGGGGCCAAAGGAAGAGGCGGGAAAAGAAAAACCTCACCCAGTTGTGCTGAGCATTCTTCTCACGAACTGCGATCTGAAAAAGTGAACAATGAACAGCCTGTGTTTAGGGATCACGAGGGCCACTACACTCACCCTCAT
>NW_027536082.1:0-875 GCF_008692635.1 Crocuta crocuta
CTGCAGCTATGGGCCCCCGGTCCTAGAGGACGGCCGTCGAGGTCACGGAGTCCCCCAAGGGTGCTCCTGCGGGTGGGAGCCAGGGCTGGAGGCATGCTCCTCACACAGCACAGGCCTGGCCTCGCTGACGCGGGCACCGGGGGTCACGGAGGTGTGGGCGGCAGCCGCCGGAGGCTTCTGGGAAGGTCTCGAGCGAGGGTGAAACCGACAAAGTGCACGGAGAAGTGAGAGACTCGGAATGTCCACCAGGGAGGCGACAAAGGCCAGACTCAGGTGTCACCCTGCGAGCACGTGGGGGTCCCGTCACAAGGTCCGTGGGGCACCATCCTAGGTTTCGGAGCAGCCGTGAGCAGGCCCCACGGGCCGGGCGGCCCCAACCACAGGCCGAGACCCCGGCGGGGGCAGGGCGGATTTCCCCCAAGCCCTCCCTCCGTGGCCCGTGGACGTGGCCTTCTCCCCGCCTCCTCACACGGTCCCCCCCCGGTATCTGCGTCCCCAGCACTCAGCAGGACGGCGGTCACACTGGGCCGGGCCACCCCAACTGCCTCATTCTAACTGAATCCCCTCTTTCAACGGCCCCATTTCCAACTACGGCCACAGTCGGAGGAGCGGGGGGTTAGGGCTTCAGCATGGGGCTCTGGGGGACACAATTCAGCCCACGCCGGGCGGCTTCCACCAAATGGGAGCCACCGATTGGACGGGTCGTGTCTCAAGGGACACGGGCGGCACGGAAACTCTGAGCTCCCTGCGGCCACGGACCCGAGAGCTGAACGGTCTCACTGGGTGCCGGGAAGGGCGCTCACCCCCAGTGGGGGCAGGAAGCCGGGGAAACGGCCTGGGCCGGCGCGCGGGGGCTGTGGGGCCTCGGACAGGCC
>NW_027536083.1:0-584 GCF_008692635.1 Crocuta crocuta
TCCCCAGGGCCGTGAGCACCTGCCTCCTCTGGGCACCGGCCACGCCTCCCTCCGGCACAGGCCACGCCCCCCCGGGCATAGGCCACCCCTACCCCGGGCACAGGCCACCCCTCCCCTGGGCACCGGCCACGCCTTCCTCGGGCACCGGCCACGCCTCTCTCCGGCACAGGCCACGCCTCCCCCGGGCACAGGCCACGCCTCCCCTGGGCACCGGCCACGCCTTCCTCCGGCACAGGCCACGCCTCCCTCCGGCACAGGCCACGCCCCCCGGGCACAGGCCACGTACCCGGGCACAGACCACGCCTCTCTCCGGCACAGGCCACGCCCCCCGGGCATAGGCCACCCCTCCCCCGGGCACAGGCCACGCCTCCCCCGGGCACCGGCCACGCCTTCCTCGGGCACCGGCCACGCCTCTCTCCGGCACAGGCCACGCCTCCCCCGGGCACAGGCCACGCCTCCCTCCGGCACAGGCCACGCCTCCCCGGGCACAGGCCACGCCTCCCCAGGGCCGTGAGCACCTGCCTTCCCGGAGCACGAAGGGCCCCGGAAGAGGCTGCGGGGGGAGCACAGCTCAGAGCCCGCGT
>NW_027536084.1:0-542 GCF_008692635.1 Crocuta crocuta
TTATCCAGGAATTGTGGTGTGGACAACTGGCCCGTAGTCATCAGCGCATATCTGTATTGTCATCTAAGATGAAGGTCATTCTTCCCCATCCCTGCATGGCTGACAGAAAAATTCTAGTATCTGTTAACTGGTCACTATGTTCATTCAGGTGATTCTGCATTCTCCTTTACCCCACTCCAAAGCCGGTCCAGATTGCTGGCTTACACTGAAAATTTTCTGTACCTTTCCCAGAGAACACGGGTAATAAAAGTTGGACATTTGCCTTCCCCAGACTGATTGTATGATGTGTGGCTGCCTTTGGTCCCATTCTGAGGTAGTGAAGTGGAGTGAGGAAAAGTACAGACATTGGAGCCATTCTTCCTGAGTTGATCCCAGGCCACCAAGGACCAATGGTCTTGCCTCAGAGACTTAACCTGTTCATGCTTCATGTCCCTCATTAAAAAATTGATTATAGTAGTGTTCTTTACTACACAGGGCTGTTTTGAGAATGAACAATGGTGATACATCCAATGTGCTTAAAAACTGGTACAGAGTGAGCATTA
>NW_027536085.1:0-216 GCF_008692635.1 Crocuta crocuta
GGCTCTGTGCTGACGGTGTGGAGCCGGTTTGGGGTTCTCTCTCTCTGCCCGTGTTCTCTCGCTCTCTCAAAATAAATAAGTAGACTTTAAAAAATATCTTCAGAAATGGATGCCTGGCTGGCTCAGTCAGTTTAGCGTCCAACTTCAGCTCAGGTCATGATCTCTAGGTCAGACAGCTCGGAGCCCGGAGCTGCTTCGGATTCTGTGTCTCCCTCT
>NW_027536086.1:0-352 GCF_008692635.1 Crocuta crocuta
CGTGTGCGCACTCACTGAAGTGCACGTTGTAGGGGAGGCGTATTCCCTGTCTCCCAGCCACCCCAATCGGCAGCCGGGGAGAGGTCAACCCGCTCTGTGCTTTTCACTCCCCTTTGAGGAGTCTAAGTAAAGCTGCAACGTTCTTTTGGTGTTGGTATCTGGAGTTCCTCTTTCAGAGGAGAGATATCTGAAATTCCTCTCAGCACCTCTTTTCCCTCCAGTTTGGAGATCCAATTAAAGTAAGTTGGGCACAGGGCGCCTGGCTGGCTGAGTCCCCTGAGTATGTGACTCTTGATCTCAGAGTCGTGAGTTCAAGCCTCACATTGGGTGCAAGAAAAAAAAATATTTTTTT
>NW_027536087.1:0-1474 GCF_008692635.1 Crocuta crocuta
GAACCACTGTATCCACATATGTATCTTTGTATCTGTACAGTTGAGTCTGCAGTTGACTGAAAGACCCCCACAGTCCAGGTTCTGTCCCTTTACTAATGAAGTGTCCCATGTGCCAGCTGGTGTCTGGTACACATATGGTCCCCAAGGAATATCTGTGGAACGTGTGAATGAATAAATGATTCAGTGATTCAGAGAGGAGGGGGCTGTTCCAAGGATGCCACCCAGTGCGCTGGACTGTCTATCTCAAGTGGGTGTCTTGTCAAGGAAACTCCTCAAAGAGACGTGGACGGGCTCGGGTCAAAGAGATGGACATTGGATGCAGCCTTGAACCTGAGTCCTTAGATCCAATTGTTGGAGGTCTTCTTCCATTCATGTGGATGCGGTTATTCTAGGAGTCCTTGCTGTGGGGACAGAGTGTGGAGGGGAACGTAGAGAGCCGTAGGACACGCCAAGGTGGCGTGGACGTAGCTTCCATGAGGAGGAGCTGGCGTGGTAGTTAATGCGTATTAGTGGCTAACATTTACCGGGGTCCTTATGGGAAAGGCACTCGCCATAAAGTACATCCCAAACGTTGACCTGTTTAATCCTCACAGCGAGCCCACAAGGTAGGTAACACTACCACTCACACTGTATAGACACAGGAATGGAGGCATGGAGGGGTTAAATATCTTCCCTAAGCTCACCCAGCTGGGGAGTGTGGCAGCTGGACTTCCAGGGTGACTGGCTGGTATCAGGGCCTGTGGGCTTGACCACTGGGCATCGGGGGAGGTCCTTACGAGCTGGTAGCCAAAGGCCATTCCTACAGCTGACCCATCAGAGAAATCAGCTGGCCGTGCACTTTTCCAAACTGTAAAAATACCATTCCCCCAGGAAGACCCATTCTACTATTTTAATCTTTGGAAGTCTTCGCAGGATGGAAAATCTGATTTTAGGAGGTGACTATGTATTGTCATCTTTAAGCACCTGTCTTTCTAGTCAGCTCATGCTTCTCGGCTTGTGGTCTTAATTTGATTAATAATTGTGCTGCTGGTCAATTAATTGAGGTCCCCTGAGCCCCAGAAGCCACACATGAATCACCCAGAGGCATAATGATAGGACCACGCTGACCTCAGGGGTGGTGCCCACTTACCTTATCTCTGCAAAAATTCAGTCTCTTAGCCTCCACTAACAGCCAGATTTGCAATAATGAGAAGCCAAAGGGCTAATCGAAGGGCATTAATGTGCTAAAGCTTTTCCATCCCCAGGGAATCATGGCAGTTGCAGACTCGATCTGCCTGTGGGCAAGGCAGAGTGTCTTCCGATGGATGTGATGCCCTTGTGTGGTGAGCCATGGCCACCACGCAGAGCCCCGTGTCACCCCTGGTGACAATAATCAGCTTTGAGAGACTCGCTTTGAGAGACGAGGGATGCCATCAGGGAAACCCCCGCCCCCCAGTGCCGATGAAGAGGAGGCGGTGGGCTCAGAACAGTCTCT
>NW_027536088.1:0-236 GCF_008692635.1 Crocuta crocuta
TGACCAGGCCTCACAATATTCCAGATCAGGCCAATATTCCCCACAGATTACTCATAAAGAAAAGCATATTCCTGTCTTTTCAAAAGAGATTTCAGATGAAAACATTATGGATGATTGTTCAAAGGCTCTTCCTATGGGCCTTGCAGATCCAAGACTTAGATAATAAAGGGGGCTAAGAACATGAATTACGGTTGAGTCTGGCCCTGAGACAAAGAGCCTAATTTAGAATTAAGGGC
>NW_027536089.1:0-565 GCF_008692635.1 Crocuta crocuta
ATTCATCATCTCACATAGTTACACATTTCTTTTTTCTTGTGATGAAATCTTTTAAGACTTATTCTGTCAACAACTTTCCGTTATACAATACGGTATGTTAGCTTTAGTCACCAGGCTGTTCATTACATCCTCATAACTTATTTATCTTCTAACTGGAAGTTTGTATCTTTCAACAACCTTCACTCGTTACACCTCCTTCCTTCCCTGCCTCCACCGCTGGCAACCACCAGTTTGTTCTCTGTGTCCATGAGTTTGGCTTTTTTTAGATTCCACATATAGGTGAGATCATACCGTATTTGTCTTCCTCTGTCTGACTTATTTCACTTAGCATAATGCCCTCAAGGTCTATCCATGCTTTGCAAATAGCGGGATTTCTTCCTTTTAATGGCTGAATAATACTCAATTGTGTATATACATATATACATATGTATACACCACAATTTCTTTATCCATTCATCTACTAATAAACACTTAGGTTGTTTCCCTGTCTTGGCTGTTATAAACAAGGCTGTAATGATCAAAGGGATGCAGATACCTTTTCAAGATCCCATTTTCTTTTTTTTTT
>NW_027536090.1:0-563 GCF_008692635.1 Crocuta crocuta
CAAACTTCCAGTTAGAAGATAAATAAGTTATGAGGATGTAATGAATAGCCTGGTGACTAAAGCTAACATACTGTATTGTATAACGGAAAGTTGTTGACAGAATAAGTCTTAAAAGATCTCATCACAAGAAAAAAGAAATGTGTAACTATGTGAGATGATGAATGTTCACTAAACTTACTGTGGTAATCATTTTGCAATAAACACATGTATCAGGTCATCATGCTGTACAGCTAAAGTAATCCAGTGTCGTATGCTAGTTGTGGCTCAGGAAGATAGAGGGTGCAGAGATAAGGAAAATCTGCAGATGTCTGGAAGCCAAAGCAATGTTCAGCCAACCTTTATCAGCAGAAATCTCCCCTGGAAAACCTATTAAGACTTTCAGTAAAAATCTACCATCTTCCACAGGCATCAGGAGCACACTTAGGAAAATAAAATTTAAAACTTTATGTGGGAACTCATAGGGTGTATCTGGATTCCCAGATCTGAATTAAGCAGGAAATAAACACAAAAGCAAAGACCCTCCAGTTCACTATTTATTTATTTATTTATTTATTTATTTATTT
>NW_027536091.1:0-1147 GCF_008692635.1 Crocuta crocuta
AGTGTCTTAGAAGTGCAATCCAACAAGTGTCATAGTGCTAAGAGTTGAAGACCTTCAGGTCCCACTCAGAAAATGCAATTAGTGGCGCCTGGGTGGAAATCCCAGGTGTGGGTGTGCTGGGTACTTCCTCCTCTCTCGAGGGGGCCACGCCCCAAGCCAGGTGGGGGTGCCAAGGGAAGCCCTCGAGGGGAGGGGGACCTGCGGGGAGACAGGACAGGCATGTCACCTCCCAGCGGCACCCGTGCCAAGCCCCAAGCGCCCCGGCCCCCCAGCTGGGACAGAGCAGGAGGAATCCTCCGGACAGCGGTCCTGGGTCCCCATCATCCGGGAGGGCGGAAGCGAAGGCGCCGGTGCCCTCCCCTGGGGCGCCTGGAGGCGGACACGGTGAACCCGCGGCTCCCGGGGGACAGGGGGCAGCCTCTGGATGAACGCCTCCTCCAGTGAGCCGGGCAAGGGCGCACGAGGCGTCCCCTGAGCCCCGCACGCCACCCGCAGCGTCGCGACCCCGCCCCAACGGGCGCCCTGCTCAGAGGGCGGGGCCCTTCCAGGGAGAGGTGATGGGCCCCCAGAGGCAGGAGCTGAAGGAGAAAGTGGCTTCACCAGGACTTGACTGGAAAACGTGCAGCTCACACGGAAGTCGGCAGGGCGGTATCTGGGAACCATCCGGAACAGGTCCCCAGCCGGAGACCACACGGAGGGCGCCCAGGGAGTGTGCCAGGTGGCGAAGCCTTGCTGCCCCCGTCCTACTACACCCCCCTTGGGAGGCAGCAGGGACGGGGCTGGGGGGAGGGGCGCGCAGAGGGCTGAGGCGGGGCCAGCAGCCCTGTGCAGTGACAAGGGGCGAGAGCCCTGGGTGTAGCGCTGGCTGACGCCCGCGCCGCGAGTGTCCCCAGACCCCAGTGGCTTGAGCACTGGTTCCCACAGGCCGGAACTGGCGGGCCTGGCTCGCCCGGAACAGACGGCCGCGTGGGCGGGAACAGGAGAGTCCCCTCCAGTCCCTGCCCTACAGCACCGGTGCCTTCGGCCAACCAGTCACGCAGAGCGCAAGGCAGGGGACAAGGGTTAGACGCCCCTGCAGACTGCCACCCATCTCCTGCCGCGCCGACTTCCAGCGGGCTCGGCCGGGGCTCCGGGAGGCGACGTCCCC
>NW_027536092.1:0-1280 GCF_008692635.1 Crocuta crocuta
CTTTTGACAAATATACAAATGATAAAGGCCATTTATGTTTGTTTATGCTTAAAAAAATAGCATTTGCATGGTGCTGACAATCATTACACTAATGATATTGGCGCTGTTGATCCAGTTCCCTACATGAGATACAGTATTCGACATCCGTCTCGTGCATGCGTTGGAGACATTCCAGTCTCCTGAAGGGACCTGGGGCTCAAGGGGAGAAGGAGCTCATAGAGGCTCGAAATCATGACTTTTATTGGGCTGCAAGTGCCACAGACTGTCAGTTTGGTGCCCGGAAGGTTAGAAGTTTTTGCATCGGTGCTACATTCCCCTTCTCTTGCCTTTGTATCCCTCTCTGGGCAACGATATTCTCTTGGCCCTAGTTTTAGAGGGAGTGAGAAAAACAGACTGCCCCCATCCACCCGGCTCTAAGGCTTCGGGCAGGTGGTTCAGGCTAGCTCTGGGCTTCGGAGAGGAATGCTTTTCGTACTTATTCCTCCCTTGGAGAGCTTTTCCTTAGCTTCATCTTTAGAAGTATCTTGTTGCTGTTGGCGACAGGATGAGGTTGTAAGCTTGGGACCAGACCCAACAAAGCCTCCTGACTGGCTGTCATCTAGACGGTAGAGGAGCTCCTCATGACCAGTGACAGTGACAGTAAGTTCTGTTTTGTCCTGGCCTGACCTGGTTTACACATTTGTCCTGGCGTGACTATTAACAGTGTCCCCTTTCACTCCGAGAGGTGTCCCTGTGGTTCGGACAATAAGTGATATCACTATACTTATGAGTCACTGACATATAACCACCCCATCTCACTTGTGGGAAGTTTGGTGCCAAAGCTCGGAATAGTAACCGTGTGCATTTGGCTCGAGTAACCCCCGCCCCACCCCACCTCTCATGAACCTGTAGCCACTGTGGAAGGCTGGTCTAGAATTTAGGGTTTCAGAAACTTGGCCAGAAAACTTTCCGTTTCACAGAAGTCCAACATCTGGTGGTGTGAGGGCCATCCAAGATGAAATACGCCACCAAACCAGAAATGATGGTCTCAGAGTTGAGGGTATGATTTCAAAGTAGAACCCTAAACCCCAGGTTGGGCTCTTGACCAATCTTCGCTGACAGACAGCGTCCTCCAGCTTTCCAGAGCTAGTATATTTTCAAATGACCTGTTTTTCTTTTTGAATAATTAAATGATATCATAGGAAGAGTCTGAGTGTGGACGTGGACTCAGAATAGAACTTGAATATCATTATGTGGTTTTTTTTTTTAATGTTTTATTTATTTCTGAGAGAGAGACAGCA
>NW_027536093.1:0-886 GCF_008692635.1 Crocuta crocuta
CAATTATGTGCTAGTGTAGTTTACACTGTGCATAACCTGGGGGCCGGGAATTTTATTCCTGAGTATGTTCCCCAGAAAAACACTCCTAAAAGTGTTCGGAGCAAAGTTGGTGAAAACCGTAAATGGCTTTCACCAAGAGAATGAGCAAATGACTAAGTAACCACTACATAGCAGAGGATTAGACCTGCATAATGAATTATTATTCATAATTAATTGACTTCAAATAGCAGAATAGCACAGAATGAGATAGAACACAACTATTCAAGGGTGAGTGGAAGGAACTGGGATTGGGATGGGATGGGAGCAGAGGTATAATAAAACGTATAAAAACAAAAGGCCACACAAAAACCAGTGATTATGATATTCCATGAACTGAGTTCACAACAAATGCACACTTAATACCCAAGCTCATTTGTGGACAGGCCTGGCTGGGAAGAGGGCAGATATGAAGACAAACTGTTAGAGCGCCCTCTTCAGGCTGACTTGATACCAACCCACAAGCAGAACCCTTCAGCGAGCATGTGCTCCATATATATTCCATACACTAGACACACAAAAGTGAACAAGGTAAATCTGGTCTGTTGTTTAGCAAATCACAAGTTCACATGGCCCACTCATATTTCTTCATGTACTTTTCCTTCCCAAAGGAACAGGACATTCTGGGAAGCAATTTACCAAACCACAGATATTTGCCACATTTCCCAGACCTACTAACACTAAAAATAAAAGGGAGGAAGTCTGGTAGAAAAGGTATACTTGTTGCGTCACAGGAATCAATGTCAAAATCATTCTTAGAAAAACTATTTTAATTAGCATCATGAGTTCCAAACCAAAAATAAATGTAGTAATGTTTCAATCATCAAAGGTTGGGAATAAAGAGCCCCCC
>NW_027536094.1:0-228 GCF_008692635.1 Crocuta crocuta
GAGGTGAGGGGGGCCCCAGCCGCCCTGCTCACAGCCAGTGCAGGGTGTGGTGCAGGCTGACCCTGAACACGACCCTGAGTGTGAGTTCGGGGGCGTGGTGCCGGCTCACCCCAGGGCGGGCCACATTGAGCAGGGAAGGAGGCTGGGGTGGGGACTGCATCTGGCGCCTGCCCCGCGGTGCCCCTGACCACCTGGGTGCCCAGTAGCAGGGGTGCCCGGTAGCCAGGG
>NW_027536095.1:0-457 GCF_008692635.1 Crocuta crocuta
CAGTGTCATGTGTCAAGTTGGAAAAAACAAAACGAAACAACCCAACAATCTTTCTGACACATATTTTTAGAAATCCGCAGAATTATAAGAAAAAATTACATGGTGGTAGAAATCATCAAAAGTTTAATATTTAGAAATTGTTTACTATCCTATCATTTTGGAAACGTTAGTCTATCTTTTCATTTTAGTATATGTGTATCCATGGGCCTCTACCTAAAGGAAGTAAACCCATTATTTCTAAGAGATACGTGTTGTCCGATGTTCCTTGTAGGATTCTTCACGAGAGCTGAGGTCCAGAAACAAGCTGACGGTGGCGGCTGACTGGGTAAGGAACATGTGTATGTAATGGAATACCATCAAGCTTTAAAGAGAGGGAAATCCTGCTGCCCTTTGTGACAACATGGATGAAACTTCTTTTGCTTCAGTGCTCAGTGAAATAAGCTAATAGAGAAAGAGA
>NW_027536096.1:0-1986 GCF_008692635.1 Crocuta crocuta
CCCCCGTCCCCGTCCCCATATTCACCACTGTCCAGAGAGCTGGCGTGGACCTTGGACTTGCCCCTGCACCCGCGCTGAGCTCGGTGGCACCGTTCGTTAGGAGACCCCGCGTACCGTCATTTCCTCTCTACTCCTTCCCTGACGTTAGACTGTTGGGTTCGGGAAGCTTTTCTTCTTGTTTGGGTGGGCACAGTCTCCTCGGGGTGCATGTCGTGCCCCGTGGCCGTGGCGCCTGCAGGGGCTGAGCGTGCCGGTGCCCCACACCGAAGGACCCCATTGCCCTGGGCGGGCCTGAGGTTCTGCTCCGGGGCACACGTGTCCGCCTCGTGTGCACTTACGTCTCCCACGTGGAATCTGGGGACATTTCAGAGAGAGGGGGTGACCTCCCAGCGTAGGGGCTTCAGTGGAGGCCAAGGGGCAGGACCGTGAAAGCCAGGAAAGCACACGCATGTGCCGGCGCCAAAGTGCTCCACGTCCGCGGGACACAGAATGTCCAGAGGCTGCGGGCCCGGCGCTGCCGCGGGGTGTCCGGCCGGAGGGCGCTGAGGCGGAGCCCGAGGCCGCCCTGGGGCCTCGTCAGATGCAGGCCGGGACCCCGCAGGTGGAACGAGCCCTCTGGGCGCCTGGAGCCGCTGAAGGGGCGTCAGCTGCCTTCAGAATCACCCTGGCGCCTCGGCCGGAGCTGACATCTTCCAGCAAGAGCTGCCGAGGCCGGCAGCCCCACATCCCCGAAAGGGAAGCGGCCAGATGGGGGTGTGGGTGCTGGCCGGGCAGCTGCTCAAGGCGACGGGCGGGCTGACTCGGGAGACACCAGGATGGCCCACGTCACCCTGTGGCCGGGCCACCCCCAGGAGTCCTGATGCGGACGTGGAGCCTGGGTGCGGCGGCCGTGGGCGGGCCCGGGAGGCCTCGGCGCCACCGCACAGGCACGGAGGAAGGGGCGGCGCCGGAGCCTGGTCCCCGCAAGGCCAGGTCACGGCTCTGGGCCCAGGGAGGGCCTCCCACACCGCTGCGGGGTCCGCGGGTCCGTATGCAGCACCACGGTCATCACGGTCATCGAGGGATTCCCACGCTTTCGTGAGGTGCTTTGAGGACAAAACCACGGAGAGAGGGCTTTCCGGGCAGCCCCGTGGCCCCTCCCAGCCCGGCCGCTGGGGAGCCTCCCGGGAATCATGGCATCGGGCCTTGCTGGCTTTGCGGGAGCCCCAGGAACCCGTGATTCCTCACCAGGGGCCGTGCCTGGGGCGCCCGCGGGGCCAGGTGTGTGGCTCGCTGAGACCCGGGGCAGAGCCGCCCACCCCACCTGGATGCGTCCTCCCCGGGCGCTGGCCCTCCCTGTGTCTTCTGCACAGAGGCTCGGCCCTCGGGGGCGGGGTCAGCTGCCGTGGGCCTGGGGTGCGGTTGTCCCGAGGACCCCGAGGCTTGGTGAGCAAGTCCGAAGACCTGCCTCAGGAGGGGTCTCAGGGCTGCCTCTCAGGCTTGAGACCCCAGGGCGGGCACCCTCCAGGGCGTGTCCAGGGCAGCAGGGCCGAGGCAGAGGACAGTTTCCTCGGCCACCCAGTGTCTCGGGCTGCCCGCTGCCCCTGGCGCCGCCTCCAGCCTGGGCCACAGACCCCCCAGAGGTCAGATCACTGGGACGGACCCACTGTCCAGAGGGGAGGCCGGGCGCACAGGGGACCCGGCACCCCGTGCTCGGCAGTGGGAGCACAGCCGCGAAGAGACACACAAAATTCGGATTTCCTGGAGCCTACGCTAACAAAGCAAAGAAACTTCATGTGATCGCTGTGTAGAAAAACATCTGAGAACATTCAACGTTCATCCACGAAAAAATTCTCCGCAGACTAAGAATAGAAAGGCATTTCCTTGACTGAACAAGCGGTTTGTTCAAAAGCCTTCAGCAAATTTACAATCTCAAACAGCAAACCAGACGACGCTCCCCATAAGAGCCCAAGTGGGAAGTACACCTCCAACACGTCTTCTCAGCCC
>NW_027536097.1:0-827 GCF_008692635.1 Crocuta crocuta
TCAGTGGGATACATCACATCAGCAAAATGGGGAAAAAAAGTCCTATGACATCTCTACAGATGCAGAAAAAGCATCTGACACAGTTTCATGTCCACTTATGATAAAAACTCTCAACACAATAGGTACAGAGGGAATGTACCTCAGTATAATAAAGACCAGAGAGGACAAAGCCGCAGCTAACATACTTAATGATGAAAGACTGAAAGAGTTTCCTCTAAGGTCAGGGACAAGTTGAGGATGCCTACTCTTGCCATTTTTATTCAACATATTATTGGAAGTCCTAGCTGCAGCACTAAGAAAAAGAAATAAAAGGCATCCAAATTACAAAGGAAGTAAAACTCTCACTATTCACAGATGACATGATACTATATATAGAAAACCCCAAATCATCCACCCCAAAACCATTAGATTCAATAAGTGAATTCATGAAAATTGCAGGATACAAAAGTCAATATTGAGAAATCTGTTACATTTCTATATAATAACAAACTACCAGAAAGAGAAATTAAAATAATCCAATTTACAACTGCATCAAGAAAAATAAAATATCTAGGAGAAAATTTAGCCAAGGTGAAAGACCTGCGCTCAGAAAACTGATGAAAGAAACTGAAGATGATGCAAATACACAGAAAGATATTAAGTACCGCGGACTGGAAGAATAGTGTCAAAATACCCGAAGAAGTCTACAGATTCAACACAATCCCTATCAGAACACCAACGGCCTTTCGCACAGAAGTGGAACTAAAATAATCCTAAAATTTGTACGGAGCCACAGAAGACCATGAAGAGCTAAAGCAGCCTTGAGAAAGAAAAGCAACTCGGTGGGA
>NW_027536098.1:0-219 GCF_008692635.1 Crocuta crocuta
AGCACCCCTTCTTAATAAAGACTCTAGAGAAAGTCGGGATAGAAGCAACGTACGTAAACATCATCAAAACCATATATGAGAAGGCTTCAGCTAACATCGTCCTCAAGGGGAAAAACTGAGAGCTTTCCCCTTGAGATCAGGAACATGGCAGGGATGTCCACTCTCACCATGGTAGTTTAACATAGTGCCGGAAGTCCTAGCATCAGCCATCAGACAACA
>NW_027536099.1:0-564 GCF_008692635.1 Crocuta crocuta
TACCACTTAATCACATATAAGTCATTGATCAAAGTGATTTATTTGTTTCCCCTGATGACTCACTTTCCTCTTCCGTAAAGGAAAATCATAACAGTATCTTCCAGGCTTGTTGTGCGAGATGAAGGAGTCAATGCATGCAAAGCATTTAGCACGGCTCTTGAAACACTTTGAGTATGCAGTATACATTAGCGGTTCATGTGAGCTTGACTAATACGCAGTTCAACAAAATTTCAGTCTTGTTGGAGTCCTTGTGAAATGATTTGACCACAGGCAATATTCGGAACTAAATGCTCTTTGGGAAAACCATAAGTTGGGTTTGTCAAAGTGATTGATCCAATGGCTTACATGGAATTCTTGCTTTTCCCACAGAGCATGGATTGTCAAAATGAAAGTCAAACGCAGGCCAAAAAGAAAACTGCTTACCTTTGTGGTATATGAAACTGGGAGAAGGGCTTTAAGATAAACACCAAATTGACTGAAAGATTAACTAGCTTAGTGACTATATATATATACACACATATGCGCGCGCGCACGCACACACACACACACACACACACACACACA
>NW_027536100.1:0-1518 GCF_008692635.1 Crocuta crocuta
TTTCAAGAGCCGTGCTAAATGCTTTGCATGCATTGACTCCTTCATTTCGCACAACAAGCCTGGAAGATACTGTTATCATTTTCCTTTACGGAAGAGGAAAGTGAGTCATCAGGGGAAGCAAATAAATCACTTTGATCAATGACTTATATGTGATTAAGTGGTAGAGGTACGATTTGCACTGAGTTTTCTCATCGTCTGCTGCGCCAGAATTCTTCTGTTGCATTTTACAACCAGCCAGTTTTCACAAGACAGATCTAAAATTTAGTGAATTTAAATCATTTACCTGGATCACATTAACTAGTCAGTGATGGAGCAAGGAGCAGCGAGAGCTTCTGGAAGGCAATGATGTGGGGTGTAAAGAACAGAGGCTCTGTGGATAGACCTGGATAGGGCTTTAAATTGTGCTCTTTGGCAACAACCTCTGTTGAAAGGCATGTGCATATTTCACTGTTACTCCCGATCTAGGCTTTTTCCTTTGTACTTCTGGCCAAGGAAAAGACCATTAGCGAGGTGGTACCTCTCTTGGTATTGAGAACATGGAATTCTAGTAGGAAACAAAAAAGTGAGGGAACAGTACTGCTAGCAGAGAACAGAAATCAAGTCTATAGGAAGATGGCACAAGCTTTGTGCTATTCATCTCAACTAGTAGGTGGCAGATCTGGGTTCCTCACCCTGTGGAACGCAGCCTCTTCCCATTACCAACCTTGTTTCCGCACATCACAACTCAAAACCAAAAACGCCCTCCACCTTTGGCTGAACCTATTATCACACCACCTGCTAACATTGATTGAAAGCTTGCTTTGTGCTCAACACCTTCCACCTCTATTTAATCTTCACAGCTATGCTTCCAGGGGTGTGCTATTATCCCCGAAGTACAGAGATGGAAACTGAGACTTAGAGAAGTTAGGTCCTGAGGTCACATAGCGTATAGGTGGCAAACCCCACTTTACTGCAAGGAACTACATGCAGTGGGTTTGAGATTCTGATCCTCCATCTCTCTGTTCCCAGTGTCTTTACATTTACAAGACCTTTAGATTCCACTTACCTTCCTCTCAACAGCACACATATTCCCTCCTCTATCCTGTACTTCTTAGTGGATTTTATCCACGGGTGTTTAATACTTTGGGGGAATCTGAGTGACTCTTAACTGCATCAGAAGAATAATCACTGAGAACACTCAAATTATACTTGAGATTAATTGGTCAAAATGGAAACATACGCCCTGATAAACTCAAATTACACAAACATTGGCAAGCTGAGAGTATTTGATTAAAAGAATGCCAGAGTAAAGAATGATTCTTTTAACCGAAACCTCAAATCCCACATCTAGCATATAAGCTTTGGGAAAATGGAGAAATGATAGAAAGGAAATATACCAAGGTTTATGAGGCCACTTTATCAAGGAAGCAAAATATTGTTTCTATTCATCTTTGTTCAAGGAGCTACATAATTCTGAAAGTTACTCTGACATTTATAAGCTTTTTTTCTATCTACCTATCTATCTATCTATCATCTATC
>NW_027536101.1:0-333 GCF_008692635.1 Crocuta crocuta
TCTCCCCACGCCCCTCAGCCTGGTCCCCACAAGCAGCCACAGTCCCAGCCTCCGCACCCGCCCCGCTACCGGACAGCGCCTGGGCCTCCGTAGCCGCAGCCCAGGGTCTGGGGGTGGGGAAGGCGGGCGCTGAGGCCTCCCACCCCCAGCCCCGGGCCGGGCCGGAGGTTTGGGGGTGGGGGCACAGCGCACAAAGCGCCGCCCGAGCCCCGCGCCGCGGGGACGCCCCCCGCCCAGGCCGGGGGAGGGGATCGAAGGGATGAGGCTTTGCCCTCCGGAGCCGGGGAAAGCTCCGCGGAGCAGCCGGGTTGGGGGAGGGGGCGCCGGAGCTGC
>NW_027536102.1:0-248 GCF_008692635.1 Crocuta crocuta
GATCCTGTTGATAGATGCAGAAAAAGCATTTGACAAAATAAAGCACCACTTCTTAATAAAGATCCTTGAGAAAGTCGGGTTAGTAGGAACTTACTTAAACATCATCAAAGCCATCTAAGAGAAACCCTCATCTAACATCATCCTCAATGGGGAAAAACTGAGAGCATTCCCCCTGAGATCAGGAACACGACAGAGATGCCCAATCTTACCACTGTTGTTTAACATAGTGCTGGAAGTCCTAGCGTCAG
>NW_027536103.1:0-218 GCF_008692635.1 Crocuta crocuta
GTCAAAAAAGAAATAAACTGTAAAGTATATAAAAATTAAAAGAAAAAGAAGAAAAATGATTTTTTCCTTAAGGTAAAGTTTTTTTCAGTTTTGAGTATAAAAATTTTTCATTGTATTCTTCTGATAGTAGAGAGTGAAGGGGCGCCAGGGTGGCTCAGTTGGTTAAGCATCTGAGTTTGGCTCAGGTCATCATCTCACCATTCGTGGGTTCGAGCCCC
>NW_027536104.1:0-660 GCF_008692635.1 Crocuta crocuta
TCCCAACTACCCATTTGTGTAGTTAATGTCAAAAATATTACATTTCTGTAACATCAAACAATATAGTTACGTATCTAATGTTTTATGCAATTACTTCCTAAGTCTAGTAAAGATTAACCCAAAAAATATGCAATTATACCACATTGTTTGTTAACTACATAATTACCTTTATATTATTCTTTCTCTATTCTTTCATGACGTTTCAAACTACTGTCAGATATCACTTGCTTCACACTTAAATAACTTTCTTTTGTCCTTCCTATAAGCCATTTTGCTAATGACAAGTTCTCTCCGTTTTTGTTTACCTGAGAATGTCTTTTCATCAAGGAAAATAAATTTCCCTTTCATTTTTGAAAGAAAGCTCTGTTGGCTATAAAATTCTTGGTTGACAATTTTTTACCTTCAGAAAATTGAATATGGCACCCTAATCCTATAGTCAACAGTTTCTGAACAGAATTCAAGTGTTAAAGTCCTGGATCGTGATGCCTCCTGCTTTGGTTTTCTTTTTCAGCATTATTTTGTCTATTCAGAGTCTTTTGTGGTTCCATATACATTTAGGATTGTTTGCCCTACCTTTGAGAATGCCAGTGCAATTTTGATGAGGATTGCATTAATGTGTAGATTGTTTTGGGTAGTATTGACATTTTAACAATATTTGTT
>NW_027536105.1:0-282 GCF_008692635.1 Crocuta crocuta
TGGGGACTGTGTACTATCAAGGCTCTTCCCAGCTGTAAAATGCTTTAAGCTCCTGTCTGTATCAGAAACTGGGTGCCAGTGGCCCACCTGGAACAAGGGTACCTTCCGTGGACAAAGACGCAAATCGTATACATAACCAGCTTCTATGAAATCAGAACCTTCTTCCAACACTGAACAAACAAGCCTACGAGGCGGGAGTAACACGCAGCTCACATCTGGCCACATGCTGACGCTTTTCCTCCCCACCCCTTGGTAACAAGGAGCAGACTGGCAAAATAGTTC
>NW_027536106.1:0-2303 GCF_008692635.1 Crocuta crocuta
ACACATCATTCTGGGTGAAATTTTAAAATTTTAAATGTTTACACCCACGCTTTCAAACAACCCTTGTCTGACACATTCCTCAAGACCATGCGATCCCGACTTCACCGGCATGGCTGCTCAGTGGTCCAGCTGGAAAGCCACGGCAGGGGCCACTGGGCAGGATCACGGGGAGCGACTGAAAGGGGGCACGTGTGTCCCCTCCTGCTCCTGAGTTTGTTTACAATGGACTCAAGCAAGGGGGAATGATGGCTCCAACTGGTGAAATACAGCTTTACATGAAACAAGTTGTCAAAGGCCGGAAAAGGGAAGTGAAACAAGGCAATTTCTAGGTGGGGTAAGGGGTAGGGGGGACATGGAGCCTGCCCGCCCCCGGCGGCTTGTGCAGATTCTGTGAGCATCTTGTCTTACAACAGACAGACCCTGCCAGTCACTGAAGCTTTCTGCAAATACCCCAGTGCTAAAGCGACTTCCCCAGGAAAAAGATACCGAAATTTAAAAAAAGAAAGAAAGACACACCATAAAGGGATGACTCCAGACAGTCACAGGAGACCAGGGGGTGCCGGGAGCAGCTGTCGGCGACGGCGCCCCACCGCCAACCCCGTCTGATATGTGTTAAGTTTTCAAAGAGGACAAGTTTGGTCCACTTTCTTTCTGACGCCCATAAACACTGTGAACTGAATACAAAAATATTCCCTGAATAGGAAATAAGAACTTGCCGTTTGCAGTGTAAATGTCCCACCGCACCTGCACCTCTGCGGGGAGGGGCTCCATCCCTGTGCACCTCCCACCTGCAAGGTGCGTGCTTTGCCGTCATTTCTGCTCAGCCATCGTGACCAACTTTTTCGGATAACAATTGGGCAGTTAGGTAGCCATCTGGGTAAAGGTGACCCTTAAAGCCCCGTCTCCCAGGAGAAGTCGGTCTCATTAAGACCAGACCGATTAGTGGTCTGGTTGAGCGGCCACAGCCACTCACTGGTATGAGTTAAATGCTCACACTTCAGACCGTGACCTCATTTCCCTGCAGCATCAGAAGGAAATCCTGTTTACGGGATGGCCAGCCTTGCTGTGAGTCCGGGACAGAGGACGACAGAGATGTGACAAGGGGGTGGTCACACGTGCCTGCGGGAAGTGGCCTGGCACAGAGATTGTGGAGGTAAATGCGTGTGTGCATGTTGATGAGTGTGCAGAGTGTGTGCGCGCACACACGTGTGCTCAAGTGTGCACCCATGTTCGTGCACGCTGAGGGGCAGTGGAGCACGTGGGCGCGGGCGTGGGTGTGTGCCCACGTGAGGACGCCAGCAGTAAGTGCGGCTCAGAGGGACCCTGTCAGCCCTAAGTTAGTGTGTCACCCCTACGCCGCACACACCCCCTCCCTGGGCACGCCCCTCCCCCACACCCGCCCCTGCTCACACGTGAGAACATTGTCTGGGTCATGCTTGCTCCCCGCAACGGCTGTGCTGCAAGCACCCTGGACGGCAAGAAAAGGCCTAAAGCCGTCGTGTCCCCTGGCCTCTCCCTCGGTGGTCTGTGTGCTGCCCACGTCCCCTGGGCCCCTCGCCGGGCGCCTGAGTCACTGTCAGAGGCTGCCCCCGTTTCTAGAACCTACTCTGCCTGCTCAGAGGGACAGGCTGGCAGGTGCCGTCCTCCCGGGGCAGGTGGGCTGGGGGAGCGGGTGTCCCAGCTCGCTCCCCGGGACCCCGTGGGAGGCTCTTCCTGGGGCCCCGCCCAGGGTCCCCTCCCTGGGGTTTGCTGGGCCCCCGCCCAGCACGGCTCCCCCTCCAGATCCCGCACTTGCTTCCAAGCAGAGAACCTGACATTACAGTCGCGCCCGTGGGCCTACGTCCACCTTCAGGCCGTGTGTGCGTGTCAGGCGTGCCCCATCCTGCCTCCGCTCTTCACCGCGCTGAGCAGGGGCGCAGGCGCGACTTCCTGCCGTCTCGAGGGACGTTTCCCTCCCTGTCACCCGCACCTGGTGTGAAAGCTGGTGGCCAAATGCGCTGTCGTGGACGACATGGCCGGCTTTCTACCTCACTGCAGCCAAAAGCAGCCTTTTCCTGTAGTGTGTAAAACGCCATGTTTGAGAATGAGAAGAAGCCTGAGGAAAACGGCCGGTAACGCATCCCCGGTAACACAGGAGATCCTCTGTGCTCTGCTGGCCGTGACTTGAGCTACAAGAAAACAATATAAAATAACTGAAAAGGGGCGCCTGGGTAGCTCAGTTGGTTAAGCCTCTGACTTCAGTTCAGGTCATGACCTCCCCATCTGTGGGTTCGAGCCCCGTGTCGAGCTCTGTGCTGACAGCT
>NW_027536107.1:0-903 GCF_008692635.1 Crocuta crocuta
TGTGTTTTGGTACTCTTGGCTTATTAATTAGGGCAATAATAGGAGGTCTGGTGAAGATTAAAATTAATGCATCTAAATCGCTTATGTTATTGCATAGCACATAGTAAGTATTTTGTGATCCTTAATATTATTACTCATGGTCCTTTTTTAAATCTGAGCACTGTAGTGTTATTCTCACACTCTTATTTTATTCAATTTCTTAATATCTGTCAGTAAGTTACTTGGGCAGATCTCTGTTAAACCTAAGCATATAGAATAATGAATGTTATTCTGCTATCAATTCTAAACAGTACTCAAACCTTACATATACTGAGTACCTTAATGAACCCAACACCATTGGACTCATTCTATAGCACTGTACCAGCTACAGGATACTCCGAAGTTCTTACTTTGGGCCTTTGTCTATAACAAACTGTACCTTTTTAGCAGTGTGAGGTTCACATGACTCAACCTATGTATTCAAATCTGTGATAAATAATTTCTACTGAAATTCACTGAGTCATCAATTGATATAAAATTCATTCTTTTACTTTCAAATCACATTTAGGATGTCTTTTTGTTTGTTTTGATCAACTTCTCTTCATTTGCCCTCAGCCTGAATCAGTTTTGTAATTTATCTCAGAGTGCAAAGGAAAAGAAGTATTGTCAACATGACTCCATCCTATTCTCAGTGAAGAAGTGTGTTGATGTATAATTTTAATTTGATAAGAGAAATTTGATTTAGTTTCTCAGTGTGATCTTTTTTAGTGTTCTATGCCACTGGGTTTTCAGATGTTAATATACAAGTTATATGTGCATGATTATATCATAAGTATGTTCCTTCAGTCCTGGTCTTTGAGGGGCACCTGGGTGGCTCAGTTGGTTAAGCATCCGGCTTCCACTCAGGTCATGATCTCACGGTTC
>NW_027536108.1:0-314 GCF_008692635.1 Crocuta crocuta
AGGAAATTATTAAAGTTATATTGTAATATATTAGAATGGTGGTTTTAAAATATGTCCATGAATTCTGTAATAATCCTCCACTTAAGAGATGGTGTTTAGGGGCACCTGGTGGGTGGATGAGTCAGTTAAGCATCTGACTTTGGCTCAGGTTGTGATCTCATGGTTTGTGGGTTTGAGCCCTGCTTGGGATTTCCTTTCTCTACCTCTCTCTGCCCCTCCCCTGATCATGCTCTCTTTCTCTCCCCCCATCTCTTCTCTCAAAATAAATAAATAAATAAACTTCAAAAAAACAGAGATGTGCTTAATTCCCTTCC
>NW_027536109.1:0-1157 GCF_008692635.1 Crocuta crocuta
ATTATCATTTATTGATTGCCAGCTCCGATCTAGTATCACTCTTTGCACTCTTTGTTTTATCGCTCTTCGTTTTTTAAAATCTTCATGATAATCCTGTGACATAGTTGTTAGTCCTTCTCATTTACATATGAAAAAATGGGCCTGAGCAGTTATGAGGCTTAATCAGTGTCACATGTCATAGTAAGTGGTGTAGGTGCAAGGAAACCAGGTCCCTGGAGTACGAATTCCAGATTCATTCTCCTGTACTCGTCTATGGACTTCGCCCTGACTTCATTAACAGAGTAATATTTTCCTCCTCTCAATTCCTGTAATATATTGTTAGCACATCTTAAGACACACATTAATTTCTGCTTTATATTTCACTTATTCATGTGCATCCTATATCTCTATACGACGAGAACTAAATCTAATAGTTTCAGTCCTTGGAGGGCATGAAAATCACCTGTGAACTTCTTTTTTCCAATTTGTTTTTATTGTGGTAAAACACATGGAACAAATGTTATCATCTTAATGCTTTTAAGCCTACAATTGAGTGATATTAAATACATTTATAATGTTGCACAAATCATCACTGTCAATCTCCATAACTCTTTTCATTTTATAAAACTGAAACTTGACCCATTAACAAATAACTTTCCATTTCCCCTCCCCCTAGTCTTTGGGAACCTCCATTCTATTTTCTGTCTCAATGATTTTGACTACTCTAGGTACCTCATGTAAGTAGAATCATACAGTATTAATTTTTTTGTGACTGCCTTATTTCACGTGCATAATACCCTCAAGTTTCATTCATGTTGTAGAATATGTGAAAATTTTCTTCCCTTTTAAGGCTGAACAATATTCTATTGTATGTATATACCACATTTAGCTTATCAATAGATATTTAGGTTTCTTTGTGTTTTAGCAATTGTGAATAATGCTGCTATGAAGATGGTATACAAATATCTCTTCAAGATCCTGTTTCCCAGGCACCTGGGGGGCTCAGTAGGTTAAATATTCAACTCTTGGTTTCAGCTCAGATCATGCTCTCAGTTTGTGAGTTCAAGCCCAGAATGGAGCTTTGTACTGCTGGTGCGGAGCCGGCTTGGGATTCTCTCTCTCCTCTCTTTGCCCCTCCCCTGCTCATTCTCTCTCTCTCCTTCTCTCTCTCTCTCTCT
>NW_027536110.1:0-1255 GCF_008692635.1 Crocuta crocuta
TGCCACCAGCCTTGTTCAGCCAGAGTGGGCTGCTTTTCCTTCTCTGGAGCCCTGCTGCTGCACCCCATGCATAGGTGGAATGGATAGCCTCGTCCTCACACATGGCTCCCATCTGAAGCCATGCCATGGACGCCCCTCGTCGCTCCATTCTCTCCCCATAGCCTGTCTCTCTTCACACAGTCCAGGTCAGATCAGTACCATCATGTCACAGACCCAACCCAGACCAATCTCATCTTCTCCACACCACGCCTCCCCCCTCCACTAAACACACCCTGGGAAACAGCCTCCTGGGAGTAGTTTGTTAGAAGGTGAATTCAGGAGAAGTAATCCAGGGCCCTAAGCCTTGGGGGAAAGGAGTGGGAGATGCTTGGCCTCATCTTCTCAGTTCAGGTTAGTCAAGCTTTGGTCCTGAGGGATTCTCGTTCAATAGGTTTGGGGGTGTGGCTGAGCACTGTTACTTGTTTATCCAAACATCTTCAAATAATGCCAATGTACCTCTAAGGCCAAGAACCACCACCTAGGTGTTCCCAACCGCCAGGAGGAAGTCAGCATCCTCTAACATCTCAAGACCTCTGGAAAAGAAAAATAATATCATAAATACCAAAGATTGTTTTTAAACCAATGAGACATTGGATTAAACTATTAAAAGTATGCTCAAGACCCAGCAGAGTTTGGGACCCAATAACACCTAATCTTTAGATGGCTTCGAACCTGGCACAGGGCATTAAGAATCTGCAGTTACACCGGGATGCTTGCTTAGGTCTCTGCATTGCTTTTCCCATTGCTTCAACCACAAAGAAGAAACCAGAAACGTAGACCTGCCACAAAAGACTTCAGCTGTGAGAACAATGCTCCCCTGACCAACAAGGCCAAGACGGAACTGAAGTGTGTCTGAGCAGACTGCTCCCCTTGGTGTACCCCCGGGGCAAGAGCCTGCTGTTCGTATTCTAGCCCAGGGGCCCATCAGCCTTCACACTGCTTCCCCCTCCATGCTATTATTCCCACACTGCTTCTATAGGTGCGGTTTCAACTTCCTGATGACATCCATCCACCTCCAGAAAGGTGGAAGAGATCTTCCTTAACAGGCTCTCTGAGAGCCTTCCTCAACATATGATATTTCACAGACTCCTAGTCATCCTCAACATGGAAGAGGAGAAACATAGCCCCATCTGGCCATCTTACATGCTTACATTTTTAAATATTTTACGAGAAATGGTATTTTAAAGTAGCACTCAGAAATTACTTTTTTTTTTTT
>NW_027536111.1:0-622 GCF_008692635.1 Crocuta crocuta
CACTATGGAGCTTTAAAATAGTTATGGTGAATTAAAAAATGTGATAAATGAGATACATAGTAAACTGGAGGGGTCCAATGCAAGGAGAGAAGAGGCAGAAAGGAGAGGAAGTGATTTAGGAGACACAATTATAGAAAAAGAAGAAACTGAGAAAAGGAGAGATAAACTGAACCAGGAACATGAAAGAAGAGTTCGAGAGATCAGCGATTCAATCAAATGGAACAATTTCCGTATCCTAGGAATTTCAGAAGAGGAAGAGAGAGGGAAAAGTGCTGAAGGAGTCCTGGAACAAATTATAGCAGAGAACTTCCCAACCAAGAGAGGTTGAAATTCAAGAGGCACAGAGAACTCCCCTCAGATGTAACTTGAATCAATCATCTGCACGATATATCATAGTGAACTGGCAAAACATAAGGACAGAGAGAATTTTGAAAGCCGCTACGGAGAAAAGGGCCCTAACATACAAATGGAAACCGATCAGATTGGTGACAGACCTAACTACTGTAACTTGGCAGCCCAGAAAGGAATGGCAGTAGATCTTCAATGTGAAGAACAGAAAAAATATGCAGCCAAGAAACCTTTATCCAGCAAGCCTGTTATTCAGAATAGAAGGAGAGATAAA
>NW_027536112.1:0-960 GCF_008692635.1 Crocuta crocuta
CACTTCAGAAAACTGGGCATAAAGTAGCCTCTCTTCCATCACTTGGGTATAAGTGCACACCTATATTTTTCTGTCTCCCTCCAGGTTCGTCAATGCTTTTGACACTGCATGAAGTTTCTTAGGCTAGGCATGCTGCCAGGGCTCTGTGTCACATGACTGAGGGCCTTCTCTAAAGAGAATGCATGAACCACTCATTAGCATAATTTAAACATTAATTATGAAAACAGTCCCCAAATGCCATGAAAACAAATAAACCACTGAGCCACTACTGAGCAAACTACCTTACTGCTGAGGCTCAGACAAACAATAGAATGATTAGCAAAAACACATTACTAGGCTCCGTTGTATTTCACACAATATTTCACAATCCATAGGGCCCACCTCCGATTCCCCATAAATAAGATATACAATTTAATGGTTCTCTTTTATCTTACACATCATAGTGAATCTGTGAGAACATCACTTAACCTCTTCAATCCATCTTTCAACCACTGTTTACTTACAGATAAGAATGAACAGAAATGTAACCATTTTTATTTTATTCTATGAATATGTACTTTTATGTTGTCTCTGATAAAGTGAAAATATATATTGATATATAGAAAAATCGCTATTGCCATATATAAAGAATGATTTTAAAGATTACTGAAATATAACCAACTATAGAATTCAGCATTTTTGGTAGACATTGAATCCATTTCAAGGTGTTTTATTATTTGGGATTATAGAAAGACATCATCACAGCCTAGTTTTTCCAATAGGTCAATTTTAAGATATGTACAGAGATTATAACATGAAAATGAAGGTATAATGCCAACAGCCTACATGAATTTTACACTAGGTAGAAATTAATGAAAAGTTATCTAGTATTATAATTATTCTCTGCTAACAAAAGAACTTACTTTTTAATTATTTGATACTGATTCTTTTTTTTATGTTTTTTTATTTATTTCTTGGAGA
>NW_027536113.1:0-970 GCF_008692635.1 Crocuta crocuta
TGGATCAGTTCTAGTAGGCTTCTGGTGGAGTCTGCCAGGTTTTCTGAGTATCATGTCGTCTGTGCAAAGTGAAAGTTTGACTTTGCCAATTCTGATGCCTTCTATTTCCTTTTGTTGTTTGATGGCTGATGCGAGGACTTCCAGCACTATGTTAAACAACAGTGGTGAGTGGACATCCCTGTCGTGTGCCTGATTTCAAGGGGAAAGCTCTCAGTTTTTCCCCATTGAGGATGATGTTAGCTGAGGGCTTCTCATAGATGGCTTTTATGATGTTTAAGTAAGTTCCTTCTATCCTTTCTCGAGACTCTTTAAGAAAGAATGCTGTATTTTTGTCAAATGCTTTTCCTGTGTCTATCGACAGGATCATATGGTTTCTATATTTTCTCTTTTTAATGTGATATATCACATTGATGGATTTGCAAATATTGAACCTTCCCTGTAATGCAGGAATGAATCCCACGTGATTATGGTGGAGTATTCTTTTTATGTGTTCTTGAATTCGATTTGCAAGTATCTTGTTTAGGATTTTTGCATCTGTATTCATCAAGGATATTGACCTGTAGTTCTCTTTTTTTGCTGGGTCTCTCTCTGGCTTGGAATTCAAAGTGATACTGGCTTTGTAGAAGGAGTCCAGAAGTTTTCCATCCATTTCTATTTTTTTGGAATAGCTTGAGATGAATGGGTAGTAACTCGGAGTTAATGTCTGGTAGAATACTCCATGGAAGCCATCTGGCCCAGGGCTCTTATTTGTTGAGAGATTTCTGATAACTGGTTCAATTTCTTCACTAGTTATGGGTCTGTTCAGGTTTTCGCTCTTCCCGTGTGAATTTTGGCAGTGAGTTGTGTTTAGGAATTTGTCCATTTCTTCTAAGTTGTCCAGTTTGTTAGCATATAATTTTTCATGGTATTCTCTTTTAATTGCTCATATTTCTGAGGGATTGATTGTAATAAGTCAATTTTCATTCATGAT
>NW_027536114.1:0-252 GCF_008692635.1 Crocuta crocuta
TAGCTGTGACCACTCCACAGAAACAGAATGACTCCTTCACGCAAAATTTGGTTTGCACGTCAAGACTAATGACACATTTACCGAGAGTATGAAAAAGTTTGTTATTCACATTATGAGGGCTTTAGGAGAGAGCAGGGGGTGCTCTCCAACAGGTTCAAGAATGGCTTGAGAGAGCAGAGAAAGGAGGCTGACTTGGTTTTTGTGGGCACAAGGGAATGAAGCTGCAGTGAGTGTTCCCACACAGAGGTCACG
>NW_027536115.1:0-219 GCF_008692635.1 Crocuta crocuta
CCCTTAAAGTGAGGGTGTTGCATAGGGGCCAGATCAGTCTCCCCAACCCTTGGGGTGTGTCAGAGTGGGCTGTGCCCTCTTCCACAGCAGCAATAGCACTAATGGCAACCATAATTCCCCATCCTTATTTATGCTGAGACGGAGCTGTGGAGGTGGTGAAGGGCTGGGTGGAGATAGTCCTGGAAATAGATGCCCGTGTGTGTGGAACAGACATTCTTT
>NW_027536116.1:0-551 GCF_008692635.1 Crocuta crocuta
CTCCAGGCTAGGCATTGAGTCTACTTAAAACAACAACAACAACAACAAAAAACAAATAAAATTTCATCTTTGAGCCTGGCTCCCAACACAGGGCTCCTAACCCCCTTGAAATTTCCTGCGTGACAGGAGTGCCTTTTGTTCTAATGAGATGACCGAGCGGGCTCCTGCATGGCTCCAGGAAGGGGGCTAGTCATCAGAAAGACCACGCCATGACTAGAAGCTTGGAATTCTACCCTCCATTCCCCAAAGGAGAGGGGCTGGAAACGGAGTTAATGATGGGTCCTGCCTCTATGAGGAAGCCTCTATAAAACCCTAATTGTACAGAGTTTGAGAGCTTCCAGGTTGACTAACACGTCTACAGATCAGGGCGGTGACATACCCCAACTCCACAGCAAAGAAGCTTCTGAGATCCAGACTACCCCGGAGCTTGGCCTGTGGATGTCTTCAGCCGGCTGTTTATCCATATCCTGTATCATGTCCTTTAATCAACTCAGCAATGTAAGAGTCTCCCTGACTTTCTGTGAACTGTTCTAGCAAATAATCAAATCCAA
>NW_027536117.1:0-1521 GCF_008692635.1 Crocuta crocuta
CTTTATTGGGAAGGCTTTTGGAGGCACCTGGGCTCCTGCCTTGCCTTGAAGGTGGGCAGAGTTGGACACTAAAGAAAGGAAGGGTTAGGAAAGAGCAATTTTGCATGCCTAGTGCATCCTGATCCCACCACAGCTCAGTGGTTAGGAGTTTTGGTTGTAGAATCTGACTTCTCGGGTTCAAATCCTGGCTCTACCTTTTACTGTCGGAGTGACCCCCAGGCAACCTTATTAGCCTCTGCACCTCAGGTTTCTCATGTTTTGAAGTGGAGGTTAGAAATAATCCCTAATTGACAGGGTTATTACAAGGATTAAATAAGCTGAAATATGTAATGGGCTTAGAATAGTGCCTGTCAGGTAGGATACATCTATGGGGCAGTTATTAGATACTAGTGTTAGCTGTTCTTAATATTTTTAATCTATGTGGAGGAACATCGATTGCTGTATCACACCTGACTTCCGCCAGAGCCGAGGAGTAACCCCTCATTGTAGAGTTTAGAGGGAGAAGCTGGTTGTGCACAGAGGCTTCTCTTCTTAGAGGGTAGCTGGAGGACAGGTGTGTGACTCAGCTCCTCCAGATTCAGGTGTGCTCTGGCTCAGAGCTGCATGGATGATGCTGATTCTGAAATCAGTGTTAGAAGGTTCAAATGACTGTGGATATAAGCCCAATTCTCTAATATTAACTTAATAATGATCAAACCTTGGCCCCATCTGCCTGCCTCCTTTGTTTTATTTATCCATTGATTTGAAACTTAAATAAGAATGAGGGTAGCTATTTATTGAGCCATTTTAGAGAACCCGAGTAGGATCACATTTAAATTGAGTAGAAAAGCATGAGTCAATGAATAACAGGGGTCCTAGTGTCTGAAGAACAGAAGATTCATGCTGAGAAATTAGGAAAGCAAAAACAGAGTCAATGTGCTTTGGGATGATCAGTGGGAAAAGCAAACCAGTATACCCTGCATGATCATGAGTGTGAGTTCCTAAATGTCAGCATCCCCAACTAAGTTAATCCCCAGTTTAACAGCCAGGGAATGCAAGTGTTGAAACTCCAGAAAGTGTCATGCCATCTATCTCTATCTATAGAGGACTCGTAATGAGCTCCGACCTCCATCAGTGAGTCACTTCAATGTGTGTAGTGTGTGTGTAGAAGTCAAAGGTGTGGCATGCAGCACAGAGAGCGCTCAGAATACAGAATGCTCAGATCAAAGAGACAGATGCATTCAGTGGACTGCAAGGCCATTCTCCGCCTAAGGGACCGACATGGGCAGAAGTTCATCTGTTGGACAGACGCAGACCAACATTATCTAACACAGTTGTTTACGATGACTCATGAACTAATGTTGGAACCAAACTGGGAGGATGGGCCTTGAAACAAGGAAAGGACATCACAGGGTGGAAGGAAATGGGAGAATGAGTACACAGAAGGGCACAGAACTTGGAATGGTCAACAGTCTGGGTCAGAACAGATACTCCTCTTTCTGGCAGCTCAGAGCCTGGAGCCTGTTTCAGATTCTGTGTCTC
>NW_027536118.1:0-679 GCF_008692635.1 Crocuta crocuta
TCAGGACTGGGTGTTGTCCTTCCCGTCTCTTTCGGTCACTCTCACACCGGGTGGGTCCCGGGGGCCTTTGAGCCGAGCTGTGCAAGGACCGGGCAACCTGCTGTCGGTGGCCTGACTGCGGGCAGGGAATGTGCAGCCCAGCGGGCAGTGCCGATGGCTGCTTCATACCATCTGGTTTGGGGAATGCTTCCTGGGGTCAGATGGCAGTGTTCTCGAGAGCGTGAACACCCCCCCCGCCCCCCCCTCCCCGCCAAGAGGCGCCGGAACCTTCCCCTCTGGCTGCAGAAGCACCCCTGCCGGCCCGCAGGGCCCACCCACAGTCTCCCATCCAGAGTCTAACCGCCTTTCCTGAAGCCGGGGAACGGAAGAGCTACCTCAGAGCCTGTCTGTATCCTCCTAAAATTTGCTTAAAATATGAATCACACAAAGCTCTCTATGTCTGATGGCCATTTTAGGATTTTAAAATTGTTTTAACATAAAAATATTTTTTTCCCGAAAATGCTCCCGGCTCTTTCTCTTATAAGTATTTTTTTTCTCCTGTAAAAAAAAGTCCTTCCCCCCCCCCCACCACCGGCCCTGCCTTCTTACACAAAGCACTTATGCGCCGAAAGTGCCCTGGAGACCTCTGATCCAAAGCAACTAGGAGAAAGGGACAGAGCTGAGCACAGGGCGGAGGGGA
>NW_027536119.1:0-306 GCF_008692635.1 Crocuta crocuta
GCTTCAGGAATAATCAGTACACCTCTGAAACTCCTTGTTAACCCATTTCTATCGGGACTTTCCCCAGGCTTAAGACTCACCGTTATGAATTTTGGGTGCAAGGATTCCTGTCTCTTCCCTTAGTTTTACTACCTGTGTAGGCATTCCTACTAATAGGTTTTTTTTTAAAGCTTTCTGTGTAGGTACATTTATACATGACATTCCTATACACATGAAAGTCCATGCTTACATGCTTATATATATGTGTGTATGCAAGTTTTACTACAGCTTACTTCCTTTCCAGGTCTTTGGGATTCACTTGTATCT
>NW_027536120.1:0-466 GCF_008692635.1 Crocuta crocuta
CTCTCTCTCAAAAGTAAATAAACATTAAAAGTTAAAAAAAAAGAATATAGGGTAAGTGCTATGTTAGGGAGGGAGGGAGAGAGTGTGCGCTCTCTTCCTAGCAGAACACTAATCCTATTTGATTGGGGCTTCACCTCTATGGCTTCATTTGACCTTAATTACTGCCTTACTCTAAATATGGTCACAATAAAAACTAGGGCTTCAGTATACGAATTGAGGGCGGGGGAGCATAAATCAGTCCTCAGGATGCGAGTCATGATAGGACTGGAGATACTATCATCTCTCTCCCAGGATCAATGCAAGATCAAAACTGTGATTGCAAAGTGGTTATTAGCCAAGGCCCTGGCACCTAAGAACAAGCTCTCAATTACCGCTGCTTCTACTGCGAAGGGAAAACATTAATTTATAGAATTAATGGCAGGACTATTTCAGAGTCTGTGTCTCCCTCTCTCTCTGACCCTCCCCT
>NW_027536121.1:0-803 GCF_008692635.1 Crocuta crocuta
ATCAGCATGCTACATATATCTGTAAGAGTGAGATGAACCATATGCCCTTCTGTCTCTTCAGACTTCCCTGATAGCCCCCTGATTCTCCGTGAAATCTTAACACAGCTTGAAAACTGCTTATTACAGAGGAAAAACAATGGCTTTTGCAGCCAGTTGACCTGTGTTCATCTTTGAATTCTGGCACTATTAAATGACTTTGGGCATTTTAACCTGTCTCTCTTCAGTTTCTTCATCTGTCACATAGTGCAGTGATAACCTAGCTAATACTGTTTCGGGGTTGAATATGATAGTATATGCCAATCATCTGGCACATAGTTAAGTCTTTAGGACTAGAAAAAGTAGAGAACAGGTAGAACTCAGAAGTAGGGATAAGGATAGAGTCTTCATTTTATAACAGGGATTAAATCCAGTTGTTGGAGCTCAATCCTGGATTACTGAACACGTAAGTCCCTTCCAGTGAAGGACCAGCTTGATCTTGGTACTGAGGTTGACCTTTGTAGTTGAGTCCAGTGGTGTTAGGTATAAAGATTAAGAAGCCTACAGGGATGGATGGTCTCAAGCAAATCCTTGTCACTTTTTTAAGGCCCATTTACAGTCATAATTGTGGTAGATATAATTGCTGTGTGATTTGTTCTATCACCTGAGACTTTCCACAACACTAAAATAAGCAGTGTGAGAACAATTGAAGGATATGTGAAGATTTGCTCAGGTCGTATGTGCTAGAGTCACAATTCAGACCTAGATTCAGGGTACTTTTCAGTATGTTTACTACAACCTTTTTTTTTTTTTTTTTTTTTTTTTTT
>NW_027536122.1:0-224 GCF_008692635.1 Crocuta crocuta
GAAAGTACATTGTATTCCAGGCCTATTTCAAGAAATTAGAAAAAGTTCAAGCACAAAATCTAACAGCACACCTAAAGGAACTAGAATGAGAGCAACAGGAGCACCCCAAAAACCAGTGGGAAAAGAGAAATAATAAAAATCAGAGCAGAAATAAACAATATAGAAACCAAAAGAAACACTCGAACAGATCAATGAAACCAAGAGTTGTTTTTTTGAAAAAATAA
>NW_027536123.1:0-2084 GCF_008692635.1 Crocuta crocuta
CTGCTCACGCTGTCTCTCTCTCTCTCTCCTAGAAATAAGTAATAAAAATATTTAAAAAAAATTAAAATAAAGTTAACCGAATTTAGAATCTTTTTGGCTTGGGAACCTTCAGGATCTCCCTAAAACGATATGCCAAAGATGAAGCACTTGCTGACTTCTGGAATGACAGGCCACTAGGACTTTGCCCACACCTTCTCCAGGAGGCATGGCAGTGGGGGGGTTAGGAGAGGAGCTCGGAGATCTGTACCCACCCGGGTTCAAATCCCTGCACGGGCCCTGGGGCCGGCTGCCTCATCTGGAAGCCTTGCTTTTGAAAGGACACTAATAAGGCCCGTCTTCTGGGTTTCTGGGAGGATTATACACGAAGACGCTTGAAGATGCTCTGTACCTGATGAGTACTCAGTAAGTGGAAGGCCATTACTATTTTTTGATATTTAAGCAAAAGCCTCTGCCCTGACCGGGGCTGTGAGTTCAAGAATCTCTTTGTTTTGCAGCAGAGAGCCTGGGAACCAGGCTAAGCAGATGCTGCTATCTGGATGAGAGGAAACGATAAGAGGAAATAATGCCGAGGATGAGAGTGTTTAAGCTGGTCTTCAACAGAATTAAAAGAAAAATAAATTCACAGTCCAGATGCAGAATCCTCCCCACCCCCAGCCCCCATTCCCATGGGCGCCCTGGCAACCGCCATTTGCTTCTGGCCTCTGAACTTTCAGACCCCTCCCCAGGTGGGCCTGGAAGGGAGATGCAGGTGGGAGAGGCCGCACAGAGTGCGTCGGGGCAAAGGGGGAGGGGTGTCTCTGGGAGAGTTAGGGCAGCTTGGGGTGTATTCTGCTCCCTGCCACATTCCAGTTCTGCAGAAATCAAACCTCAAGGGCAGTTGTAAAGGGAAAATGAGGTCACAAAATACACAGCTGCAAGGGAGAGTGTGGAAGGAGGCAGGGTAGCGCCCACACCACTTGGCCTGGCAGATGCCAGGGCAGGAGGTGGGCAGAGTCTGCAGGGGACCCTCTCTGGGGCTCAAGAAGTCATGCAGCTGTGGGGCCCCTTACCTACACGAAGGAGAGCTGGAAAGGAAACCTCAGATCTGGCCCGGGAATTCAGGCTCTGATCCTGCCATTACAATCTGAAGGACTGTGTCTTCTTACCTGTAAAATGAATTCTAAAACATCCTCCCTGCCTCTTCACAGACTCCTGGGGAGATCTACAGGGAGAGGTCTACGGACTACTGACATGATCCTTTTAGGGTCTGTCTCCCGCATTAACCAGTTCCTTGAGCACAAGAGCTGTGTCTCATCCATGGGCCTCCGGAGTGCGCAACACACGGCTGGTGTTCCCTAAGTGTGTGTTGAATTGAACAGGACCAGGGGAGAGAGAAGGCAAGCTGCCTTGTGTCCTATGGATAAGGGCTTACCAACCTCTCTATTATATCCTCTTAAAAACAGACCTACCTAGGGACAATGAACAGAGGGAATAAAGTAAAAACACAAAATTATTTGTTGTGCCAGGAGGTTGGGATTACACATAACTTTCGATTATATTGCTATAATGTTTCCAGAGCAAATAAAACCGAGGGAAGGGAGACACAGGGGATCTTAAGATCTTTGAAGAAACCAAATATTTCTGTATTTCCCACAGAACCCACCTCAGTGTCCAGTGTATGTGAATTTAACTTGCTTTGCCCTGGACAGGAACAAAGGGTCTCATACACAACACCGCAGTACGGCCACCACCATTGTGACATCACTCAGACCCACAATAACACACTAGACTTGGCCTACAAAGGAATGTCTGTGCCGTCCCCCTCAAATTACTTCTCTTTCCCCAGACCTTCAATCCCTTTTCCTAATTTCTTTCATATATTTTTTAGAGCCATATAAAAAAAGTACTGCTCCCACAACCATCACTCTCTGATATTAATTTAAAATCATGGTGTGGCAGGGCTCCTGGGTGGCTCAGTTGGCTGAGTGGCTGCCTCTTGAGTTCAGCTCAGGTCATGATCCCAGGGTCATGGGATCGAGCTCTGAGTCCAGCTCCTTAAGGAGTGTGGCACCTGCTTGAGATTCTCTCTCTCTCTCTCTCTCTCT
>NW_027536124.1:0-263 GCF_008692635.1 Crocuta crocuta
ATTCAATGCAATCCCAATCAAAATTGCACCAGTATACTTCTCAAAGTTAGAACAAAGTATTTTAAAATTTGTATGGAACCACAAAAGACCCCGAAGAACCAAATTAATATTGAAGAAGAACCTCTACTACAAAGCTGTCATCGTCAAGACAGCATGGTATTGGCACAAAAACAGACACATAGACCAATGGAATAGGATTGAGAACTCAGAACTGGAGTCACAATTGTATGGCCAACTAATCTTTGACAAAGCGGGAAAGAGTA
>NW_027536125.1:0-954 GCF_008692635.1 Crocuta crocuta
ATTTGTTAAAATTAAGGGACATTGTGGTCTTTGGTAAATAAAAGAGCCTCCATGTACAAACCTGTCTTTATGCCTTTTCAAAGCGAGATAGTTTCATGTAAATACATAAAACATTTGTCACCACGTAAAGCGTGAAGTATGACTTAGAACTGTTACCTTTATGTGGCTCCTTGGACAGCCATACGTCGGTGGCGCCGACCGGAACCTTTCTTGACCGGATGCAGTTGATAATTTCAGAGACACAAAGAGTTGATTGGATTCGATAACTACATTTTTTCCCTCTTCCAGGTGTGCTCACCCTAGAGGACAATAAAGAGGCAGAGAAATGAGGTTGATGGACGTAATGAAAGAAAATTCCTCCATGAGGGATGTGATTCTCAGGGAGGTCTGCTTGCTCGGAATGCACTGAAGGGAAGGGATGGGAGTGACCAGGCCAGGTGCGCAGACACAGGACCCACTGCGGGCGGGGATGGCGGATGGGGCCACCTACTATCACAAACGAGTAATCCATTGTATTTTACCTTATTTTACTTTCATTTCATTTTTTGAGAGAGACAGAGTGAGAATGTGAAAATGGGGGAGGGGCAGAGAGAGGGGACAGAGAGAATCTTAAGCAGACTCCACACTCAGTGGGGAACCTGACGTGGGGCTCAATCTCATGATGGTGATCACATGACCTGAGCTGAAATCAAGAGTCAGACACTTAAATGATGGAGCCCCCCAGGCACCCCAAAAGCAATTAATTCCTGACAAATGATTCATAATAGAAAAGTTCCTTTAGAACACTAAATTACTGTTTGTGATGTGAAAATAACACAAAACTGTGAACAAATTCTTTTTAAAAAATGTTTATTTATCTTTGAGAGAGAGAAAGAGAGACAGAGCATGAGCCGGGGAGGGGCAGGGAGAGAGACACAGAATCTGAAGCAGCTCCAGGCTCTGAGCTGTTAGCAC
>NW_027536126.1:0-713 GCF_008692635.1 Crocuta crocuta
TGTTTTCTGTGGGCTGTGGTTTCAATTTCAGTTAAAATTTCAAAGGCTTTGCAGTCCTGTTAGGATATGATAAGATAGTCCCCATAGTCCTGGAGACACACTGCACTACACTGTGGTTCTGTTCTCAAAGCCGCCATCATGTTGTTTGTGGCCAGTGTCGTACATGCATAGTTTAAGGGTGTGTCCAGAATTTCACATACAGCTTTATGGGATGGCCCAAGCTCCCCTTTCCCCGTGCTTTTTCTCCCATACTCTCTGACTCCCAGGGGCCCTCTTACTTCTTAAGGCCCCTCTTTCTGCTGCCCATGGTCCACTGGCCAAAGCAAGTCAAATGGACAGGCTCAAGACCAGTGAGGCTGGCAAACACACCCTACCTGTCACTGCACTCTGCAAGCCCGCATGGCAGAGGCAGAAATGGAATGAAGGGTTGGGAACAAAAATCCAATCTCCCATTGGTATCACAGAACACGCACACCTCAGCGCTCCAGCTGGAGAGGCCCCAGCCCTCCAGATGACTGGAGACACCCTCTCCTTCAGTGTCTTGTAAACTGGCTGGAGCCCCATCCCATGCCCTGTGCCAAGTCCAGGGATCTCCCTAAGAGGTCCACAAATTCCCCAGGGTGGAAGGTCTCCTGATTATTGCTTCTTCCGGTTTCCTTTTCCTGCTGAATTTTATCCACCTCCTCCCTACGTCCATCCTCCCCTCCACTTCT
>NW_027536127.1:0-778 GCF_008692635.1 Crocuta crocuta
CATGGTCTAGAGCCTGTGCTCCTGACTGCCAGGTAATTCTGCCCTGCCTGGGTGCCAGGCAACTTCCTGTAACCACAGTGGAGGAACGTTCTTGAATTGTTCCAGCACCTACTTAAGCGATCAGCCAAACTGAGAACCAGGAGTTAGGAAACCTAACCTCTGCCTTCACCTTGGAGTCATCACATCTCCCAATGCTAAAGACCATCTTTAGTTCACCTCATGTAAACAGGGAGGGGACTCCTTCAATGCAGGACCATGGGGACTTGGCAGATATAGCACAGAGCCCTTAAACTATTGGCAATGTACAAATAGATTCCATGGTCATTCCTCAATATTAGTTTTTAAGAGGTCGCAGCACTGAAGACTTTAAATCTTTCTTGCCTCCAGACAGCCATGCCTGAAGAGTCCCTCATTACAGTAGAGGGGAACTGAAGGGGTTCAGTGAACTCCTAACACAGTGGTCACCATCAGAGTTGGTGTTAGACAATTCATTTATCCGACAAAGAGCAAAGGGCCAGAGACCAGAAACCAAAGGAGCTATCAAGAGAAGAAATTAGAACGGGTACTAGAATGGAGGGTTTTCCCAGAAAACTAAAAACCTCCTAGCTGAGACATTAGGCATCGATAGTGTTCAAGTTTCTAGGCGAGAAGGCTAAATTCTGGTAACTGTTGTAGGTTAACCTCAAGCGCGGTTAAATCTAACATACGATTTCTTCTTCTGTAAATCTGCTTAGCAAGCTTGTACTTCCCCGTTCTGGCTGACCACACCCACACCCTG
>NW_027536128.1:0-717 GCF_008692635.1 Crocuta crocuta
TGACAAATGTATCTTAGAAATGTAGAATATTCACAATCTAAAAACTGGGTGATGGGTACATGGGAACTCTCTGTACTGTCTTTGAAACATTTCTCCAAATCTAAAACTATTCTAGATAAAAAAAAGTTTATTGAAAAATAAGAAAAGGACACAGGAGCCATCCTGAAGGCACTCCCAATGGCCACAGTTAGAACAATTTGAACAACACAGTAAATAATGATAGGATTGGAGGATAACCCAGAGAATTAAATATCCATGAGCTCATTCTGATACATATAGAAAATGAATACATGAAAGAGAAAGGATAGCTCTTTCATACAGAAGAAATCCAATTAATAACTGTAGAAGAAATGAGGAAAATACAAATAACTATTGGGGAAACACCACAGTAGTATGTACGTAGGCAAGACCAACTGATGGATGCCAAAGTTAGTAGACAAAAATTGGAATGGTGGCGGAATATTTGCATCATCTCAAAGTGTCTCCCTCAAGATATTTATTAAATACAACATGAAAATTAGAAACTTCACAATGGAGATACCAGCAGATACTATCTTAACCTCAAGGTTAACATTGACATCATATACCTCCTAATGAGGCACACTGTGATGGACATTTCTGTGGTATTCTTGCTAAAACGCATAACTTCAACTCATTATGAGAAAACATCAAACAAACATAAATCGAGAGACATTCTTCAAAATGCCTGAACTGTAC
>NW_027536129.1:0-1127 GCF_008692635.1 Crocuta crocuta
GTTTTTGCCACTTCTTACAGAGAAACTGCCTGAAAATGTGGCCAATGCAAAGGAAAGCAGAATCAGGAGATAGAAGATCATAAATTTCCGGAGTCTTCCTTGCAGAGTCCAGGTCAGCCGTGCCTGATCTATGAGCTCTGCGTCTGGACTTTGCAACTATTGAGAAAATGCATTGTTTTTAGGTTTCGGCTACTTTCAGTTGGGTTTTGTCCATCTCCAGTGAAAAGAATCCAGTCTAATAGAGCCACTTTGCCTCTCTTAGCTTCATCAGCTTTTAAGATTAATTGGGAATGCAACAAAAGGGCCTATTATATTGTTAAAACCTATCAACTGTTAGTTTCCATTTCCACAACATTCCAGAAGAGAATGTTCTAGAACATGGCGGACTAAGGCCAACTACTGAGAAAGCAAGAACTCAGAAGCACAGGTAAGCGCTTATCCCAGGACACCTAACATTCCGTGACATTAGGATGGAACTGAGAAGGATAGCTGAGTGGACTGTGGGATCCTGGCTCCAAATAGTGCACAAACACTGGGTCCACACCCATATAAGGGTTCTGGCCAGTTCTCTGTGATGGTGTCAGCAGAAGCAAGCAGAAATAGTCACTAGCAGAGACACACGGGCCATTATTTGGTGGTGCACTCGGGCCACATACATGTGCTTGTCTGTCCTCATCAGTAATATCTTTCTACCCCTTTCCCCCCGGCCGTGGGCCCACTTGAGAGTTTTGAGTAGAAGTTTCTTGGCTCTCTCCTGGCAGGTTAGGGAGGTCAGAGGACCATCACAGGTGTGGGCAGAGGCTGGTTCTCCAGATGTCCTGCTGGCATTTCTTTGCCTTGAGCAACAGCTCCCCTTCTGGGTCAATAAGCACCATCTGGTTTTATTGATAGCTGAGGATTAAAGTTTGGGGGAAATTTCAGGCGCCTGGGTGGCTCTGTTGGTTGAGCATCCGACTTCCGCTCAGGTCATGGTCATGATGTTTGTGAGTTTGAGCCCCACGCCGGGCTCGCTGCTGTCAGCCTGTCGGTGTGGAATTCCCTTGGGATCCTCTGTAGCCCTCCCTCTCTGCCCCTCCCCTGCTTATACTCTCAAAAAAATAAAAACAGTAAATATATATATATATATA
>NW_027536130.1:0-535 GCF_008692635.1 Crocuta crocuta
GGAAACTTCTCATAATTCACTGTAGCTGGGGAATTTCAAGCTGAGAGATACTTTTTTAAATGAAAATATTTGAGCCCTTACTGATTTACGGGCTACCTTAAAACAATCTGAGTAAGAGCTATTAACCCAAACTCAGTCCAAAAGGTTCTAGCCCTTTGAATTTAATATCTTTCTTTTAGTGGCAAAAAAAAAAAAAAGCATCAAAAGAATTTTACTGCAAGATAGGGCAAAAAGAAGGCAGTTTCTATTTAATCAGCTATGAAGGTAATAAAAAAAATCTTGATCTCTTTAAAAGTAAATAAAGAAAAAAGAAAAAAAGAAATTCAACAACAGTTTCTAACAGAAAGTTTAAATATGGTTAATATCAAAGAATTTTGAATACAAGTCCAAATAGAAAGGAAAATAGTTTCATAAGTGTCTGAAAAGTATGCTATAGACAAATTTATTTAGAAATGTTTATTAGCTGGTTGACAATGTATAAGGGACTTTATTAATTGTATGATGAAAAAAGACACACATCATGTTTGCCACAAAT
>NW_027536131.1:0-981 GCF_008692635.1 Crocuta crocuta
TGACACTCTTCCAATGTTTGTGACTATAATAATATAGGGAGGTGGGTATGTGTCTTTGAGAAATTCCTTTTTAAAATTCCACTGTGGGTCCAGGCCCAGAAAGACAGTTTTCACATAAAAAAATCCAGGCAGATGAGAAGTCACATTTCTATTCTGCGTCATAAACTTCACTGGGCCTGAAGTCAGAGGTCTTCTGGTTCAGACGCCTGTCTCCAGAATGTTGTCCTCTAAACACGTGCTGGACCTCAGGAGCCCCAGCAGAGCCATGAATTAATAATACTTTGAAAGGATTCTTCTCCTATGGTAACTTCCTAATGGCTTTAAGTGTTTTTAGATCATTAAGCTCTTGACAAAAAATTGGGGTGGGGGAAGTCGAGGAGAAAGAAGGAACAAAGAAAGTAACTTTTAGCCAAAAATGTTAAGAAACACTTGTCATTTGAAAATAAATCATCTCTAAACTGAGAATGTGAAGTCAAAGAAAAATCTATTGCCTGGCTTACGAAGATCTGATGAACACAAAACATTTCGGGAACACATCTATTGCAAAAGCAAGGCATCCTTTTGATGGTGAGTGTGCATGTCTGTCCATGCTTCTTTAAGCTTAGGTTTCCATGAAGGGGCCATCAGATTTGGATGTGATTCCTGGCTGATCAACAAACCATTATATTCTGAGCAGCTCTCCCAGAGACATGAACTTCGCAGTGATGGCCCCAATCATTGTCACGTGTCTCAGTGGCACAGAGACCGTATTTCAGTTCCAGGGTGTGTGATTGGCATGAGACATAGTGGTGATAGGCTCAAAGGTGACACAGGAATTGGGCTATATCCATATCTGCCCAACAACCAGCGTGCAAGGAGCCCCAGAGTCTGGTCAGACTCACACACCTTTCCTGACCATAGCAGTGAAACTTCTAGGTCACACAACCCCCAACTCCCTCTTCTCCCTCCATGTGGGCAAGTCAGGCTGAAGAGACCAAGGGG
>NW_027536132.1:0-367 GCF_008692635.1 Crocuta crocuta
TGACTCTCTGCTGACTTTAATGTTAAGACTTAAATTATCTGCCTAGATTTTCTGATCATTAGGCATATTTTTCAAGAAAAAGGGGTGACGTGTCTGTGCCTGTGTGTCTGTGTCTGTGTGCACATGTGTCCAGAGCGTGCACTAAGTTAAGACAGAAATGAGCTCCTGAGACCTTAGAGAAGTCAATCACAGACCTCTGTCACACTACTGTGTGGCAGAATTGGGGATCATCCTACATCAGAGGACATGCCTCTTCTACCACAATGGACTGCCGCCTTTGAAAACTGGAATCTGGGATGCCTGGGTGGCTCAGTCGGTTAAATGTCCGACTTAGGCTCAGGTCATGATCTCACAGTTCGTGGGTTCG
>NW_027536133.1:0-312 GCF_008692635.1 Crocuta crocuta
GTATCTCAGTGTGGTTTTGATTTGTATTTCCCTGATGAAGAATGACGCTGAGCATTGTTTCATCTGGATACAAAGTTGTTATCATCAAGACAGTATGGTATTAAAACAAAAACAGTCACATAGACCAGTGGAATAGAATAGAAAACTCAGAATTGGACCCACAAATGTACGGCCAACTAATTCTTTGACAAAGCAGGATAGAGTATCCAATGGAAAAAAGACAGCTACTTTATTTTTTTTATTTTTTTTAATTTTAATTTTTATTTATTTATTTTTTTTAAAAATAGTTTATTGTCAAATTAGTTTCCACAT
>NW_027536134.1:0-298 GCF_008692635.1 Crocuta crocuta
TCCTAGCAGTGCTATTGCTGGGTCATAGGGGACTTCTAGTGTTAAATTTTTTGAGAAACTTCCACACTTTTCCAGAGGGGATACACCAATTTACATCCTGCCAACAGTGTAGGAGGGTGAGCATTTCTCCACATCCTTACCAGCATCTATAGTCTCCTGATTTGTTCATTTTTTCCACTCTGACTAGCGTGAGGTGGTATATCAGTGCCATTTTAATTTGTATTTCCCTGATGATGAGTGGCTTTGAGCATTCTTTCATGTTTCTGTTGGCCATCTGGATGTCCTCTTTGGAGAAGTG
>NW_027536135.1:0-898 GCF_008692635.1 Crocuta crocuta
CCGTCCCCCTGTCCCCACTCTGACCCGCGGCCCTGGGCCACCACCCGGTCCACGCCTTCCCTGCACCGCCTCGCCCTCCCATCCGAACTGCCCTCCCATCTCCGTCCCCCTGAGATCTCGCCCCCACGTCCATCCCGGGGCCTGGCGGCCATGCATCATCCGATGAGCTGGACGAGGGGCCCTTTAGCTTCCGGAGCTGCTTCCCCGGCTCAAGCGGCCACAGCAAAGCCCACGGCTCCCAGCACTGACAGCACCCAAGGAGGTGCGTGGCACCCACAGCCAGGGCTCGCCGTGCGGCACGGCCACTCAACGCCAGGCTCCCCCGGCGGAGTGAGGACGCGATTCCCCCAGCGAACCTGCCGGGGCAGCTCTTGCGAAACATTTTCACATCCCAGCCCTGCTGACAGGGAACAGCAGCTGTGAGTGCAAAGTGAAGGGGTGCCGTGACTTCCGTCAGACGTGAAAAATGGGTGCAGTTCACACATTTTCATGAAACATCTCACGCTAAGAGTTATGACAATAAACCATGATGGTTGTCAATAACACACAGGAAAAATAAAAGAGAATCGTTAGCCTCTCCTGAGCTTTAAAAGACTTCCCTTCTTTGCGATCTAGGAGTGTAAATCAGGCTGTGAATCTGCACAGTTTTTCTGTCATATTTTATTCTGCATTAAATCTGAAGGAAGATCTTCAAATGGCAAGCAAGACAGTGGGGCAAGCAAGCACTCCTTACAATGGTTTTCGCCACGAACAGAGGTTAAAAACTGCAGTCCCGAACTTAACGTAGTAACATAAAGTTCAGCCTAATAATAAGTAGGGGCTGGGCAGAGGCTGGGCTGTCCGTGCGCTGCGACCACCCGCTCCGCTACCCCATCCCACCCCCGTGCCACAAAGGGAA
>NW_027536136.1:0-765 GCF_008692635.1 Crocuta crocuta
TGTGACCATGATCGTTACTAAAAACCTTACAGGTACAACTTCCATGGAGAAAGTGGTAAGGAATTTGCTTGGTGTCGGGTGTTTCCAATAAGAAGACATAATCCACCTACCATGGCCTTCCGTGTCTGGATCGGCCACAGTCCACACTGAGAGCACCCGTGACGTGCAGGAGACCCACATGGTTAGGAGGGAGGCACCACCATTCACGAGCAGGTCTGCTTGTCCTCGTCCAGCAAAAACACTAGTCAGAGCATCTCTGCGATCCGACTCCCCCCAAGAGCCAGGGACACGCCGTCGTGCTGCGGACACTCTGCACTCAGAATGTGTGAGGAGACCCACTCCGGCCCTTCCTCACTGTAGCTGGCCCTTCTCAACCCTCCAGCAGCCCCTTCTGTCCTGGAGAAGCAGAGACGGGATGTCACGTTAAAAAGATCAATGAAAGATCAAAGCCAAGTCCTCAGATGAATCCACACTAATTGTTATAAGTGACACAAAGATCATTGTTTCGATGTACACGGTCAATGGGAAATGATTTCAGATGCATGTAATTGAGCTGTTATTTCCTTAACTGTGGTGTGTCCAGATGACTGAGACAACTAAGCACAAGAAGAAACAAGAAGGAGCCTGATGCCTCTGACCTCCTTGACGAGGCCGCACTGATGAGGGGACATGGGTCTGAACCTTGGTCCCCAAGGCACCCTCAAGACCAGGGCAGATTGTCTTTTTTTTTTTTTAAGTTTCTTTATTTATTTTGAGAGAGAGAGA
>NW_027536137.1:0-219 GCF_008692635.1 Crocuta crocuta
CTCTCGATGACGGGGGAATCTCGGGGTTGTTCTCGAGCGGCGGCCCCAGTGTGCGGTTTCTCACGAGGTACGACGGCGAGGTCAGTGAGCCTCTCGTGGGGCGCCAGGGAAGTCGGGTCTCCATGCGAGTGGCGAGGGGGAGCGCGTCATTGCTCCCGAGCCATGGGAGGGGACTCTGGCCTCGAGACGTGTTGAAGAAGGTCTCTCGAGGTCTTTCCC
>NW_027536138.1:0-845 GCF_008692635.1 Crocuta crocuta
GTAAAACCACCTTTTGAAGCAGCAACTATCAAGTCTGAAAAGCAACCGATGTTTCCATTAATCTTTTTCTGGGGAAAACCTCAGTTCTAAGGATTTAACACCCTATAAGTAAAGTTTAACGTAACAGTATTCCGTAAGCAGCCTTTTTATTGTCAGACCATTGCCTGATTTTAATATAATTTTTAAAAGTGCATTAATATTTTTAAAAATATTCTCATATTAGAGAATTCATAATGGAATTCAGAAAACGACGGAAAGCCTTCATTGTCGTCCTTGTGTTTACAAAATCAGAATATTCTGGATTGGTGGCCAATTCAGAAAAGGTAGGAAACCTTAGTACAGCATTGATAGCATAAAATTTTATATGTCCTATCCTAACATGGTTGAATGAACTAGTGAATAAAAAAGCCTTCCAGTTACTCTTAAACCATTGCTAAACTTCAGATAATCCACCCTAGTTTAAAAAAACAACAGCGAATGTATATTGGAAAGCCTGCCGCACCACACCGTCAGCTCTTGTCATTGTCATGCCGCCACGTTCAACCTGATTGACATCAGGAACCATACGTGCTATTTCCGGGCATTGCTTTAAAATGGTGGTAGTAGAAACTACATACTTGTAAAAACCTACACTTGGAAATTTATTAATTTTAGTATTAGCATTTTTTTTTTAACTGCCAGTAAAATGTTGAGAGTAAGACCCTTCAGGTGTAGTTAATTTAGAAGTGCCCTGGGGCTCCTGAATGGCTCAGTCTGTTAAGACACCCGCATCGGCTCAGGTCACTGTCTCACAGTTTGTGGGTTTGAGCCCCGTGTCAGGGTCTGTGCTGACAGCTCAGAGCCTG
>NW_027536139.1:0-1887 GCF_008692635.1 Crocuta crocuta
TCAAGATCAAGAGCACATCATTCATTTCATTGTAAACTGAATCAAATCAAACAATCTCTGACCTAGTCCCCACCCTATTTCTCCAGTTAACCCGGAATTGTTGGCTTTAACACGCTTTGGAAAAACGCTGAGGTAATCACTAGGAAGGGTTCGCATCAGATGCCAGTGTGCTCGATCGCTGCTTTGAGACCTGTATCAAAATAAGACCATTACAGAGTCCGCAAGAAACAAAAAGGTGAAAGGCCCTGCGCTAGCCAGCGTCCCTACTTTGTAGCAGAGACTCAGATTATATCTAAGAACATGTTCCCTGAGAAGGAGCCTTGCTTGGTGTGCGAGAGGGGAGGAGAACTTAAGCTTCTTGATTAAAGAACTTGTCCTGCATTTTGAAGATAACAAAGGGGAGTGTTGGGATCAGCGGCCCTGGTGCTGGAATGCGGCATGAGGGGGCAGCGGGTGGGGACAGCCTTGGGGCCAGCTTCATTCGGTAGCTAACAGAGTCCTCGCCAGGGTCCGTGTAGACAGGTGCTGCCTTCCCGGGGCAGAGCCCCCTTTCTCCCTTCCCTCTGAGGAACTGAACCTCCACACCTTTGCCCCTTCCTAGGTGGGTTCCAACCCAACCTCCACACTCAGGTGGACACCTTGTCGTGAGTGAAGTGACTCTCCCAGGGGCCAAGGCTGTGGGAGTTCTAGAACACCAGTGCTGGTCCCCTCTTCCAGGACCTTTGCGAGGGCCTCCAAATACATTCACCAAATAGTTGGACTTTTCCCAAAACAAAGTTCCAGCCAAAGAGTAGAATTGTTAATAAGATAATGAGACCCACCGAAAGACGGAACTAAATTTAATTGATCACATAGGCGATTAAGACCCATACTTGAAAATCTCTTTGAACAAGGCAGACTTAATTTCAAACTGCAGAGTTTCTCAAGGGCCGATTTCACAGAGCACAGTTTCTCAACACTCCGTCCTGCTTCATGTTGATAGAATTGCTGAACGAGCTGCCTTCGTGCAACGTCTCTGGTGCTGGTTGACATACCCGTGGCCTAGAGAGCGCAGTGTCGGGTCCAGCCCCAGAAGGGTTCCTGGAGAGACAACAGGGACTATCTTTGGGGGTTCGTGGCTCTCTGGGATCCAGCTCCAGGGCACACCCAGTCTTTCTGTCCCTTGAAGGCATTTCCTAGCTGTGATCCAAGGAACACCTGGGTCCTCAGGATCCTGAAGGAACCTCCCCTTCTGTCTCCCCTTCCCTCACCGGAGTTTGACTACAAGCAGTGGAAGCCACTGATGGCTTCTCAGGTCCTCTTCCAGCTCAAAGCCCAGCTTGGCCTGAGGGAACTCCAGTCTCTGTTTTCCTTTCCTTCTGTCCTCAGGGCCTAGAACAGCGCCTGGGCACAGAGTGGGTGCCATTTGCAAGAACGAGGGATCAAAAGAATGAAGAGCTTTTCTTTTAACAACTCATTATGAAAACCTCCAAGGGTGAAATCAGTGCATTTCGGACTCAAAGAGGGGCTGCTTAGTTTTGAATTGTGGCCTGAAATACATGAACAAGGTGAAGAGTTCTCCAGATGCAGACAGATGGGGTCTTCAGTGCAGCTCTCCTCTTCCTAAAACATGACTCTGGCAAATCATGTAACCTTCTGGCCTGTATTTCCCCAATCTATAAAATGCCTGCCTCCTAGTATTCACAGTGATTCAATGAGAGGACCCCTCTCCTGGGCCTTGCCCAGAGCCCTCAGTATGTGCTTGCCATTATTGTTGATACTGTTTTATTTATTTTGAGAGAGAGAGAGAGCGCAAATGTGGGTGGGGCAGAGAGAGAGGGAAAGACTCCCAAGCAGGCTCTGCACTGTTAGCACAGAGCCTAACGCGGGGCTTGAACTCACAAACCC
>NW_027536140.1:0-549 GCF_008692635.1 Crocuta crocuta
TCACATACACACAGACACAGGCACACTTATTTCAGGAAGTTCAGACTTAAGAAGGGTGAAGGGTCAGAACAGAGGGTGACCACATGCACACTGTCACACACAGACACACCACAAAATCCCTATGGGCACACATGGACACATCACACTCTTACTGGAAACACTCTCAAAGGGACCCTCCTCACCTGTACTGGATCAAGACACTGCATGCTAGTGCTGGCAGTCTTGTCTCTCTCTCTCTGTCTCTCTGTCTCTCTCAGGCTCTCTCTGTCTCTCTCACATCCACACACTGCCACTAAAGCACATGCACACACACACACACACCATCCTCCACCAGCCCAGCAGCATTTACCTCACTCTACACAGTGAAGGTCTCAACAACCCCTTGACTGTGTCTGCAGAACCTGTCCACTTCTGCCCGGGACTGCTCCATGAGGTCCTTCGGGTGATTTCAGTGCTTAGTGTCGGCCTTCCCAGCTCAGTCACTGCCTGGTACTCCCCAATGTCACTGTCAAAGCACATATTCTCGTCTCGGTTAGAGATGTATCTGAC
>NW_027536141.1:0-515 GCF_008692635.1 Crocuta crocuta
GGCACCATATCCCTTCTTTCTGAAGCCAATTCTGTGTGTTAGCAAATTGTCAATATTAGGATTTCTTCTGGCATCGTAACGTTGCCTTTGGGACAGGAGTGAGGACTCTCAAACAGTGGCCCTTAAAAAGTCCATGCCTGATGGGCTTTCAAGAGCAGGTTGGGAAACGTTGGCACAGAGATAAGACATGGAGATGACAGCAGGCAAAGGGGAGATTGCAATGTGAACATGGATTGCATCCGCCTGGGCAATCTGCTGGCAGGAGACCTACCCAGGACTTTGCCCTAATTTCTGTCTAACTTTCACTATCTTTAGAAGTGCGTGCAATATCTAAGCAAAGGCCAGTTCTTATCAGGAAATGTATGCTTAATATTAATAATCATAATATCAGGATTTTACTGAAAGGACTATATTTAGCAAAATAACTCGATGTGCAAGTTTTTGACTTGAAAGAATAGCCCTTTCAATCCAGAGTTCCTGGATTGGCTGGCATCAGTCAAAGAAGACTAAACCAT
>NW_027536142.1:0-226 GCF_008692635.1 Crocuta crocuta
CCTGTTTCTCCTTTGAGTCTCTTATGGTTTACCTCCCTGTTTTTATCTTATTTTTTTCAAAGGATTTTTTAAATGTTTATTTATGTTTGAGAGAGAGAGAGTGTAAGCTGGATAGGTGGAGAGAGAGAGAGGGAGAGAGAGAATCCCAAGGAGGCTCCTCGCTGTCAGCACAGAGCCCAAAGCAGGGCTCGAACTCACAAACCGCGAGATCATGACCTGAGCCGAA
>NW_027536143.1:0-220 GCF_008692635.1 Crocuta crocuta
TGCTACATTCCCCGAACGCACTCGGGTTGTATCCCTGCTTGACCCCAGAGGATCTGAGGCTGCGACATTTCCCCCACCCCCCACTTAACCCCCAGGCAACAGGGAAGCATCGACCTGCGGAACTGTTCAAGGCAGTATAACAAAGCCCGCAGACTAGGACCTGGAAACAAGTGGGGTGGGGGGCATAGAACTCAGCCCACCTTGGCTACATCCTCAGCAC
>NW_027536144.1:0-241 GCF_008692635.1 Crocuta crocuta
GTGTTGAGTTTGATAAGTTCTTTATAGATTTTGGATACTAACCGTCTATTTGATGTATCATATACAAATATCTTCTCGCATTCCCTTTGTTACCTTTTAGTTTTATTAATTGTCTCCTTCTCTGTGCAGAAGCTTTTTATCCTGATGAGGTCCCAATAGTTCATTTTTGCCTTTATTTCCCTTGCCTCCAAAGACATGTCATGTAAGAAGTTGCTGCAGCTTCAGTCAAAAAGGTTGCCAC
>NW_027536145.1:0-379 GCF_008692635.1 Crocuta crocuta
GACGGGGGAGCCCGGGATCGCGCGCACTTGGGTGACGGGGGAGCCTGGGATCGCGTGCACTTGGGTGACGGAGAAGCCCGGGATCATACGCACTTGATGATGGGTGAGCACTGACTACGGCGGAACACAGAACATGGCACACTTGGGCGGCGGGGGCGCCCGGGACCACGGCGCACTTAGGTGACAGGTGAGCACTACTCACACCAGAGCACAGGATCACGACACACTTAGGTGACAGGGGGGAACCCAGGTCACGCGCACTTGGGCAACAGGGGCGCACGGAGGCGCCCGGGGTGACGCGCGCTCGGGTGACGGGGGGGAGCCTGGGGTGACGCGCGCTCGGGTGACGGGGGGGGGGAGCCCGGGGTGACGCGCGCTC
>NW_027536146.1:0-815 GCF_008692635.1 Crocuta crocuta
GTTCCTTGCTAACCCTGAACCGTGCCCTCCCTGCCACCCCCCGCCCCCATCTTCTTCTCTTCCTGCTGCCTATCTTTGGCCTGTGAGTGAACCCAGGGACATTCCTCTCTTGCCATGAGTTTTCAGGAATGACTCTACAGGTGACTCCTGGGCCTGATTTACAACCTTTCTCATCTGGGCAAGTCACAACGTGGGGGCCTCATGTGAAACTGATAAAGCTTAGCCTGTGAAATACGCAGCCGCATCAGGTAATCTCCACTGCCCAATTTGCAAAATCCTACAAGGCGTGGTATCAACTAAGATAACTTCCAGTCCACAGCGGCCGGGAAACCTGTCTTTCCGTTCGGAAGCATAGACTCAGTAATCAAATCTGTGTTATTTATTCAGTTCTTGTAACACTGGCCTTTTAAACAAGACCTTTGAGTTTACTCAGTAGACGGAAACCCAGGAGTGTGGCCAGCGGTCGCGGGTAGTGAAGGGCTGTGAGGGCTAGAATTGAGAAGAGAAGGGCATTGCACTTGACTCTGAGGGACTCCAGGATCTGCCACGAACCCACCGGCAGGTCGGGTGTCCTTTGGCGCCTCGGCTTCGTATCTGTCAGCTGGGGATGGCCATTTCTGTTCCGTCCCAGGGCGACTCCAGTGTGTGTACCTGGCATCCCCCCGCCCTCCAAAGAAATGGAAGTGGCGACGTTAACCTTGACCTTGCATCACAGCTCCGGAAGATCAGACGCCACTTCTCTGAGGTCCGCTTGCTGGGTGACCAGCGCTCGGCCGGAGCGGACCCCACGGCCGCCCTCCGGCGAAGGGCAGTGC
>NW_027536147.1:0-991 GCF_008692635.1 Crocuta crocuta
AAATACGAGTGTACCTAATATTTCAATTAAAACTTACACCCCCCCAAAAAAATGCATGACAACGCAGACAGTGTGTACTTGGTCTATGGCACCTTCCCCGGGAGAGCTGTAACCATTCATGTATCCTCCAAGCACCTGTTTCCCCTAGAGATAGACTCTCAACATCCTACCATTCTATGGAAGGAACAGTCTCAGCTGCTGATGGGCTTATACTCCAGGAATGATGAGTGGCAGGATGCCTGCAGAGGGAACCGAGCAGAGCTCACATTCCCAGGTCCACACAATACTTTGCAAAAGGCAGACGTGCTACCATCTTAACTTACTACACACAGCTCTGCTGGTCCAGTTGAGGACAATGACAAGGCAGCACCACAAGAGAATTTTCCTGTAGGTAACTCTCAGAGACTAGAGACTATGAGATCAGGATGGAGGAATATAAAACTACAGTCAGAAGCAGGGCTGGAACCCCTGTTCTGGGGTTAACAGCGATGAAAAGCTCTTTGGACCTTTGACTGAAGCCCCAAAGCCAATCTAGATGGATTCTGGAATCATGCTTCATGGTGATATTGACCATGTCCATGGGGAAGAAAGGCACTTTAGTCCCTCCCCATGGATAAAGGCTAGGTTCTAACCCACAGAACAGTCAAGGATGTACAAGGCACTTTTCATAAACTCTTATCAATTTTAATGAGTTACAGATGACCTAACAACATGGTTCCTAAATTATAAGTGAAATGCTTCTGTTTTGCTAAAGCAGAACCAGCTGTAGTTAAGTGATTGGAAGACTAAAGCCCTTAATCCTATAGATTAATAAGGCATGACCTTTCACGTTGGCAAGCATTTTATCTTTGGAGATGAACATCATCATTTACCTTCTGTGGTCCAGATTTTCTGAAAAGGTTAAGGTAGTGCCGTCAGAGTATACGAACTCTTCTGTTAAAGACTTCAACGAATACAAAATTGCTAGCCTGCCTTTAAGGGGGCGGGGGGG
>NW_027536148.1:0-452 GCF_008692635.1 Crocuta crocuta
ACTAAGCCACCCAGGCGCCCCCCACCTGCACCTTTCTGTACAAATACTAATTCAATTTAAGTCTTAAGTCACTTTTTTAATATATATGATCTTCTGCTCTTCCCACTTCCAGCCCTTTCTATTGCTCTCCCACTCTTCCTCTGCTGGTAGTAGCCACGTGCCCCTGGTCCCCCCCCCTTGTATGTGGGGAGGTGGGGGCTGGAGCAGTTACCTTTCTCTCCCTCTTGCTGATTGGCAGACTCAGCGAGAGCATCCATATCCTTCCTGTGTTTGGAGTGGGTTTGGTTCTGGGTGGTGGGGCAGGCCCTAGGGGCGAGGGAAGGGAGAGGCAGCTCTTCCCTCAGCTGGCTGTCGTCAGGCTGCAGCCCCTCCTCACCCCTGACTCACAGCTGGGAGAGAAACCACAGCATTACCACAGCATTATTGTGACAGCCACCAACCCATTGCCCATA
>NW_027536149.1:0-404 GCF_008692635.1 Crocuta crocuta
AATAAAAATAAAAATACATAAAAAAGAAAAAAGAAGAAAAGGAAAAATAAAAAACCAAATAGACAAAGGACAGTCTATAGCATAGAACCAGAATTCCCAGCTGCAAATAAATACCTAGGTGTATGCAGTGCTGGTGGAAGAGCATATACAAAGAAAGAAATGACAGGACGGGGAAGAAGCAAAATTAGCAATGAAATGATCAGGCAGAAATACTAACAGCCTTAATTCAGAGAGAGAGAAAGAGGTGAATATGGTTGGAGAGGAGGTGAAAGAAATGAAGATAATGCTACTCAGAGAAACTATATAGTCTGATTACTCCAGAGAGAAAGAGATAAAAAGGTAGCGGTGGAGGTATAGATTTTACATGTAGAGAATGGATTAAATGTGACTGTTTAAGCAAGCCA
>NW_027536150.1:0-1403 GCF_008692635.1 Crocuta crocuta
AAAGGAGGTGATATGTATCACCTCTAGACTATGGCATTAAAGAGCAGTTTTGCCATCTCCATGTTTTTTCTCTTTTATTTTGTGATATGAGGACATAGAAGAGTGCTTTAAGATAGGGGTCTAAATTCATTCTTTGGTGCGTGAATATACAGCTTCCCCAACATGATTTATCAAAGAAACTCTTCTTTGCCCATTGAATATTCTTGGCTCCCTGGTTAAATACTAGTTGATCATGTAAGCAGGGGGTTATTTCTGGACTTTGAAATCTGTTCCATTGATCTATGTGTCTTTTTTTATGCCCATCCTATCCTGCTTTGATTATTATAGATTTATAGCACAGTTTAAGATCAGAAAGTGTGATCCTCTAGCTTTGTTCCTCTTTTACAAGATTGCATTGGCTATTCAGGGTCCTTTGTGTTCTAAACAAATTGTAGGATTGGTTTTCTATTTCTATAAAAAATGTCATTTGAATTTTCATAGGGATTGCATTGAATCCATAGATAGCTTTAGGTAGTATGGATATTTTAACAATATTAATGCTTCTCATCCATAAACATGGGATATTGTTCCATTTATATGTGTCTTCTTCAACTTTTTTAATGAATGTATTATAGTTTTCAGTATGTATGTCTTTCACTTCCTTGGTTAAATTTATTCCTAGGTATTTTATTCTTTTTGGTGTTGCAATGAGTGGGACTGCTTTATTTCTCTCTCACTGTCAGTGTATAGAAATGCAACACATTTGTATGTGTTGACTTTGTATCCTGAACTTTACTGCATTTGTTTATAAGTTTTAACAGGATTTTTTGGGGTGGGGGGGCAGTTTTGTGTCAATCTCAGCTTACTGATACTGATGCTATCAACTAGGAATGCTTGGGCACCGAACTGGGCCCACACTACCTGCGGCAAGCCTTGGCAGACATTTATCACACTGGAGCCAGTGTTGTGGCTGGACTAGCCCTTGTGGTTCTTATGATTGCAAGAAACAACTCAACAAAAACCATCAGGGAACTTTGGAAAAACAAAGTTTACTACTCACAAGTTCTTGAGAGTACACAGTATACACAGGGCCACACAGTGAGACTGTAAGGAGGAAGAGAGGGAGAAAAGGAGGGAGGGGAGAGAGAAAAAATGTGGACTTGGGGTTCTGCCTCTATTATGTCTAGGGTGAGGTGCCTAGAACTTCATGGATTGCCTCTTTATTGGCAAATTTAAAACATAAAAGCAGGAATTGAAATGTGGGAAGGGAAATGCAGCGTCACTGAACAGGTCAGTTATCTAGGTTAATTCAGGGCTTTTTTTTTTTTTTCTGAGAGAGAGAGAGAGAGAGAGAATGAACAGGGTAGGGTCAGAGAGACAGGGAGATACAGTATCTGAAACAGGCTCCAGGCTCTGAACTGGCA
>NW_027536151.1:0-605 GCF_008692635.1 Crocuta crocuta
TAAAAAATTACAAAAATAGCCAATGGAAATTCTAGAATTAAAAGCACAGTAACTGAAATTAAGTATTCACTAAAGTGGATAAATGGCTGATTTGAGCTGTTGGAAGAAAGAATCAGTAAACTTGACCATAGATACCTGTGGATAAACATGCAAACTGAACAGGGAGACCAAGAATGGAGAATAATGAACATGGCTTCAGGAAAATGTAGGGTACCGTTAACTGCACCAATATTAGCCTATTGGGAGTCCAGAGGGGAAGGCAGGGAAGAGAAAGAAAAATTTCAAACAAACAATAAGGATCATTTTCCCAAATTCAGTGAATCCAAGAATATAAAAATTCAAGTAGGATAAATGCAAAAAGATCCACACCAAGACCCATTGCAGTAAAAATGTGGAAATCCAATCACAAAGAGAAAATTTTGGAAGCAGAAAGAGAAAAATGTCCCCTCACTTTGTAGGAGAATCCTAATGAGATTAAGAGCTGACTTCTCGTAGGAAACAATGGAGGCCAAAAAGCAGTGGGATGGCATATTCAAAGTCTGGAGAGAAAAAAATAGTTTCAACCAAGAAACTCACGTTAAGATAAACATAACAAATTCTTTTTT
>NW_027536152.1:0-218 GCF_008692635.1 Crocuta crocuta
TCAAGTTGGTTTCCATATAACACCCAGTGCTCATCCCAGCAGGTGTCCTCCTCCATGCCCATCACCCCCTTCCCTTCTCCCCAACCCTCACCAGCCCTCAGTTTGTTCCCAGCATTCAAGAATCTCTCATGCTTTGCCTCCCTCCCTCTCCCCAACTATTTTTCCCCCTTTCTTCCCCCATGGTCCTCCGTTAAGTTCTTCCTAATCCTCCTATATGT
>NW_027536153.1:0-221 GCF_008692635.1 Crocuta crocuta
TTTTTTTTTTTTTTTTTTTTTTTTTTTCTTTTTCTTTTTACTGGATCTCTGTCTGGCTTGTGAATCAGAGTGATGCTGACTTCGTAAAAGGAGTCTGGAAGTTTTCTTCAATTTCTATATTTTGGAATAGTTTGAGAAGAATTGGTATTAATTCCGTTTTAAATGTCTGATAGAACTCCCCTGGGAAGCCATCAGGTCCAGGGCTCTTATTTGTTCGGAGA
>NW_027536154.1:0-571 GCF_008692635.1 Crocuta crocuta
AGAGGCAGAGCAACAAGAGCACCCAAAACCCAGTAGAAGAAGAGACATAGTAAAAATCAGGGCATCAATAAACAATAGAGAAACCAAAGAAACAGTTGAACAGATAAATGAAACCAGGAGTTGTTTTTTGAAAAAATAAACGAAATTGACAAACCTCTAGCCAGGCTTCACAAAAAGAAGAGAGAGCACTCAAACAGAAAAAATCATGAATGAAAATGGACTTATTATAACCAACCCCTCAGAAATATAAGCAATTATCAGGGAATACTATCAATATGCTAACAAACTGGACAACTTATGAGAAATGGACAAATTCCTAAACACACCCTCACTACCTAAATTCACACCGAAAGAGATAGAAAGCCTGAACAGACCCATAACAAGTGAGGAAATAGAATCAGGTATCCAAAATCTCCCAAGAAATAAGAACCCTGGAAAAGATGGCTTCCCTGGGGAATTCTACCAGATTTTTAAAATAGAATTAGTATCCATTATTCTCAAACTATTCCAAAAAATATAAATCACAGGAAAACTTCCAGACTCAGTTTATGAAGCCAGCATCACTCTGATT
>NW_027536155.1:0-471 GCF_008692635.1 Crocuta crocuta
CAAGATTGTCTACACAGGAATTCCCAAGGAATCTGCGAGAAAGCCCCCAGAACTTACAGGGAGCTCAGGGAGGACTTGGGGTGTAAGAGCAGCACACGCAGACCAACCACACTCACATAGGCGCACAGGAGTCATCCAGGAACGGAAATGGGAAACAACGCCAGTCACAACGGCTCCGAGGGAGACGAGTATCTCACTATAAACGGACCGGCACGTGCAATCTCTTACAGACGCGGATGGGAGAGAAGGCAGAGGAAATGAGAAGAGTTTGCCAAGTTCCTGCGCTGAAGCATCAACATGATAAAGACGTCAGCTCCCAAATGGATCTACAGATCGATCCAAGCAAGGTTTTCTTTTTTTGTAGACATAAATAAGCTTATTTAAAAATTTATATGAAAAAGAAAAGGACGTAGAATAGTTATAACAATTTAAATTTTTTTAATGTTTATTTACTTTTGAGAAAGAGAGAGA
>NW_027536156.1:0-296 GCF_008692635.1 Crocuta crocuta
TTAGGAGTAAAAGTCAGTCAAAGGAAGCAGTCAGGGCGGGGCCAGGAAACAAGCCTGATTGATGGACTTCATTTCACTTTGGATGAGCAAGTCTTGGATGACTGACTAATTGGGAAAATATCGGGGGCCCTTTTCATTTTTCCCTTAGAATGAGTTCTTTCCTAGAGTTTTCTTGGAACCTACATTCAGAGAGAGCCCTGGATGACCGAGCTTACTTACCCAGCAGATTTCTAGGCATTAATTGTTCCAAGGAGAAGGTAGCGCTTAGGTTTCTGTCCCATGAGAGCAGAGATTTA
>NW_027536157.1:0-799 GCF_008692635.1 Crocuta crocuta
TGGGATGCGGCAAAGTCAGTCCTAAGAGGAAAGTACATTGCACTCTACATATTTCAAGAAACTAGAGGGACACCTGTGTGGCTCAGTTGGTTGGGCGGCCTACTTCGGCTCAAGTCATTATATCGTGGTTCGTGGGTTCGAGTCCCACATCGGGCTCTGTGCTGACAGCCAGCTCAGAGCCTGGATCCTGTTTCAGATTCTGTGTCTCCCTCTCTCTCTGGCCCTCCCCTGCTCACACTGTCTCTCTCTCTCTTAGAAATAAATAAAGCATTAAATTTTTTTAAATAAAAAAAAAGAAACTAGAAAAAGGACAAATACAAACTCTAACAGCACACCTGAACGACCTAGAAGGAGAGCAAAAAGAGTATCCCAAACCCAGTAGGAGATGAGAAATAATAAAAATCAGGGCAGAAATAAACAATGTAGAATCAAAAAAAAAAAAACCACAAACAGTTGAACAGATCAATGAAACCAAGAGTTACGTTTTTGAAAAAATAAACAAAGTGAGAAACCTCTAGCCAGGTTTCTCAAAAAGAAAAGAGAGAGCACTCAAATAGACAAAATCATGAATGAAAATGGATTTATTACAAACAATACCTCAGAAATACAGGCAATATGACAAATTATATGACAAAAACTGGACCCCTTAGAAGAAACAGATAAGTTCCTAAACACACATATACTATTGAAATTCACACGGGAAAAGTTAGAAAATCTGAACATACCCATAACTAATGAAGAAATTGAACCAATTATCAAAAATCTCCCAAAAAATAAGAGCTCTGGAAAAGATACCTTT
>NW_027536158.1:0-218 GCF_008692635.1 Crocuta crocuta
TTAGAAAGACACAATGTGGAATTGGCTTTAAAATTCTGAAAAAAATAAAGGAAAAATAATAATCATGCAAAATTAAAAATTATTGCTTTGAAAAAGTTACTTTAAGGACTAAGAGAAAAAATTAAGTTGCAGGAATTTTTTTCAAAAATGCATGAACTCTAGGGGCAGCTGGATGTCTCAGTTGGTTAAGCAACTGACTTCGGCTCAGGTCATGATCT
>NW_027536159.1:0-506 GCF_008692635.1 Crocuta crocuta
GAATGTGCCCACTCCTACACCTTTCCTAACAGCAAGTCTCTTCATATTCTTCATATTCTTTCCCTCTTTGCTACTTTTTTTTTGTTATGAATCCAAAGGGTGAAAAATATCTCATTTTAATTGGCATTTTATGATACAGAGAGAATTGATATCTTTAAATTACTGCCTTTTCTATGTTTCTCTACTTTTATCCAGGTCTTTTCCTTTTCATTTCCCTCAGTAAAGTCTTATATGGTAGTTTTATTTATTTAGTCCTTTTGCATTGCTTGTTAAATTTATTCCTTGATATTTTATTTTCATTTTACTTTCGACTACTTATGTAAATGGGCCTTTCCCATTACATTTTAATTTCTTTTTGCTTCGTATAAATAGAAGATATAATTAGTGTATATTAATTTTGCATTTATCTTAATGTCAAATATGTAAAATTTGATTTTTTCCTCTTATCTAAATTCATAATCTAGCACTTTTAAAACAACTTTATATAGTAGTGGTGAAACCAGCAT
>NW_027536160.1:0-678 GCF_008692635.1 Crocuta crocuta
AATGTTTATCTCCGTTTCTCTGACTTGCTTTCCTTAAGAGACTAAAGATCAACCCCCAGAGCCCATGGAAGGCTGAAGCGATGGCGGTCCCTCCTCTCTGGGCCGTGGAAAGAGTAGAAGGGAGACATGGGGCTCAGGCCAGTGTGTCTAGCCCCGGCTGTATCCCTAGGCTCTATTTCTGCATTTCTCATTCATTTAACTCCCTCATTTTGTATTATTTTAAATCACAAATACAAAGCGTATTTGTTCTCGAAAAATTCAAACAATATAGAAGCACAGAGATGAAAATAGAAAACCGTGTCCCCGCTCCCGGACGCCCCGCCTAGAAACGACCACTGTGAACAGGTCTTTCCTGTCTGCTTTGTGTTATATACAAACGCTGCTCACACACGTGTCAGGAGGGCAGGGGCTTTGTGCAGCTTTTACCTTTTTATCCATGGTGCCCGGCCTGGAGTAGTTTCTCTTTAGATGTTGGCTGAATAAAGTGAGTATTTTCCTTTACATAAATGGGATCATTTTGAACATATTTTTCTTCCGCCTGCTGTTTTCATTTAACAGCAGATAGTCTCCTATGGCCCGCACAGGTCTGCCTCATTGTCTTCTTTGCCTCATTATTTCTTTCTTTCTTTTTTTTTTCTGGATTTACTGTTGTATTTTATCATCTAATTCTTTTTTTTT
>NW_027536161.1:0-988 GCF_008692635.1 Crocuta crocuta
ACTGTATTCTGTTTCTTGTTTTTTTTTCCTTCTTACGGTATCTTGCGAATCTTTCTCTGGCAGTACATACAGACCTGCTGCAGGGCATTGGGATGAACCTCCTTATAGTGACCCGGACCCACTTTAGTGGAATTTGTTTCTAATCTGCTATTACAAACAACGTGGCAGTGAGTACACAGTGATCTTTAATCAGGTTACCACTTTTGCTTAACACAGTCAGTGGCTTTCCATTGCTCTCAGAATAAAACCTAAACTCTGACCACAGGCCCTACACATTCTAGCTCCTGCCTCCTGTGAACTCCTCCCGAATCCTCACTGCTCTCTGGCCATGGCCTCTCCTCCCGAAGCTCCCGAGGACTTCTCCCCCTGCCCACCTGCCATGTCTCCATATGCCCTCTGCATGGACTGCCTTCCTCTAGCTCTTCCAATGGCCACTCCTTTCCTCCTGGAGGTCTCAGCTCAAATGTCCTTTCTGCAGATAGGTCTTTCCCCTACAGAAGGGCCTCTCCCACTTACCATCTCATTTATCCTGTTTATTTCCCTCATGGGACTTACAACAATCTGTAATTATCTTATTGATTTGTTTACTTGTTTAGTACCTGCTCCCTTTCTAGACTGTCATTTTCATGAAGGCAGGAGCTGTCCCCCAGAACCTAGCTGGCAGCTAGGTCCTCAACAATTACTCACTGAATAAGCTAAAGACTGAATGACCAGAAGGTAGAGGGTTGGCTAAAAGTTTTCACAAAACGTGAGGAAATTAGGCCATTTCTAAAGCTTTAACTTCTCCTTCAGGGACCTGACAGGGTATCCGGGATGAGCTGGGAGGAGAATGACTTGTGGAAAACTGTCAGAATATCTGGAGCTCTGCAGGATGGCAGTCTCTAAGCCTGTCCCCAGGGGTCTCTGCATCTCAGCTCAGATGGTGGCTTCTGGTAGGACTGTGTCTAATTTTTTTTTTTTTAATTTATTTCTAGGAGAGAGAGAGAGA
>NW_027536162.1:0-499 GCF_008692635.1 Crocuta crocuta
TGTTTAAAAATACTTGAGATGCTAGATCTGTGATAACATTTCTAACATCCAGAGGAGTGACCATTCTCTTTCTTCCATATTTTTTGTTTGTAATTTTGTTGAGAGCACGAGCTTGAGAGAGGATCCGTGAGTTAGGCAAAAGGGCAGGGAGAGCGAGCGAGAGTACGTGCAGCAGGCTCCATGCCCAGCGCACAGCCCAATCTCACGACCGTGAGGTCGTGACTTGAGCCAAAACCAGGAGTTGGGCGCTTAGCCAACCGAGCCACGCAGGCGCCCCGACGGCCGCATCCATGTTCCTGATGTCCTTTTGCGTCGTAAGTGATGACCGCTTTGCTTTGCAGAGTGGAAGTCTCGTGCACAGCTACCGAGGCACTGGCGGCATCTTCGAGGTGTGCTGGAATGCCCGAGGGGACAAAGTGGGCGCCAGCGCGTCCGACGGCTCTGTAAGCAGCACGTGTGGTTTGCTGGGCAGCCGGGGGCAGGGGGATGGAAAGCCAGG
>NW_027536163.1:0-628 GCF_008692635.1 Crocuta crocuta
TGTTTAAAAATACTTGAGATGCTAGATCTGTGATAACATTTCTAATATCCAGAGGAGTGACCATTCTTCTTCCATATTTTGTTTTGTTTGTAATTTTGTTGAGAGCACGAGCTTGAGAGAGGGTCCGTGAGTTAGGCAAAAGGGCAGGGAGAGCGAGCGAGAGTACGTGCAGCAGGCTCCATGCCCAGCGCACAGCCCAATCTCACGACCGTGAGGTCGTGACTTGAGCCAAAACCAGGAGTTGGGCGCTTAGCCAACCGAGCCACGCAGGCGCCCCGACGGCCGCATCCATGTTCCTGATGTCCTTTTGCGTCGTAAGTGATGACCGCTTTGCTTTGCAGAGTGGAAGTCTCGTGCACAGCTACCGAGGCACTGGCGGCATCTTCGAGGTGTGCTGGAATGCCCGAGGGGACAAAGTGGGCGCCAGCGCGTCCGACGGCTCTGTAAGCAGCACGTGTGGTTTGCTGGGCAGCCGGGGGCAGGGGGATGGAAAGCCAGGCGGCGGGTACCCGAGTGCACTCACGTGCGGTGTGACGGGCCCTGGGCTCTGACGGCCTTGCACACAGCAGGCACTCAACAGACGTGTTTTGGGGGAAGGAAGCTTTTGGGCTGATCCCACTAAGGCGGG
>NW_027536164.1:0-561 GCF_008692635.1 Crocuta crocuta
GGAAAATACTAACTCCAAAAGATCTATGCCCTCATGTTCACTGCACCAATAGAGTAGCCAAAACATGGAAATGACCTATGTATCCATTGATGGATGGATGGCTAAAGAATATCTGGTATATAGATAATAGAATATTATTCAGCTATGAAAAAGAAGGAAATCCTGCCATATGCAACGACATGGAAGGACCCTGAGGGCATTAGGTTAAATGAAGTAATTGAGACAGAAAAAGACAGGTATTATATGATCTTACTTATATGTAGAAATTAAAAAACAAAGAACTGAACTGATAATAGATACAAAGAACAGATTGGTGGTTGCCAAAGGTGGGAGGATTGGGGGATGGACAAAAGGGTGAAGGGAGCCAAAAGAGACAATCTTCCGGTTATAAAATGATTGAGTCCTGGGTATGCAATGTATGTATAATATGGTGATTATAGTTGATGATGCAGTATTGTATACTGAAGGTTGCTAAGAGAGTATACCTTTGTGCTCGCTTCGGCAGCACATATGCTAAGAGAGTATACCTTGAAAGTTTTCATCACAAGAAAAATAATTATA
>NW_027536165.1:0-604 GCF_008692635.1 Crocuta crocuta
TCAAAAGGCTTTGGGCCATCGTCTTTTCATTATCATTTCTTTTCACGTATTATTTTATATGTCTGATTTAGTTCTTAGTTGACCCATTCATTCCTTAGTAGGATGTCCCTTAACCTCCATATATTGTGGTGTTTACTAATTTTTTCTTGTTGTTGCCCTCAAGTTTTGAAACATTGTGGTCATAAAGTAAGCATGTTATAATCTGTCTTTTCCTACATGTGGAAGCCTGATTTTTTTTCTTTTTTAAGCTGGTATGTGATGTATTCTGGAGAATGCCCAATGTGCACTTGAAATAAATGGTATACTGCTCATTTAGGAAAGAGTGATCTAAATATATCTGTCAAGTCCATCTGGTCCACTGTGTCATGCATAGTCATTGTTTCCTTGTTGATTTTCTGCTTACATGATCTGCCTCTTCCTGTAAGTTGGATGTTAAAATTCTCTACTCTTATTACATTATTATCAAAGAGTTCCTTTATCTTTCTAGATAGTCTCATTTATTATGATATAATACTCTTCTTCTCCTGTTATAGGCTTTGGTTGAAAACATAGAGTGTCTGTATTGCTATTCCAGCTTTCTTTTGATATCCATTTACATGGTAAA
>NW_027536166.1:0-215 GCF_008692635.1 Crocuta crocuta
CCACCCTAGGAGCCAGGCTTCCAGCCCCAGGGGTGTCTCTGCCACCCCCTCCCCCACCGGGCACCTCCCAGCCCCCACTGAGCCAGTCAGCCCCTCCCCATCAGCTCCAGATCTTAGAACCTGCCCCTCCCCTTCCCGGAGGACCAGGGCCCACAGCAGAGGGGAAGATGGCCCCAGAAAGGGACGCTCACCTTCGGTATCTAGGCCGGAACCTG
>NW_027536167.1:0-1062 GCF_008692635.1 Crocuta crocuta
GTATGTGCACCTGCATGTATATGCCTACACATGTCTTGTGTGTACATGTGTGTGTGTGCCCACCTGTGTGTACATGTGTTTCTGTGCATATGTGTGTGTGTGCCTATATGTATGTATATGTGCATGCATGCATGTGTGTGTGCACGAGAGTATATTTCTGTGAATGTATGTCTGTGTTAGAAAAACAGAATCTAGGGCCCACCCAGAGCAATGGGTCAGAAACCAGGGAGGCTGGGCATCCTGGGGGGGTGCACAGTGAGCCCCTGGGAGACGTCGGTGCACACAGAGGTCTGAGACCACTGCCCCAGGTGAGCAGGGGGGAGGGGAGAGAGGACTCACTGCCGGACCTCCGGCAGAAGGAGGGACAGACCGAGGCAGAGAAGAGTCCGTGGGCTGCCTGCCACGGCCTGACGGGCTCTGGGCTTATCTGAACCGTCACAGGCTACGTGACCCCTTTCTATTCCTAAAATGCTCACAACCCATCTGCTTGCTGGGCCTATGGAAGAGGTTGGTTTTTATCAACATACTGAGGCCGTGTATGCAGACAAAGTACTTCCGTACGTCACTCACGTCACACATGAGGCGCCACAGCTAGAGGCCGTGCTCCCGGGGCCTCGGCCGCCTGCGCGGCCCACAGCCGTCCCCTTGGCTGGTGAGATCTGTCACCAGGCTGGAAGTCGCCCTGTTAGAGGCTTTGACGGCCGATGGCAAACCTTCCATGGAAGTTTCCAGAGAGAATGCTGCCCCATGGAGAGTGCCTCTTCCTGGCGGCTCTGCGGCAAAGACTCTGGCCAGACTTAGACAGACTCCTGGGAGCCTCTTTTCCACGGGGCCTGGTCCTTGGCCCCTGTGGTTCAGTCTGAGCAAGAGTGCTGCCAAGTCAGCTTCGCAAGAATCCCCGCTCTGGGCGCGGGCTCACCCTCGCCATCCGATGGGGTCCCTTGCCCCCAGCCTTGCTGCCCCGGCCTGCGCCCCGCGAGTCCCGTTAGGCTGGTCCGGCCGACCCTCCCCCTCCGTGGCTCGTCCTTCTTGTTCTCACCCTCTGCCCCCTCTCTGGTCCCG
>NW_027536168.1:0-613 GCF_008692635.1 Crocuta crocuta
GACGACCTTGAGATGCATGGTCAAGGAGCAGGGGGCCGCAGACACTGCTCAGGCTGCTGGCGGCATAGGGCCTCCACTTTAGGGCATTCTTCAAACATCTACAGAAAACCCTTTCCACACACACAGTGCAACACTCTTGACTGCTGGGGACCGCATCTGTGGGTTTGATGAGCTGGACAGACAGCTAAGTCCCACGGGCGCTCTGGCCTCTCACCCAGAGGGCGTGCCTTTTAGCAAAAAGCAAAACTTTCCTGTAGATAAGCCTGCAGGGGCAACGGTGCAACTTGACCTACTAGCAGCCCCTTTATGGCCACAGCTTCAGTAAATGCAAGATTCGTTTGTAAGCACCGCCTCTGAGAACAATTCTACTTAACAAAGCCAAGGAAGTCAGAGATGGAATAACCTCAGAGACACGGGGAGGGGCTGGAGGGAAGCACAGGGTCTTGAACACTGGCAGCTGCTGAGGAGGGTGAGGAGGGTGGTAGCTAAAAAAGGCTGAGGCATTGGGGCCTTGTCAGGCACGGGAACCCTGGGGGTAGGGGGCTGGCCAGCAGCATTCCAGAGAAATCCTCACAGAGTGGGGGTAAGACATTAAGTTCACTGAGGTCCTCAG
>NW_027536169.1:0-653 GCF_008692635.1 Crocuta crocuta
TCTCTGCTTTTCACCTCATTTTTAAAAAATTAAAAAAAATTTTTTTTTTTAAATTTATTTCTGAAAGAGAGAGAGTGAGAGTGTGAGCAGGGAAGGGTCAGAGAGAGGGAGATACAGCTCCAAGCTCTGAGCGAGCTGTCAGCACAGAGACCGACGCGGGGCTCGAACCCACAAACCGTGAGATCATGACCTGAGCCGAAGTCGGATGCTCAACCGACTGAGCCCCGCAGGCGCCCCTTTCACTCCATGTTTTTAACAGCCATTGCTTACATCTGTCACTGGGAGCTGCAAAGTGGTGATAGTCCACAGTTCTCTCACTGCTTCGTTCACCCAGAATAACTCCAGAAAAAAGTGTCCCCCTTTATTTTAATGGTAGCCCTCGCAGACTAATCCAGTACCGCCCTCTGGGTGGTTTAAACAACAGACGTTTATCTTTCCACAGTTCTGGAGACTAAGAGTCCAAGATCAGAGTGCCGTCAGGGTTAGTTCCTGGTGAGGCCTTTCTTCCTGGCTTGCCGACGGCTGCCTTCTCGCTGCGTCTCCCAGGCTCTGCCCCGTGCGAGTGCAGAGGGAGAGGCACCAGGCTCCCTCCTCTCCCCCTTCTGAAGAGGACACCAGCCCTGCTGGATTAGGGCCCGGCCTTAGAACCTCAG
>NW_027536170.1:0-908 GCF_008692635.1 Crocuta crocuta
GATTGTGAGAACCTGAGGAAAAGGAGGGGGCTCCTCAGGGGGCAGTCCAGCCCACAGAGCCCGAGGTCCCTGACTTGAGAGTGGGGCCAGGTTGGGGTTTGGGGTGGAGGGGTCCCCTCTGATATGGGACGGGTGAGAACCCGGCTCCACACGCACAGCATGCACCTCGCCTTGACAACTGGCCGGCACCAGTCTGCACCTCCTCTGCTCTGTGACCTCAGGACTCCTGCCTCAGACCAAGGCCTCAACTCCAGAGTTGGTGGCCCCTGGATGAGGGAGGGAGGGTGCACCTCAGGGGGTGTGCCAGCCCCAAGCCCACTCTGGGCACCCTCCCGACCCCACACCGCCAGCACTACCAGGAGATTCTGGGGTGCACTTTGTACAGTCCCCCAGAAATCCGGCCTGTGCCTTCCCCTACTTGGCCTCTCTGTTGACTGTTTTGGCCCCTTGAAGGGCCTAGGTTTCACCCCTCTGCTGGCCTGAGGCAAAAGTCTCAGGACCAGACCACACAGCCCTGAGACTGGAACACAAGGAAGTCCCGGGGGGGTGGGGGGTGGGCACATCTGGACATGCCTGCTAAAGATCCATGGGGGTCAACCTGCCTCCGGAAGGATGACCGCTTCCTGGCTTCCACCCGTGCTGGGATAGGTGCCCCTCTTCAGTCTTCACCTGGATCCCCTGGGGGCCTTGGAAGACTCCTTGTGCGGACTTCAGGCCACCCTCCTTAAGCCAAGGCCTCCTCTCCAAGACCCCAGAAGAAAATGTCAGTAGAGAGCAGTCCACCCACCCAGCCCGGGTCCCCCCGAGGCTGACATGAGCGGCAGGGCAGGCCTGGTCCCTAGGTAGGTTTCCTGCCCTGGGAGGCCTCTCCTGCTTTCTCACCTCCAGCCTGAGAGCCCGGCATCCTG
>NW_027536171.1:0-780 GCF_008692635.1 Crocuta crocuta
AAATAATTTAGAGGAAGTCAACATTAAAATACAAATGTGAAGAAAGATTAGTCATTCTTATTTTAAATACAAAAATAAATTATATAAACGACATTCTTCTTTGGTAGACCTTTATGTGTATCAACTTCTGGTTGAGCTTTCTGGTGTTTTGTATCAGAAAAGTATGGGACGCCTGGACGGCTCTGTCAGTTAAGCATCCCACTTCAGCTCAGGTCATGATCTCGTGGCTCGTGAGTCCGAGCCCCCTGTTGGACTCTGTGCTGACAGCTCAGCGTCTGGAGCCTGCTTCAGATTCTGTCTCCATCTTTCTCTGGCCCCTCCCCCACTCTTGCTCTGTCTCTCAAAAATAAAATGTTAAAAAAAGATTAAGAAGAAGTAAAGTTCCTCTAGATGATTCAGCTCGTTCACAGGCATTTTAGGGAAAGGTGTTGGCTTTTGGAAATGAACAGGCTGCTCTAGGCTAAAGGAAAGATGAGTTGTAGAGATGATTAAAAACTCAGTGAATGAGTACTCATGCATTCTGGCAGGCCTGCCATGATAAGTAAATGAGGGACTAGCCCTCTGAAAACAGAGCCAAAGACATTTTTGAGGATTTTCTGTAGCATTTGTTTTAGAACTGCTTTTTATAATTTTGAAATTCAATGGAAATATTTTAAATAAAATTCTTGAGAAATAGGGAGTGATGCCCATTTATTCAGGATGACTGGATCCTGTGATTTAGGAAACTCATACAGCGTTGTTTTCATTATTTAGATTCAGTGATTTGAAAGCATTTATTTA
>NW_027536172.1:0-826 GCF_008692635.1 Crocuta crocuta
GTGAGAAAATGCATTCCCTCCCCCATCGGAGACCACTGGTCCAAGTGGCCCCACCCATCAGGCTCGGTGTAGTCGGGATAGAAGAAAGGGAGTCTAAAAGTAGGGCTCATTTCAGAATTAAGTGCAGGGTGAGCCAAGGTTATCGACAGAAAGTCTCTCCCTCATAATTGGTCTGCAGATATACTCAGAGACTTGGAAGGCCTTAGGCTTTGAAGAGGAGCCATGAGGTAAAGCTATGCCCTGGCCTGGCCAGCCGTTGCTCTCTGAGTGATGGGTTGACACTATTGTCTTCTGTCAGCATTATTGTCTGTCTAAAGACCAAAGCAAGTTCAAAAGCTAAGAAAACCATGAACTCAAAAGCAAATGGATTCACTCTCGTGGTTCTGTAAGTGGATTCTTCCTCAAAATATTGCTAATTGTCCTCTATGTCTCGGAGTACAAGAGGAAGGTCTGCTGCCTATTTGTCCCTGATGAATATTATTTATTTTCTAATTTTATGTATTTCCAAACCTGTCTATTCCTTAGTGAAGAAACATTTCATTTCTCTTTATTTACTTTTTCGCCAAATAAAAGATACACATTACGCTGCAGTAAAGACCACTACATAAATCCCTGATTTTTTCCCCTGTCTTCCCCTCTTTTCTGGTGCTACTTTATCAGAGTATCCATGAAGATTTCTACAATCTTATTAATATTTAACATTTATTGTTAGTCTCTTGAGCCACCACAGAGACATATATTATCTCTTTGCAAGATTTAATGTCACCCTTAGTGATTCATATTCTCAGTGGTGCACTTGCTACTTAGGTGGGAAGAAAAAAAAAAA
>NW_027536173.1:0-221 GCF_008692635.1 Crocuta crocuta
CACAGAGCCCAAAGCGGGGCTCGAACCCACGAACTGTGAGATCATCACCTGAGCTGATGTCAGACCCTCAACTGACTAAGCCACCCAGATGCCACATGTATCTACCTTTTCCTATTCCTTCAGTTGCCTATTAGTTTTATTTATTGTTTCCTTTGCCGTGCAGAAGCTTGATTAGGTCCCAATAGTACATTTTTGTTCTTGATTCCCTTGCCTTTGGGGAT
>NW_027536174.1:0-917 GCF_008692635.1 Crocuta crocuta
ATGGAAGAAGACGACACTTATTTAGGACATTCCGTTTTGGGGACCGGACAGAGGAGGCATGCCAAGAGCACCAGAGTGAGTTCCCAAGCGCAGAGTTCACTGAGGCCTGGTGCGGTCAGGGACGCTTCAGAGAAGACTCTAGACTAAGAGTGTGGAGGCGCGGCTGAGTCTGGGACTGTCAGACAAGAGCAAGGGCAGTCCTTCTGGGGTAGAAGCAAGGAAAGAATAATGCAGAGGCCTGGAAGACAAGATGATGGAGAGATCTCATCAGTAAAGGTGCCCTGACTACAACCACAGAGGCAGGAAGGAGCAGAGAGAGGTCAAGGGTGAGGAGTCAGATGGCCTCGTAGGAGGCAACGATTCACGTCGAGAAACAGGGGGGAACAAAGTCTGCAAAGCAAGGCTGGGATGAGAGCTGGCAGTTCTCAACTTCTGAAGCAAGGAACGGTCACCAAGGCTGCACTGCATCATAACGACGACGACAAGGATTTGCATGCAGCTACTCTGAAGCAGTTTAAGAACAAAGCTCTGGTGCCAGAAAGTTCCTGGTTTGAGTCCCAGCTCTCTGGTTTACTATCGATAGGACCCTAGATGTGCTTTTTAACTTCTCCAAATACCAGTTTTCTCATCAGTAAAATGGGCTTGAAAATAGTATCCGTTTCATAAGGCTGTTAGAAAATTTAAATCTTATAATGAACAGAAAACCCAAAGACAGCTCCTAAGTGGGGAATGGAAGGCAGTGCATTGGTACGGCCTTGGCTTTTCCTTCTATTTCCCAAATTTATCTACACAGAAGAGTCATCTCGGACACCTGTTAATATACAGATTATCCAGGGTCCCCTTGGAATGTTTCCCTCTTGGAATTATAATTCAACAGATTTAGTCTACGGCCATACCACCCTGAACGCGCCCGATCT
>NW_027536175.1:0-782 GCF_008692635.1 Crocuta crocuta
CTTATATCAGACAAACTGGACTTTAAAGTAAAGGCAGTAACAACGGATGAAGACAGCCATTATATAATTACAGGGTCTATCCATCAGGAAGACGTCTACATACCAAATATGGGAGCACCCAAAGACATAAAACAATTAATCACAAACAGAAACAATCTTATGGATAAGAATGTGCTAATAGCAGGGGACTTTAATACTCCACTTATAGCAATGGATAGATCAAATAGACAAAAAAAATCACTAAAGAAACAATGGACTTGAATGACACATTGGACCAGATGGATCTGACAGATATATTTAGAACTCTACATCCTGAGGCTATGAAATTCACTTTCTTCTCAAGTGTGCATGGCGCATTTTCCAAGACAGGTCACATACTGGGTCATAAATCAACCCTCAATAAATATAAAAGAATTGAGATCATCATGCACACTTTCATATCACAATGCTATGAAACTTGAAATGAACCACAGGAAAAATTCTGGAAAACCTCAAAAAACATGGAGGTTAAAGACACCCTACTGAAGAACGAATGGACCAATCAGGCAATTAGAGAAGAAATTTAAAGATATATGGAAACAAATGAAAATGAAAATACAACAATTCAAAATCTATGGGATGTGACAAAAGCAGTCATAAGAGGAAAGTACATTGCACTCCAGGCCTATATCAAGAAATGAGAAAAAGTGCAAGTAAAAAATCTAACAGCACACCTAAAAGAACTAGAAGGAGAGCGTCAAGAGCACCCCAAACCCAGTAGGAGAAGAGAAGTAATAAAAATC
>NW_027536176.1:0-589 GCF_008692635.1 Crocuta crocuta
TTGCTGCCTGGATTCTTCAACCTTCTTGTGGTTTCCCTTGTTTTGCTTCCCTGAACATATCGTAGACCACTCAACTGAAAAGACTTATCAGTCACAAAATGAACAAATTTACAATTCAGCAGCCACTCTTGGCTTTATCTTACTTGACTTCTCAGCAGCACTTACAGATGACCATGAACCTCCTCTCAGAATGTTTCCTTTGGCAATCAAGATCTTAGATCTGACATCCCTCTACTTTCCGGGTCTGCTTCTCAGCATCCTTTTTTGACCTTACATCCTCTTGAGATTCTAAGCTTTGGAGTGCTTCAAGGGTCAACTCTAGTCCCTTATTCTAGTTCCAGAAACTCCCTAGATAATCACATTTCCAAAAATTTAAATACCTCTCTCCAGTTTAATCTTCTACCTAGATAAAACACTTCCAGCTCATTGGCAATCAAATGTTGAATAAGCACCCCACATTAGCATATCTAAAACACTATCCAGGATTTCAAACAATACCTTCCTTTCCCCAGCTCACTTTAAAACTGATTCATTTTGGGGTGTTTGGGTGGCTCAGTCGGTTAAGCATCCGACTTCGGCTTAGGTCATG
>NW_027536177.1:0-650 GCF_008692635.1 Crocuta crocuta
GGGTATTATATGGAAACCAACTTGACAATAAACTATTAAAAATAATAAATTAATTAAATAAAATAAAAAAGAATTTTAAAAAGTTAGTATCCAAAATCTATAATAAAATTATCAACCTCACCGCTCAAAAAACAAATAATTCAGTGAAGAAATGGGGAGAAGACATGAACAGACGTTTTTCCAAAGAAGACATCCAGATGGCTAACAGACACAGGAAAAGATGTTCAATATCACTCATCATCAGAGAAATACAAATCAAAACCATAATGAGATACCATTTCACGCCTGTCAGAATGACTAAAATTAATAACTGAAGAATCAACAGGTGTTGTTGAGAATGCAGAGAAAGGGGAACTCTTTTGCACTGTTGGTGGAGTACTGGTGCAGTCACTTTGGAAAACAATATGGAATTTTCTCAGAAAGTTAACTCTATGAGCCAGAAATTGCACTACTAGGTACTTAACCAAAGGATACAGGAGTGCTGATTCGAAGGGGTACATGCACCCCAGTGTTTGTAGCAGCACTATCAACCATAGCCAAATTATGTACAGCCCAAATGCCCATTGACTGATGAATGGACTAAGATGTGGGATATGTATACAATAGAATACTACTCAGTGATGAAAAAGAATGAAATCTTGCCATTTGCA
>NW_027536178.1:0-319 GCF_008692635.1 Crocuta crocuta
ATGAATTTCATACATACTTTCCAATGTTTAAATCAACCATACACTACTGGCAGGGAATGTTTATGATACTTTATCTTTGTGAATAATCTGCATCATATTAGTTGGGTTAGAATTTTTATTACTGTCTTCATGAGTGACAGTAGCATCGACTTTTAGTTCATATACTCTCTTGGATTTTAGTACCAAGGATATACTGACTTCATAGAATGAATTGGTATGTAAAACTTCTCTTTCTATTCTCTGGAACTGAAGACTCTGAAAGGCTGTGAGTGGCGTAGGACTAGACTTTCCCATGTTCAGCTGTGTCTGGATTGCACCT
>NW_027536179.1:0-267 GCF_008692635.1 Crocuta crocuta
TGAAGAGGCAGAAAGGAGAATAGGTGATTTAGAAGACACAATTATCGAAAAAGAGGAAGCTCAGAAAAAGAGACATAAACCAATCCAAGAATGTGAAAGGAGAGTTCGAGAGCTCAGCGATATGATCAAACGGAACAATATTCGTATCATAGGAATTCCAGAAGAGGAAGAGAGAGGGAAAGGTGCTGAAAGAGTCCTGGAACAAATTATAGCAGAAAACTCCCCCAACCTGGGGAGGGAAGTAGACATTGAAATTCAAGAGGCACA
>NW_027536180.1:0-946 GCF_008692635.1 Crocuta crocuta
ATCTTTTTCCAAGAATAGTTTTTCAAGTGTTAAGGACAAGGGGTGATATATAAAACGTTACAGTTACATGATATTTAGAAACATACTGAAACGTTTAGTTTCTATTACAATTCATGGAGTATAGCTCCCTAAAGACTTGAGTGTCTTAAACATTTACAGTTAGATTAAACCAATAAAATTTCCATACGTTTCAGAGCATTTCAGTGAATTATAAGAATTTAAGCCATGTATTATGTCTACCCAAAAAGATTGGCTATGTGTTTCTTCTTCTTTGTAGCAATTGTAATAAGTAACTAATGTTTAGCCACAGTATAGCCTTTTGCAAGTCTTTGGGATTCTAAACAACTGATCTGAATGTTTGATACTTTACCCTTCCCTTCCCTTCCCTGCCCTTCCCTGCCCTTCCCTTCTTCCCATAGCTTTCTCTTTATATGGATAAGTTTGAAGAATTCCAGACTACCATGGCAAAAAGCAATGAACTCTTTACAACCTTCAGGCAGAAAATGGAAAAGGTATTTACATGAGTTTAGTAGAGTATTACTATGAAATTTATATGTGGTAATTTTAAGCATAATTATGACTTGGATGAGTTTATATTGAATGAATGTGATCTTTGTCTTTCCTGATCTTCACCTGGCATATTCAGGCATTTTGCCCTGAACTTACCCCAACTTGCTCATGATATTGATACTCTCAAAATTCTATCAGCATTGAAGTTAGTTCTTTTATTAAAGATAATTTGTTTTTAAAAGTAGATTTTGTTTTAAAAGATCACCTCAAGTGATCCCTGACCAGTTCCTTCACAAGCATTATGTCAATTATAGTTTAAAAATCTAGGCCAAGGGAAGTGATGGTATGTTTTTGGTTGGAATAGATTATTTCTAAGGATCTACCTATGCCGAATGTATTTTTACATGTCTGAAATTGATCTTTATACATACAATAT
>NW_027536181.1:0-742 GCF_008692635.1 Crocuta crocuta
CAGACACTGGGGCCCGATGATTCTGAGCTGTGGGAGCTGCCCCCACACCCCAGAATATTAGCAACGTCCCTTTACCATCCCATGACAACCAATGTCTCTGGCCACTGCTGGGTGTTCTCTGCGTGGCATGACCGCCTCTGATTGAGAAGCACTGGTCTAAGACCGTGGGGCACACGCTGGGTTCTCACTCAGCAAGTAGCCAGAAGGAGGCAGGCCAGAGGAGCGAGGACCCCACTGCCGGGCGGCCTGCCTCGGCTGCCTCTCACTCACAATGGACGAGGCGGAGGGAGGCTATCCGAGGCCAGACGCCAGCTGGGTTTCTCTCCAACAGGCGGCCCTTGCTCCCGTGCCCTGTCTGCGCCCTGCCTGAAGCGGGCAACTTTTCTGAGGATCCATTTCTCTAGTCCTAAGGGTTTTATGTGGGTATCGCGGTCGGTATCCATACCACTCAACCTGCCTCTCACCACTCTCCGCTCTAAAGGGATTCTCTGGAAGTACCTCTAGTCCCAAATGGTTTAATGCTCCTATCGTGTGGATGAGCCATTGTAGTCCAGAAGATGAAGAGGTACCGAGTCGCTCTGTGTCTGCGGTTGGAGGCTGAGTAGTGGAAAAACCCTTGCCTCTCTAGCACCTGAACCTCACCCATTGGCAGATGGTGAGTGAGCTACGGAGGGAGGAAGAGAAAAGCACAAATCACAGGTGTACAGCTGGAGGGGCTGCTGGGAACCCAGGCTGGGGGGGG
>NW_027536182.1:0-1188 GCF_008692635.1 Crocuta crocuta
CCAGCCCGCCTGCTCTGGGGTTCGGTGATGCCTGAGGGTGTCTGCGGGTGTTAAAAGTGCCCCTGCTGGCTCTCTGGAAGCAAACGAAGCTTCCGCAGGCACGGGCAGTGTTGAATGGATACGAATGGGGGTGTGCAGTGGGCGGGGTCACTCGTCTTCTGGAGGACCGTGCACCTGCATTTGTGTGCAGATGTGTGTCTGTCTGGATCTGATGGTGTCTGTGTGGGTAGCAAAGTGAGACCTGCATGGGGACGTGTGAGTGTGCCGATGTGTGGCTGTGACCGTGTGAAGCTGTACGTGGGAGACGCCCTAACATGGACACGGTCCCCGGAGGAGAGCAGAGCAGAGGGAGCTGCCGAGAGGGTTTGCTGGCTGCCTGGAGTGCAGCAGGAGAGCGAGCCAGGCTGGGCCAGGGGCCTGGGCAGGGAGCGCTGTGGGGGCCTGGGGGTGGAGCCTGCCTGCCCTGCCTGCCAAGGTTGGGGCCCCGGCACCCCCGCCTCCATGTTCCGTATTCCTCTCTGGGTCCAACCGGTTGGGGTTAGCGCCTGCCTGGGGCTTCAGGGGAGGGAAGGCAAGGAGCTCAGTCCTGAGCTTCCAGATCCTGGCTCCTCAGCTTGGCTGACTCAGTGGAGCTCAGTGGAGCCGGGGCTGTTAGCAGGGGGAGGGGCCCCAGCTGGAGCCAGCAGGTATGGGCGGCTGTGCCTGAGCCATAGATGGCACCAGGGGAAGGACACAAAATCCACAACGGCGTATGTCATCACACAGGGCTCAGCCTGTCCTCCAGACACAGGTGGCCATATTCCCAGGTACATGCCATCAGCGGCACCGCACAAACACGCTGGGCCCCTGGGCCCCGATGCCCGCCGTCACGCACAGGCACGAACCATCACTCAGAGCACCAACCCAGCCAGTCGCACGTGGCCACGCCCAAGCATACAGCCACAGACACACACTGTCATCCACAGAGACACACACAGTCACGTCAAGTCTTCTGCTCCTCGGGCTGGGAAAGGGACCCTAGAGGACATGGTGTCCATCCTGCCTCCACACAGGAGCACTCACTTGGCCCAGACAGAGGCCCCTTTTCACGAGCCAGCCTTTTCCATCAGAACATTCAACTCTGGTCGTTTCCTGTGCCTACACACCCACACACACCTACATCCACACCCACATACCCACCCACCCACC
>NW_027536183.1:0-1172 GCF_008692635.1 Crocuta crocuta
TATCACCCTGGAAGATCACTTCTCACGTCCACACGGCCAACGCACACTTCCTGAGTGTCCCCCGGGTTCGGAAATGGTGCTCAGTGCCGAGAAGGACACGAAGGAGGGCCCAGCCCCGGGCGCGAGAACACGGCAGGAGGAAACGCGGGAGGAGGGGTGCCCAGGAGGGCCCGGGGTGGCAGAAGGGCACGCACAGAGCCGTGGAGGCACAAGAGATGCCGTGTTCAGCAGATGGCAGACAGTTCTCGAAGCCTGGGGCCGGGGGCGCCGGATGCGGGGCAGGAGCCGGGACAGGACCCACCTGGCCACCCGCGGTCCCCTGAGCCTGACGTGCCCTCTGCAAGGTGCCCTCAAGGACCCCTGGCAAGTCCTCGAAGCGTGTAGCCGGAGGGCGGTGCCATCGTGTGGGGCTCGGGGGACTCACCCCTGCAGCCGGGAGACCAGACAGAGGTGTGGGATGGACATGGAGCCGACCAGGGCGGTGGGACAGCCCAGCCCCCAGGAGAGGAGTGAGGATGGGCCGAGATGACGCCAGGGCAGCAGGCGAGAGGGCCGCGGACGCCAGCGCACTATCGAGGCAGAAGCAGCAAGGCCTGGCGCCGCGCGTCTCAAACTGTAGTTAGTGTGCCCGGAATGCTTACTTCCAATGCAGATCCCCAGGCCCGGACGCAGCAGCCTGCGGGTCTGGGCCCCGGGTATCTTCATTCTCTGCTAGGCGGTCAGGGTCCACCTTCTGGGAGAAGCACAACACAGACAGCAAGTGCTGGCATCTTAAAGCAAGTTCTCATCCAGCAAGAGCCCAGACTGGCATGGAAGAGGCACTCAAAGACTCCTCCCTATTTTCCACGGTAGGTGCTGGCTGCCACCTCCTGAGTGGGCTAAGCACTTAAATACATCATCACTTCAATTAATCCCTTACCAGCCTGATTAGGGGAGCCCGGTAATTCCCGCATGAATGGGAACTCCCTTCCAAAATCCATATGCTGACGCCCTAACCCCAGGACCTCAGAATGTGACCTTTTGTGGAGACAGGTTCTTTACAGAGGTGATTAGGATACAGGCACATGGGTCGACCAAACCCAGTCTGACTGGTGGCCTTATAAGGAGGAGGAAACTAGGGGTGCCTGGGGGGCTCAGTGGGTTAAGCGTCCGACTTTGGCTCAGGTCATGAT
>NW_027536184.1:0-566 GCF_008692635.1 Crocuta crocuta
TCTCCCTCTTCCTTCTGAAGCGGGTGAGTGTGGGTGCCGGCCCAACAGCAACCCGAGGAAGGCGGCACCTCTCCCCTGCCTTTGCCTCGAGCTCATCACTAGAGCAGTTGGGCTCCCCAGGTCTCAAAGGTCCAGCGGGTGTCATCAAGGCTCTGGATGGGAGGTCAGCGGGCCCCTAGGGCGGCCTTCTCATGCCGGCCTCTTTCCTCAGGTGCACTCCCTGTACCGCCGGACGGGGGCCAGCTTCCAGCAGGCCCAGGAGGAGTTTTCCCAGGGCATCTTCAGCAACAGGACCTTCCGCAGCGCTGCCTCCAGTGCTGCCCGAGGAGCCTTCCAGGGGAACTAGGCTCCCGACTGTCCTTCCTCTGCCCCAGCCTTTCCTCTTGCCTGCCTTTTAGCTGCACTTTCCGTGGGTGCCTTAAACAGTGGTTATGCCCAGCACAGACCGGGGGAGGGGCTTGCCGGGTGCTTCCTCCTTCCTCAGGCAACCAGCTCTCCCTTCTGCCCGAGGGAAGGGGGGGAGGGATTGGGACTTATTTTTTACATAAGAGAAAAGAAAAAAAAAA
>NW_027536185.1:0-943 GCF_008692635.1 Crocuta crocuta
TGGCGGAATCGGGATTTGAACTCACGTCCTCAGACAGAGCCGGTGCGGCTCTCCACCCCGCATCCCCCCTGGCAGCCATAAGTGCTCCCCGTGCACGGGCATGGACAGCCACCCCTGGCCCACCCCAAACACCAGGTGCAGACACGAGGGTGAAGACAGCGAAGGAGAAAAGGGAGAGGAAAGCTGGCTCGTGGCAGTGCCAGAGGGCGGGCAGACGCAGGCGGGCCCGCAGCCTGGGTGGGAGTCCCCCGCGTGGCACGCCCGGCACCAGGAAGGCCAGTCAGTTACTCGCTCCCCGCCCCATCCGTGTCTTCAGTTCAGGCACTACAGGGCACCTGCTGTGTACCAGGCCTGGGGAACAGAGTCCACGACTCTCCCAGCCGGCTGTGCGAGAAATCTGACCAGGATGACGGTGCAGGGGGTCGGGGCCAGGGGTGGTCTGGCCAAGCAGAGGGCGGGTGAAGCCCCTGCTTCAGATGGGGCGCACAGTGGAAGAATGTTCTAGAATGAGGGGCAGCACACACAGACCACAGGTTGGAAAGACTGGGCTGTGTGCAAGCAGCCTATCGAGAATTCCATGTCGAGCTGCCCATTGAGGGTCCCATTAGAAACTCGGAAAAAGACAGGGAAGCAGGGCCTCTGAAAGATGCCCACCCACCTGTGCTCTGGGAGGCATCATTCGCCACGGCCAAGCGGGGGAAGTAACCCGGGTGTCCATCAAAGGGTGAGCGGATAAATAAAATGCAGTCTAGACCAATGACTAGAAAGGAAGGCGATCGTGACCCGTGCTATGACACGATGAACCTTGGGGACTCGGTGCTCCATGAAATTAGCCAATCGCGGAAGAAAAAAATACTGTTTGATTCCACTTGTGTGAAGTATCTCAAGTAGTCAAAACCCATAGAAACAGAAAGTCGAATGGCAGCTGCCAGGGTGGGGGGAG
>NW_027536186.1:0-239 GCF_008692635.1 Crocuta crocuta
GACAGCTCAGAGCTTGGAGCCTGGTTCAGATTCTGTGTCTCCCTCATTCTATACCTCTCACCCGTTTGCATTATGTCTCTCTCTCTCTCAAAAAGAAATAAACATTTTGTAAAATATAAAAAAATAGAACTACTCTACAATTCATCATTTGCACTAGGAGATATTTTCCTAAAGAATACAAAAATACTGGGGCGCCTGGGTGGCTTAGTCGATTAAGAGTCCGACTTTCGCTTAGGTCA
>NW_027536187.1:0-1246 GCF_008692635.1 Crocuta crocuta
AAACCAGGCATTTTCAGACACAGGTCAAAAACACCAGTGAAGGAACACAGTGAAGGTAAAAACAATAGAAGACACCCTATGACAGGGGCATGCATTCAGAATTGTCACCCAAAATCGGGCACTTGCTCAGTGTTCGTAAAATTCTGGGCTGGCAAAGAATAGTTGGGTTACAAGTTAGACAAGTACTCAGAGGAGGACAAAGAATAGCCATTTTTAAACAGTGCTAATTTCGCTAAGTGCTAAGGCTAATGAAAACCAGAGGAGGGGTGGGTCCATTGAAGGATGGTTTGGTGCTAGATTTCTCCTCTGCTGTGTGTGCCCTACTTTAATGGACCAAATCATTAACTAAACCCCAAACAACCAAAATCCTCATGATTGAGGGTCTCCTGTCCTAGGACAATATGAAAAACAGCAAGTGAAAGAACATTCTCCTCCAGAATCATGTTTAAAAAATGTGTATATGCATATGTGTGTATTATATGTATTATTATATGTATTATGGTTACAAAGTGTTTTTCACTTTTTTTTTGGTTTGGGTGGGGCACATACCGACTTATTTCTCTCCCAGTCTTTCTCATGTAAATAAGGGCTATCATCGTAGTACTCAAGCCAGAATCCTGGTACTCATTCTGCTGCAAAGCATATTCCAAATGCCCTCTTCTCTAGTTCCACCATCATGACCTTGTCCAACCTACCGACACTTTATTTACAACATTGAAATCCCTCCTAACTGGTCTTCCTGCTGTCTGACTTTGGTAAAAACATTTCCCCTCTTTAGACTCAGTGTACTTCTGGTCAAATAAAAGTAGTAAGTAATTCCTACTTCTCAGGGTAGATGAGAGCTTTAAATGAGAAGATGGGGCCAGTACTTTGCATAATGGATGGCCTATGGTAAGTTCTCAACAAATGTTACTACCACAGTTGGTACCCTCCATACCAAGGAGAATTTCTGCTTGGGATTTTAACGTCAATGGATAAATCTCTTAAGGAGTGCATGCTATAAAAACATGCAGGTTTTCTGTGTTGCTCATCAGTGGTTTAATACCATAATTGTGTATTTGCTGGCTCTTGATTCACAGACATGTTTTGGGGGATTCCTAAGAGAATTTCTATGTGATTTCATGTCTTAGGTATGCCAACCCTGTGGGCATGATGGAGGCCATGGAAATGGAAGATCCTGTTCTGTTTGGGATGCTGAGGATTGAATGACTCCACTTTCTTTAGGGCAAACAGTTGCTTTGTATAA
>NW_027536188.1:0-234 GCF_008692635.1 Crocuta crocuta
AGAGCATCCCAAGCAGGCTTCGTGCTGACAGTGCAGACCCCCGTGCGGGGCTCGAACTCACAAACTGTGAGATTGTGACCTGAGCCGGAATTGAGAGTCCGATGCTTAACTGACTGAGCCTCCGGGAGCCCTGAGGGTTTGTGTTAACAGGCTTCCTTCGACGTACGTGTAGCTCCCGGCCCAGCGCCGTCTCCTCCAAGTGCTCGGCTCCCTGTTTCATGGCGTTGAGAGCTG
>NW_027536189.1:0-350 GCF_008692635.1 Crocuta crocuta
ACTTCCTCCTGGGAACAAAACCACAAAAGTAACTTCGTTATGGTTCCTTTGTGCACCGTAGGAATGATCTCAAATTATAGGAGTTGAATCCCTTCGACAGTGGTCTCCTGTTCATTTGCATGGACGGGATTTTTCTAAAGACCCTTGTGCTGGGCGTCATAAGCTCTTGGAGAAGCAAGTTCCCACCCAAGAGGTTGGGAGATGTTTTTAGGGTCACTCAGCAAATCTGTGTTCTTTTGTTTCCCACACAGAGCCGAGCTTGTCCTTGTGGTAAATTTTGATGACAAACAGAAAAATGGCTGTGTCTGAAATGATGCTCAGCATCCCTCATCAGGGAAATACAAATCAAA
>NW_027536190.1:0-683 GCF_008692635.1 Crocuta crocuta
ACTGCACACGGACGTGCAGGAGGCCGACAGGGAGCAGGACCCACCATCGCTCAGCTCGTAGAAGCCTAGATGGGGTGGACGGGGCGGTCAGCACACCCCGGGGCGGCCCTTCTCCCGCCCGAGGGCGCCCCTGTGCTGAAGGGGCTTCAGGATCTCGTGAAGGCGGGCCCCGGGGAAGGCGGCCGGGGACCCCCGAATGTCCGGGAGTCCTGCCCATTACTGTCCGCTCTCGCCACATGGGTCAGGGCGCCCCACCCCCGGCCCCCTCCTTGGAAAGTGGCTCACTTGTCCTTTCGTGACCATCAGGTCCCGGCCCCTGCGGGGCAGGCGGCTGGCATCCTTCTCCCTCCCTCCCCAGCGCGGTGGGGCTCATCCCAGGCGCCAATCAGGGAGGCCAGCACACCTGCCCGACGCACTGCACGCCAGGCCAGGCCGGGGCGGTGCAAGTTTACAAGAGGAAGACTCGGCATTCGACGCCGTACACAGTCTCCTGGGTTTGCCACGCGAGCCAGCGTCTGGCCAGACGGGACCACGTGCCCTGGACGGGGACTGTCACCAGGGCTCCGGAACTATCTCCTCCCAGCTTTACAGTAAGGGTCGCGAGGCAGCAGACAGGCGGCAGGCCAGGGGCCAGTGTCCTCGTCATCTTCTCCGACAGGCGTGCAGACCTGAGCCCTGGGAAA
>NW_027536191.1:0-562 GCF_008692635.1 Crocuta crocuta
GGAAAGCAGGCAGTCAGGCTCAGGGCAGAAACTGGCTGGTCAGGATGGATGAATATGTATTATGTACATGCATGAATATGTATTATGCACATACATGAATATGTATTATATATATGCATGAATACGTATTATTATATGAAATAGCCTGGATTACTACTGAGCACTACAGTGAACCCTGCATCCAGCAACCTGGACAAGTCTCTAAGAATAATGCCCGATGAAAATAGCAGATGCCATTCAGGTAATATTCTTGAAATACAATTGTAGAAATAGTGGCTAGGGCTTGAAGTCAGGAAGGGGTGGGAGCGAAACCAGCGTGGATCCCCACGGTGATGGAAAGGCACGGTATATTGACTGTATCCGCATCTGTATCCTGGTTGGGATACCGTTACTAGAGTTTTGCAAGGTGTCACCACCACCAGGGAAACCTCTACCTTTTGACATCGGCAAAGGAATCTAAGCAGTGACTAGAAAGTTAAGTATTTAGTGAAGAGGGAAAGGGAAACACTGGCTAAGGCATCATGAAGACGACCAGGGCTCTGCCAGGGGCCGGAAGCAAAGA
>NW_027536192.1:0-629 GCF_008692635.1 Crocuta crocuta
ATGCCAATTCATTGTACATAAAATAAAAATACTTCAATTCTAGGGGAAAAAAATACATTGAAAGGAGTATCCACCATGATCAAGTAGAATTTATTCTGGGGATGCAAGGATGGTTCAAATTCATAAATCAATCAGTGTGATACATCACATCAACAAAACGAGGGATTAAAATCATATGAACATTTCAATAGATGCAGGAAAAGCATTTGATAAAATTCAATACTTGTTTGTGATAAAACCTCTCAGTAAAGTGAGTTTAGAGGGAACACACCTCAACATAATAAAGGCCATATATATAAAAAAAGAAAACTACAGTTAATATCCTACTCAATGGTTAAAAACTGAGAGCTTTTCCTCTAATATCAGTAACAAGACAAGGATGTCTATTCTCACCACTTTTATTCAACATAGTATTGGAAGATCTACCAACAGCAATCAGACAAAAAAATAAATAAATAAAAGGCATCCAGATTGGTAAGGAAAAAGTTAAACTATCACTATTTGCAGATGACATGATACTATATATAGAAAACCTTAGAAAGAGTCCACCAAAAAACTACTAGAAATAAAAAATAAATTCAGTAGGGGCACTGGGTGGCTCAGTCGGTTAAGCGTCCAACTTCAGCTCA
>NW_027536193.1:0-364 GCF_008692635.1 Crocuta crocuta
GAAAAGCAATAGCAGTGAAAATAAAAATATTTTTGAAATTGTTAAATAAAATTTTAAAAATAAATCAAAATAATCTTTTATAATTAAAAAATAAAATTACATTAGTCTGAATCCTAGAACAAAAGATCATATTCAAAAGGAAAACCACCACATGGGGCGCCTGGGTGGCTCAGCTGGTTAAGTGTCTGGCTCTACATTTCCGCTCAGGTCATTATCTCAGGGTTCGGGGGATGGAGTCCCCATGTCAGGGCCTGTGCTGACAGCTTACCACCTGCCTAGGATTCTCTCTCTGCCCCTCCGCGCTCACACACCCTCTCTCTCTCTCACAAAATAAATAAACCTAAGAAAAGAATATACTTTTAAT
>NW_027536194.1:0-636 GCF_008692635.1 Crocuta crocuta
TTTTTGTTAAAATTATATTTACTTATTTACTTCCTCACTTATTTACTTATTACCATTAACAAAATTTATTTTCCTGTGGTTGTTGTAGGATGCACTCATTTTATTTTGGCTCGGCAGTAACTTACGGACTGATCATTGGTCGTTGAGGCGGGGGCTAAAGGGCCAAAGTCTAAAGGGCAGGTTCTATTCCCCTGCCTTTTTCAGAAATGCCCACATCTATATGTTTCAGCCATGTGGCTATTCATTTGTGGCATACAATGGTCTAACTTTAGTAAGTGGCTTTCATGTATCTTAGTAAAAGCCCTTTTTATATCATCCATCCTTTATTTGGCATAGGCATCCGCTTCTCTGCTAACCAGGAACAACACAAATGTGGAGGAGTTTGGAGGCTGGCACCAAGAGTATTGCTGTCATTTTCCAGCCTTTGGATCAAAGGAAGAGGAATTTTAATCTTAACCCTGTGTACTTTTAAAATTTATTATTTTAGCCTTAGTCCTTCCTGCCCACACATAAAATTACTTTTTAAAGGTTTTCTTTCAGGAATCCTTTACAATATTTTTTTGAATTAGATTTTGTTCCAAGCCATCTTTGCTCTAAATAACCAGTCTCATTTAGGACAAAATTACTTTCTTTTAC
>NW_027536195.1:0-582 GCF_008692635.1 Crocuta crocuta
GCTATGCCAGTGGTGAGGCACTGGAACAAAAAGCATTAGAGGAATCCTGTATTGGGCAGAAATGGCCGCATTCCACTACTCTGGCATTGGTGGGAGCACCCTGGGGAGAGTGCTTTCTCAGCCTGAATGCTGCAGCAGATCTTGAGGATGTGGCCACTGAAGGGGACAGAAGATTTTGTAGAAGGTTCTCTGTTGAAGGAAGATCTGGGTGGTACAGCTTCCTGGCTGCCCCGTGGGAAAGAACCCATACGCTAATCAGGAGATGGATAAATTGAAATCTTTCGTTTCAAGTCATTTTGTCTATTCCCTTGTAATAATAATGATAACGACAATAATAATAACAATAATAATATCCCCTGTGTGTATAGCATGGTATAAATCATGAAGTGCTATAATATAACTTAGGAGGTTTTATCATCCTAATTTTACAAATAGAAGGGGCTGAGAGAGGTTAAGTGACGTTGCCTAAATTCATTTTACCAGCAATAGGATTTTCTTTACTAAACCATAGCTGCTTCACTTTTAGGCATATGTAGTCTCAGCTACTTTATCTTGATTTTTCTTTTTCTTCTTCTTTTTTTT
>NW_027536196.1:0-3058 GCF_008692635.1 Crocuta crocuta
CACGGGGCTCCTGCGAGGGTCCTCGGCGTCGTCGCTTCCGCCCGTTGGAGCTGCAAGGGGACCACAGAAGTCTGCGTTCCCGCAACCAGTCCCCCGTGACCCTCCTCCAGAGTCGCTGGACCCCCTCCCACCCCTGCTGCTCCCGCTGCGCGGCCCTAGGCTAGTCTTCTGCAGCCGTCGCGGGCTGTGAGTGACAGAAATCAGGGAACACAACGCCCGCCTCATGCTCTCCCAGGAGCAGAGCTGCTGAGGGGTGGCAGAACCCTGGCCCACGTTGTGTGTGGTTGTGGGTGTTACTAGATGGGGCTACATCAGGGCTTGGAGGGCGCGTTCACATGGAGAGAGATACTGCAAGTGATTGCTTTCGGTTAGGGCAAAAAGAAAGGGAGGGATTTATACTGAGCGTCAGGCCCTGGGGGGCTGAGCAGGGTAGGGGTCCGAATGGTTTACATGCTACGTGTTCACAAAGGCCCTTCAGGTGACTCGGAAGTACCTGGGGGCAGGTCCCGGGCTGCCAGGGAGCCTGCGGAGAGCATTTCCCACAAGGCACATGTCCACCCACCCCGTCGTCCGGGAGGACAGCCCATGAGGGTGGAGGGTCGTGCCTGGGATCCATGGGGTGGTTCCCAGAGTCAGCGCTGGCCAAGACGGCCTCTTGCAGGCAGGCAGGCCGTCTTGATGGAAGGGGCGAGGACAGTAATTCTCATCTGGAGGCCAGAGCATGGCAATCACTCCGGGACGCTGGCAAACTCCACCTTTTCCTGTAAACGTCCCTCTCGTGTTGCAGTTCACCACCCTGCTCCCCAGTGAGAAAAGGGGCCCCGGATCCGCTGTCCTGGCTGCCGATCCTCTGGCTCCATCCTGCTCTTTCCTTCTGTTCACAGCATCTGCAGTGCTGGGACCGCATGTGGCCCCGGACCCGGAGGCCTCCATGTCTTCTTTCTCGGCACAGCCCTTTCCCCCAGCTGCTGCTGGCCCCTCGCACTGGTCACCCTGGGGGCAGCACTCGCCGCCCCACGTGACCCCGCCATTCCCTCCTGGCAGCCCCACGGTGCTGCCCACTTTCCCCAGGACACCGTCGGTGGCAGGAGATGGCGGCCACGGCTCAGTGGGGACCGTGGCTTGCAATGTCATCGTGCAGGTCAGGTCAGAGCGGGGGCCCGCAGAGTCCCCCCAGACTCAGACCATCGTCCTGACCCAGGCCCCCGCTCACTGGAGTGCTCCAGGGTCCCTCTGTGGGGGTGCTGGGTGTCCCGCACCCCTGCTCCTGGCGACCTCAGCAGTGGAGACCAGTATGTCCACCCCGGCCGTCGGGGGCACCTGGGCCGGCAAGGGAGGCTCCACCCCAGGCGTTCGACCTCAGGCTCCACCGCGTGCGGTCCTGCTGAGCCCCATCGTGCCCCTGGTGACCGTCGGGCAACAGCCCCACGCAGCTCCCTGGCGGGGCAGCCCGGCCGGCGGCCCCACCAAGGCCGCGCCCGAGGACTGCTGCAGCCCCAGGAGTGTGTACGAGAACTTCCGGCGCTGGCAGCGCTTCAAGGACCTGGCCCGCAGTTACCTCCCGCAGAGCCCAGACGCGGAGGCCCTCTCCTGCTTCCTCATGTGAGTGGCCTCAGCCCCACGGCCCCGGCCAGGCCTCTGGGATGGACCCGGGGGAGGGGGAGTGTCGGGTGCGGAGAGGAGGCTGTGAGCAGGTCCCCGCTCTGGGAACGCACCTCTGGTGCAGGGCCTCTGGGGTCCCCCGGGGACACGGGGTGACGGGCCTCCCGCTGGGGACCGGCTCGTCGCCTGGCCCGTCACAGTCAGCATGATTATTATGGAATGCAGGCTCCTGGGGGAATGAGCTCCCTGATCCAGGTGCCGGTGGGTGGTCGGCCTGGAGCCCAGGGCCCGGGGCTGCATAGCGTGACGCAGGGACAGTGGTCGCCTGGAGGGCTGGTTTGCACAGCCAGACACCACGTGTCACCTGCCAGCACTCAGTCATGCTGGGCGGGGGACGCGTGCTCACTCCACATGTGGGGGTGGGGCAGCGTGGGGCCACCAGGCCGCAGTCGCCTGACCCCGCGGGCTTACAGCCCAGTGCTTCGGTCCCTGGCCCGCCTGAAGCCCACCATGACGCTGGAGGAGGGAGTGTGGAGGGCCGTGCTCGAGTGGCAGCACAGAAGCAACTTTGACCGGGTCATCTACTATGAGATGGCAGGAAAGTGAGTCAGGGTCCCGGTCGCAGGCTGGTGGGCGTGAGGCCGGGCTGAGCACAGGGCGGGCCGTGCAGGTGCTTGTCCCACAGGGTCCTCCTCACCTCCTGCCTGGGGCTTCAACCCCACTCTGATCGACACCCACCCCGGCCTCCACGTTAAGCTCTCGGCTTCCAGGGGGCTGGTGAACCGGTGACCCTGGGGAGGTGGGACCCTCTCTGTGGGTGGGGGCGCTGGGCCAGATCAGCCAGCCTGCCGCCTCCTGGGGTCCAGGGCCATGGCTGCCCCTCCCGGTCACCGCCCCTGCCAGGCCCTCCACCGGCCCCTCCGTTGCTGGGCTCCACGGCCTGGCCAGTCCTCAGTGTGGCCTGGGTCTCCTCACCCCCAGGTTCATGGAGTTTGAGGCTGAGGAGGAGATGCAGATTCAGAAGCTGCAGTGGGTGAGGGAGACCCAAGGCCCGCCTCCTCCGGCCCCACCCAAGCCTGAACCACGGGGGCTCCCAGCCCCGGAGGGGGGCCCGCAGCCAGGTACGACACCCTCATTCCCGAGGGCGCTGGTGCCTGAAGGCAGTGGGGCCTGAGGAAGGCTGCTGTGCCCACGTCCCGTCTTCTCCTTCCCACGAGCTGTGGTCTTTCAACCAGCCCAGCCACAGAGAGCCTGGGTTCTCTGCTGCCCTTTGTCACCGGGGGGCATTGACCTGGTCAGCCTGGTGACTACTCTCCCACCTCCCCATCAAGCGACCCAACACAAACTCTGCCTGGGGAGCAGGCCATGTGGGGAGACCCTTGGGGAGTCGGTGTGTCCTCCACTGCTCACACGAGACCCTATTAGATGCTCCTCTCCTCAGCTCCCCTCGCCCAGC
>NW_027536197.1:0-225 GCF_008692635.1 Crocuta crocuta
AAAAAAAAAAAAAACAACAATGTGGTTCTATGTGCAGAGTTTACAGTATCACCTCGGAGTTGCCTGATAGTGTACACAAAGCCGACATGCGTGTGCCTTATCAGCGTTTTCCTGAAAATATGGTCGGCAGCTTTCGTATTTCCACCAAAGAGAACCACTGCCTTATTATCCCTTCCAATAAGATGGGCGTTTCGGTCTCTGAGCTGGGTCAAGGGCTCCTGACTG
>NW_027536198.1:0-260 GCF_008692635.1 Crocuta crocuta
GAAACACGAACTCACAGGCAAATTTCCCAGTTTCTAGCTCTTTGCCTTCCCTCTAGAGCCCCAGCCAGCCAGGCGCGCGGACGCCCGGTGTCTGCGCGCGCGGCTTTTTCTGGGCCCAAGCCGCCCGGGAGCTACAATGACGGCAGGCGCGCCGCCACTCTGAAGTCCAGCCGCCAGGAGCCAGCACAAAGCAGCAGTCTGTGCACTCAGCCCCCCTGGGACCAGTTGGGCGAGGGGACCTGGCGTGCAGGTATTTGGCA
>NW_027536199.1:0-491 GCF_008692635.1 Crocuta crocuta
AAATCTAACAGCGCACCTAAAGGAAATAGAGGGAGAGCAACAAGACCACCCCAAACCCAGTAGAAGAATAAACATAATAAAAATCAGGACAGAGATAAACAATATAGAAACCAAAGAAATAGTTGGAGAGATCAATGAAACCAAGAGTTGGTTTTTTGAAAAAATAAACAAAATTGACAAACATCTAGCCAGGCTTCTCAAAAAGAAAGGAGAGAGCACTCAAATACACAAAATCTTGAATGAAGGTGGACTTATTACAACCAACCCTTCAGAAATACAAGCAATTATCAGGTAATACTATGAAAAATTATATGCCAACAAACTCTACAACTTAGAAGAAATGGACAAATTCCTAAACACACACACTACCAGAATTCACATGAGAAGAGATAGAAAACCTGAACAGACCCATAATTAGTGAAGAAATTGAATCAGTTGTCAAAAAACTCCCAACAAATCAGAGCCCTGGACCAGATGGCTTCCCTGGGGAA
>NW_027536200.1:0-611 GCF_008692635.1 Crocuta crocuta
CGCTTTTTAGAATCTACTGACATCAGGTAAAATCCTTTCATGCTTCATTGTCCGTCCATGCCACCCACTCACCCCATTCCTACACATCTTGTTCTTTCTAGACCTGGTTGCCTTTCTTTGAGTTTCTATGAGTTTCCCTTCTGCCTCACTTTTGAGATGATGGCAGACCTTCTGATCTGAGCACTCTCCTTATTCCAATGTCGCCCTTGCATGACTGCAATAATCCTCTTCCTCTTGCTATCATCCTTTTCAAGAAAGTCTCTCTTACCCAAGTGCTTTGTATTTGACAGTGTAAATCATCCGTCTCACTGCTATTAATAAATAGTACTGACAAAATGTCCTTAAACCATTATGAACACATGGGTACAAAATACTATTAGTAGTATTAGTCAATACTATTAAATACAATCTTATTCAATACTAATATTATATGATGCTATTTATTAGTATTTTTAATAGTATTTCAGTGTCTTTCATGCCATGTGTATGAATCAGTAGTTGAGCAAACAGCTCAGGAAAATTAGAAGGAAAATTAGAAGTCTGTTGGAATTAACTTTTACAACACAGGGAGAAAACTCTAAAAACAATGACAAGTTAAAAAGACATGGACA
>NW_027536201.1:0-761 GCF_008692635.1 Crocuta crocuta
ATGCCTGAAGCACTCCTTGGTGAATTGAGCCAACGCTGCCCCCCCTTTTTTATCTGCTTTAGCCAGGTTTGAGATGAATTTGTCACATTCTGTGGAGGAGTCCAGACTAATGCCACAGGTGATCATTGAGGACCCATGTTGGACTGTCTAGCGTCCACCCACTACTGGGGTGGGTTGTCCAGAGGTGGGTCACCACAGGGCGAGGGGACAGACTCCAGAACCTACTGCCTGGGCTTGAATTGACTGTGGCCAGCAGCGGCTGGGGCGAGCTCCTCAGCATGTCTGGGTCCCAGATTGTTCGTCTGTGAGGGGGAGTGAGAACTGCCTGGGCTGAATCTTCTAGAGCCTGCAGAAGGGAGCCTGGCCCACTGTGAGCGCTAAGTGCCCTGCCGGAAGCACAAATGGGTCCGGCTCCCTCCTGGGCCAGTGAGAGCCTTGTTTCCAGGATGAGCAGAAGCAGGGCGCTCACGTCACCGAGCAGGGCCCGAGGACAGGCTCCGATTCTCACCACGCACCCGGGACAGTCCAGAATGACAGAGCACGATCTGTCCACAATCTGTCTGCGGGCAAAGCGTGGGAAGCCCCTGCCTGGCCCCGCTGGGAGCCCAACTCCAGGTATAGCAGGTCTTACAGAACGGAGCCCCGTTTGGGACTCTCCACGCAGACGGCTGTTACCTGCCCTCTATCCCGAAGGCGTTCATGTCAGATTAAGAACCCGGCCTTGGTTAGAGTCCCCTAGCTTGGCTGTGACAGGAAGCACC
>NW_027536202.1:0-414 GCF_008692635.1 Crocuta crocuta
GGAGCAGGAAACCTCAGAGGGCCCCAGTTCTCACATCTGTACTACCTTAACAATAGCATCTACCTCATGGTCTTATTGTGAAAGCTAGATAACGAGGCACCATACGTGAAATCACTAGCATATAACAGGTGCATGCAAATGGTAGTTGCAAAATAAAATATATTAATTCATTCTCAACCAATTTATCTTCACTGAGACTCTAATCCATAAGTTTAAAATAAATTTCCATAGACTATCTTTTTCTTCTTTAAGACTTCATGGCTTACGTATTATTACTATTGCTAATATTATTTCACTATCATTTTTATTACTTAATGTATCAGCTAATAATGCTCTGGAGAAGTGTTGACCAGAAACTACACAAGCCTGACATTTCAGAAAGAATAGCTGTGGGGTGAGCTACTCATTTACAAA
>NW_027536203.1:0-228 GCF_008692635.1 Crocuta crocuta
CAAAATTGCAGTGTCAAGATGGAGCCTTAGCAGGGAGCTCAGAAATATCGCTGCTGGGCCTCGTTTCTCTTTGTAATAATCCTTAAGACATTTTATCGGAAATAATCGACGTATGTGTTTTCAAGATTCTGCCTTAAATTAAAGAGTCACACTTGAAATGTCTTAATTGCTCTTAGGACGGAGTATTCTCCATCTGGTAGCAGCTTTCCAAGTAGCTCAGGTAGGAGG
>NW_027536204.1:0-1493 GCF_008692635.1 Crocuta crocuta
CCTCGATGTCCACGTTTTGTTTGACTAAGGCCTCTTTATTAGCAAAGGCCAAAGTTGGGGCATGCACCGAGATCCCTGCAGTCAGAAGTGAGAAAGTCCCTTCTGAGTACAGCGACAGCTCCCATCCCGTAAGCACCCGCCATGCCCAGGGACGGTGGTGTCGGGCGCTTGCATGGCGTTTAACCCTCAGAGCAACCTTAAAAGGCAAGGTTTGTTATCCCCATTTTATAGTTCAAGCTCTGAGCTTCAGAGCCGATAGCTTGAAATCACAAATCCCACTCCAGTGAGTGGGGCGCGTGCAATCCAGGTCCGCCCCCGACTGCTGCTCTCTGCTGCCCCCTGCTGCCCGCTTCGTCAGCGAAGCCTCGGCGTTCCACGTGACTGTATCCATTCACATTATAATTCTATCAGGGGACAGGCTTCCAGGCAACTGAGGCGCCAGCGTTTATTTAGACATCTTTCTGCTGTTTGATGTTTGGCTTGCAGCGAACATCTCTGTGCTCCTGGCTTTTTTCCTGTTTTGAAACCTCCCGAAATAGGATCCCTGAGTATGTGCATTTGAGGGATCTGGACCATCAAAGTCAAATTGTTTCTAAAAGCATGATTTTCTTTAACATTAACAGTGTACATAGCTGTATCAGTTTTACAAATATGCATCATGGAGTGGAACTGATATTTTTTTCCCTTTAATTTCAACCATACAGAAAATGAGAAAGGCTGGTACAATGAATATCCATTTACACTTCAGCCAGAATTCACCAGTTGTTAATATTTAGCCACAGTTGCATTATCTCCCTCTGTGTCTCCATCTGTGTTTCCCTTTCTCTCTCCATATATATGTAGATATTTTTTCTTTTTTGCTGAACCATTGGTAGGTATATTTCAGACATCATGGCGTTTCACTCCAAACTATTTCATCATATACCTCCTAAGGGGAACAATCTCCAACATAATTATGCTCACTAACACCACCCAAGAAATTGAACATCGATGTAATGACATCATTACACAATGCATAGTCTACATTCAGATTCCCCCAATTGTCCCCAGAATGATTTTACAATTTCTCTTTGTAAGATTCAACGAAAGAATCATGCATTGCATTTAACTGGCATGTCTCTTTTAATCAAGAACTTTTCCCTTACCCTTTCTTCCTCCATAACATTGACATTTCTTAATAGGTCAGAGCATCTGCCTTACACAACAGTACATTACATCTGGATTTGCCTCATCGTTTCTTCATGACTGGGTTCAGGTTCAACATTCTGAGCGAGTCAACAAGACAGGTGATGTTGAATGCTTCCCGTTATTTCAAGTCAAGAAGTATATATTGTCGCCTGTTCCATGATGGTGATGGTGATCCGTATGATCCCTTGATTATAGTGGAGCCCACTAGATCTCTTCCCTGGGAAGATGCCTTTTCCCTTTGTATGGTTGACCTGCAAATAACACGGGTTTGAACTGTGTGGCCACTTACATGAGGGTTAAAAAAA
>NW_027536205.1:0-371 GCF_008692635.1 Crocuta crocuta
GTCACTCCCTCTCTCTCTGACCCTCCCCTGTTCACGCTCTCTCTCACTCTCCTAGAAATAAATAAAACATTAAGAAAAAAAAAGAATTTGCCTTGTGTGTAAAATAGTCCTTCAAATACAGATCTCTTGCAGCCTGCAGTCATCCCAGCAAAGTCATCATCTAAAGATTTAAATAAACTTTTGTGTAAATGTTGAGTCCTTTGCCGCCTATAAAAGGGCTGGAGTCTAAAGAGTCAAATCCAGATTCCTAGGAAAGGTATTCCAATTGGTACTGTGTTTTTTCCCAGTGTTCACAGCACTTAGGCTTAGGGTTTTAAGGGAGGGGTAGGGCTGTTAGTAAATGGGGTGGAGTAGGCTCCCTGGGGTGGTGC
>NW_027536206.1:0-1923 GCF_008692635.1 Crocuta crocuta
TTCCCTCGTGAACTTGTTCCCCCGGGTGACGCGACCCCTACTGACTCCTGCTTCTTTCTCTCCAGCTCAGCTCTGAGTCCTCGAGAATGAGCCTCCTTGACTCTTGCGGGTCCTAGAGGACCCCCGGGGACCCGCAGTGCTGTGCGTGGGGTCCTAGGCTGGAGGTGTGGGGGGCCCCCCGCTGTGGCCTTAGCTCTCCTCGGGGCAGGCTCCTCAGGCCAACTCCACCTTCTCAGCATCGTCTGGCAGCATCTAGAGACTTCCGGTCCCTTCCTTACCTGGGAGGGCTCTTGGGGGAGCCCAGCTTCTGTCTGGCTCACCACCGTGGAACCCCACTGGGATATAGTATTCTGACGCCTGGGACACGCGTGTAACAGCTGAGAGAATAAAGTCCTTACAGTGGTCTATGTCCAAGCTGAAAAAAAAAATGGGTGTGTTGAAGGTGGAAAAACAGATATAGAACATATCCTTTTTTTGTCCTTAAGTTACGTGTTAAATTTAGATTAGAAATTATGTGTGAAGCGCAAATTCCAGTGGCGTGGATGCTACGATAAGGTCACGGTTGAAGTCTCCCTTACGGCTCAAGTATATTTGGATAAAATGAATGGAAAGAAAGATGAACCGACCTCTCCATCTCTGTGGTGTGTGTACGTGTGAGTGTGCACACATGTGTGCACGTGTGAGCGTGCATGTGTGTGCATGCGTGTGTGCATGTGAGTGCTGTGGCGTGGCTGAGCCCCCTCCCCCCAGCTGTGGAGCCAGACGAGAGGGACAGTTTGAGATGCTTACTTTTTAAAGCATTCCTTTAATGAAGGCCATGAAGCACCTGAACACAAAATACCAAGCAGCAGAAAATTAAAGTAATCCGACAGGCACAACCCCAGTGTGCCCCTAACCAAAAAAATAAAGGTCAGAAAAGGCCTTTTAGAATGCATCTCACAAATAAATCCTGATTTCTCTTTTTTTAAATTTTATTTATTTGTTTTGAGAGAGAGAGCGCGTGCGCGAGCAAGGGAGGGGAAGAGAGAGAGGGAGAGACAGAGAATCCCAAGCAGGCTCCACACTCTCAGGGCAGAGCCCAGAGCGGGGCTGGAACTCACAAACCGTGAGATCACGACTTGAGCTGAAACCCAGAGTTGGACGCTCGACCGACTGAGCCCCCCGGGGTCCCCAAAACCCTGATTTGTTTGTATTCACGGATCTGCCGTACAGGAGGCCAAACTACTTGAGACATTAAGGCAAATGGCTCTGCTGTTCAGAGGTGCCCGGCTGCTTTATTTAATAGCTTATCTAATGACACTGAGGAATGGGTGGCAGGCAGAGGAAACAGCTATGCTGGTGGTCAGCCGTGTAAGCAACCCTTTCCATGCTCCCCTGGCCATGAACGTCGACTCCTGCCGACACAGCTCCATTGGCCTTATTTCTTGTGCCGCCTGTGTTTGCTGGGATGGAGAGTTAGACAGGAAGGATGCGAGCTCACGCCCAGAACAGAAAAAGAATGACAGTGTTTCTTTGTTGTTGCCTTTGGACGCTCATTGGTAAGCTCTCCTCCCTCTCTCTTGCTCTCAGTATGTGCCCACGCGTGCGCATACATATGTCCATGTGTTATGCATACATAATGTATATGCATTATATATAGCTGTATATATAATGTGCCGTACAATTCCAAAATATTTTCACATACAGTACTTATTTTACATTTTTGCAAATGCTTGCTTTGGAAGATAAGGCGGGTATCAATTTATTTGTTATTTATAATTCAGCAACTAGTAAGAGAAAAAACACTAGGAACATGTTACAATGTCTTAAAAATTAAGTAGCGGGGCTCCTGGGTGGCTCTGTCCGTTAAGCATCTGACCTCCGCTCAGGTCATGATCCTATGGTTCATGAGTTCGAGCCCTGTGTTGGGCTCTGTGCTGACAG
>NW_027536207.1:0-1234 GCF_008692635.1 Crocuta crocuta
TTGAGAGCCCAGCTGATGATCCCGGAAGGTTTTTCTGAGGAGATGGGGTGATGAGGGGACGTGAATGGGAAAGTTGTTAACCATGCAGCAATCTGGGGTAACGTTTCCAGATGCATACATGGGCTTTGAGATAGGAGTGAGCCTGGTGGTGGTCAAGGAACCCACAGAAGGCCAGCATGACTGGAGTCAGGTGAGGAAGGAACCAGGTGGGAATGACGGCGTGGGAGAGGCAGGCCAGGCCACACCTGGGCTGGGGAAGGGGGCGGTGAGATCAGGCCATGGCGGGGTTTTACTGTGTGGGCATCCACAGGTAAGCCCAGGGCTGGTACCTAAGAACTCAATACTCTTAGCTAACTTAAAGCAAATGGACTCACATTCTAGAATGGCTGATGGCAAGAGGGGTTGGACAGAGCAGGAAATCCGTGAACGTCTCGGCAGCGAAGTCTGTTCCCTGTTCAAAGTCCAAGTTTAGTTTTTGCCCAATTCTGCTGCTTTAATAGGGGAATGGAACAAAAAACAGGCCTGAAATTCCACCATTACCGGCTTTGGAGTCAGACAGCTTTCAGTTTATTTACTTTTAAAACACTTACATGGCACTTGCATTGTGCCAGGCGCTGTTCTAAGTGCACTACAAATAATTGACTAACTCATTCTCTATTCCAACCATGTAAGATAGACTATTATCAAGCCCTGTAAGGAACTAGGAGAAAGAAGGGGGGAGGGTCCCCCCTGGTGAGCACTGAAGCCCAGATTCAAGCCCAGACAGCCTGGCGCCAGATCTGCCCTTACCCACACACCACCCTGCCTTGCCAGCCCCAGTCCGCTTACAATGTGTGCCTCAGTTTCCTCATCTCCAATGAGGTCGAAATGGCAACATTTCCGCAGAATCATTGTGAGGAGCAAACAGGATTTCAGACTGTGAAAGGACCAAAGTTGGGGCTGGCAGATAGTTAGTGCTCGGCATAAGCCAGCTGACCATCCCTCCCCTCCTGCCTTCCAAAAAGGAGGGAAGGGTGAAATCACAAAGAAGAGTAAAGAAGACAAGCCGAGGGAAAGGGCTAATAAAATATTGTCAGAGGATGACCGTGTCTCTGCAAAGAAACACGGGAAAGTAAATAATTCACAAACTGACTCTAACAGGAGACGCCACTTTGGGCAGGTCCTGCTGCAGGGAGTCACTAGGAGGAGAGGAAGCCGCTGCCCCAGAATCTGAATCTGTTTGAAAATGACTTCA
>NW_027536208.1:0-567 GCF_008692635.1 Crocuta crocuta
CCGTATGAATTTTGGATTGGCCTTTACATGTCTGCAAAAGATCATTGAGAAAAAATTTTAACTTTTTAAATGTTTATTTATTTTTGAGAGATAGAGTGCGAGTGTGGGAGGGACAGAGATAGAAGGATACACAGAATCTGAAGCAGGCTCCAGGCTCCAAGCTGTCAGCACAGAGCCTGATGTGTGGCTGGAATTAACAAACTGTGAGATCATGAAGTGAGCTGAGATCTGAGCCTCCCAGGCGCCTCGATCATTGAAATTTTGATATGAATTGTATTGAATTCATATAATGCCTTGGAGATTATGGCCGTTTGAACAATATTAAATATTCAAATCACTAAAATAGGATGGCTTTTCCTTAATTTAGGTCCTCTTTAATTTCTTTCAGCAATGTTTTCCTTTCAAGAAATATAGCTTTTGCACATCTTTTGTTAAATTTAATCCCCATTATTTTATTCTTTTTGATGATATTATAAAAGGAATTCCCTCTTTTGGTAAGTGTTTATTTAAATGTCAGTTAACATAGGGGCGCCTGGGTGGCTTAGACGGTTAAGCGTCCAACTTTCG
>NW_027536209.1:0-539 GCF_008692635.1 Crocuta crocuta
GAGAACTAAAGCTCTGGAATGTTTTTAATACTTGTCCAAGAATTGCTAAACACAGCTCCTTGGGAACATTGTAAAGGCCATTTAGGCTGTGTATATTAAGAGCTAGGAGCTTTCCATCGCTTGACGTCTACCATCTCTCTCCCTAGGGCAGCTCCGCGTGAGACAATGGCAGTGTGGGATTGCCCAGGTGGATTTGAGGAAAGTCAAGAGGCCAAGCTGTCTGCCTAAATCTGGAATGACAGTGGGGAACATCAGGTCTCATTTGTGATGAAAATGACAAGGCCAGTACAAAAGCTATGTGAAACCATCCCTATAATTTCCATCCCTAAGTATTTTAGAACTGGATTGTGTGTGTATGTTTATGTGAGAGTTTTGTCAATATACCCAAAGAGTATATAAATTCTTACATTTGAAATGTTAATTATACATGGATAAAAAGAGTAATAAAATGAAATTGTATCAGCCAGAATAATCAATATCAACATCTGGGGTATTGACTGCTTGACATTTATTCTTCAGTTTACTCTTTCTTTGCTTTA
>NW_027536210.1:0-834 GCF_008692635.1 Crocuta crocuta
CGGTCACCTCTTCAGGCTGGTGGCGAGAGGCTGAGGAGTCCTAGATGTGCATTCACACACGCAGTTTCTCTCTGGTTCCCACCTGCTCCCTCTGAAGGAACCAGATGTCGTTCTCTCCAACTCCCTCTGCTTCTGCCTCTATCTCTGCCTCTCTCTGTCTCTGTCCCTCTATTTCTCTCTGTCTCTGTCCTCTCAGGTGGAGAGATCTCTCTCCCTCTCTGGCTGCCCCTGAGCCAGTCTGTCCATGGCCCTTCTCCTCCCCTCCCCGCCATCTGGCGCTCTCTCTCTCTCACCATCTCTCCCTCTCTGTGTCTGTGTCTCTGTCTCTCTCAGTCTTTCTCCCTGACTCCACATAAGAGTTTCTTCTCCTGAGACCAGGGAAGCCCCTCTCAGGGCCCAGCAGGCAGGTAGGAGAGGGGCGAGGCCCAGGTGAGTCAGGAGGAGGAAAGAGCTAACATTCCTGCCGTTTCTCTGGGATTGTGCGCGGACCCAGCCTCCTGCCCGCCCCCTCCCGTGACACGTCACTGGACCTCACAGGTGTGTGTCACTTGAGAGAGAACGAGTCACAGAAAGAAAGAGACCGAGAGATGGAAGGAAAGGCAGGCATGGAAGGGCGCCTGGGGGGCTCAGTCTGTTAAGCGGCAGACTGTGGTTCAGGTCATGTTCTCGCAGTCTGTGAGTTCAAGCCTCGCGTCAGGCTCTATGCTGTCAGCTCAGAGCGTGGAACCTGCTTTGGATTCTGTGTCTCCAGCTCTGTCTGCCCCTCCCCCGCTCAGACTGTGTCTTGCCCTGTCTCTCAAAAATAAATAAACGTTGGGGCGCCTGGGTGGCTTA
>NW_027536211.1:0-408 GCF_008692635.1 Crocuta crocuta
TGTGTGTGTGAGAGAGAGAGAGAGAGATAGAGAGAGAGAGAGAGAGACAGGATGCAGGCGAGCAAGGGGCAGGCAGAGAGAGAGAGAGAGAAGCAGGGTTCACCCAAAGTGGGGCTGGAACTCATTCGATGTGGGATTTGAACTCACAAACTATGAGATCATGACCTGAGCTGAAGTCAGATGCTTAAATGGCTGAACCACCCAGACGCCCCCAGAGTGCCTTTTTGTAAACTGTTTGGGTTTTGTTTGTTTGCTTGTTGAAGAGTACATGATCTACTTTGGGGCTGTACCTAAAGTGCTAGAAAATGCTACCTAGTCTGTGAGACAGAAGTCTGATGACTTGTTGCCTGTGGATGGAGAACTAGGAGAATGGCAGGCTTTAAACAAAGATTTAAGTTTAGACAGAGA
>NW_027536212.1:0-698 GCF_008692635.1 Crocuta crocuta
GGATAATAAAACTGCCAGCAGGGGGCCTGACGCGTAGTAAGCCCATGCAGATCAGGCCCTCCTTTCCACAGAACCCTGAGAGACTCGGGCCACTGGTGCCTGCAACACCTGGTCAAGGTCAAGGTCGCAAAGGCGTGCCAGGCCTGAGGCAGGAAGGCGGCTCCCCTGAAAGGCAGGCAATCACAGCCCCATTTAACAGAGGAAGAAACTCTCGAAGGTAACTGGCTGCTCAGCGGACACAGCTAATAAAGGCACCACTGAGATTAAACCAGTTCCCACCTTAGTCCCATTGCACCGAGGTGTCGGTTCACCCAGGCCTTTCCCACCCATCACCTCGCTGTGTGCCCGGCTCAGGGTGGTGCTCAGTGAGTGCTCATTGTCCTCCAAGGATAGTTTTGGCCCTGACAGTGTCCCGGGAGGTGACTGAGGATCAGAGAGGTTGAGCAACTTGCTCTGGGTTGCCCAGCAGGTAAGTTACGGGCTCAGGACCGGCACTCGAGTCTTCCCACGACACCCAGCTGAGTTAGAAAAGCTGACCGGCTTCATGCAGATGCACTACCCACAGGAAAGGGAAACACAGCTTGTTCATTACTTTAAAATTCACATCTCATACACACTGAAGTATTTAGGGGTGAGGTTGCATGATGTCTGAAATTTGCTTTCCAATGACCAAACATAAAAGAGAGAGGGAGAGAAAG
>NW_027536213.1:0-1228 GCF_008692635.1 Crocuta crocuta
GACTCTCCACCTTGTTTACGTTGGCTTGTTTCTTGAAGTATCCCTCACAATCCTTTGGAGTCTTTGTTTGCGAACTGGCCTTTCTAGATACATTGTTGTTCTCAGTCTTCATTACCATGACTATCACTTTAGTTTGGCTTCCATGTTTTAGCTAATTTCCTTGCCCTTATTTGCCCTCTCTAATTCATCCTGTATCTTGGCCCGAGTGATCTATTTATCCCAGCGGATACAGCTTATGTTCCTTAACCAAACATATGAAACTCTCCATGATTATATGCTTCCACTTCCTGACTCAAAGTTCAGTATTACAGTGCTTGTAATTCTCCCTGCTCTATGCCCCCGTCCTCCCCTAATAAACACTTGATATTTTCTATTTTGATGCTTCATTATATTATTTCCTTTTCCTGGGCAGCCCTGTTCCCATCCGTTCCATAACCTTATAGTTCTTCCTTGGGACTCTTATTCCTTCCTTAAGGCGCAGTTTGCATTCGCTTCCTCCAGAAAGCCCTTCTTGAGAACCCTTTCTGATAGACCTCATGTTGTGCCCCTGGGGTTCCATGGTGATGACCTGCTTATGTTTGTGTTCCTCCTCATTCTACTGGAAATTCCTTGAAGACTAAGACCATTCCTATTTCACCAATAATTTTCTAGTGCTCCACAGAATCTGACTGATCAGTCAACGTTTGAACAATGAACAACAAAGAGGGTAAGTGGAAGTGATCAAGAAAGGAACAAAACTAGTCAATTATGGAATCCGCCCCTTAGTCTCTGCTATACTCTTTACATGCACCTCCTTAATGACTGTGGATTCTCACTTCTCACTCGTAGGGAGGTGGTCTCCAGTTGTAGATATGGCTGTAATCTTTCTCGAACATCTACTTGGGTGATGGACATGTCCCACTTGGAATCTGGACTTTCATCTTCCCTGGAATGGCATTATTATTCTTCTGTCTTGACATATTACTCTGACTTTCCCATATTATGATCTGTCCTTCCAGCAATATAATCAGTTAAGAATGTGATATATTATTTTCTTGTAGTATTTATTATTCTGAAATTATTCTTTCCTTTAAAATTTCTCTACCCTCATTCCATTTTAAATCATTATAGCTTTGTTTTTAAATGGTAGGATACCACTAGATATCCTTCTTGTCTGATCTGGCTCCGATCTGGTTTTCTTAAATTTTTTTTAACTTATCTAATAACTAAACTCTATTTTTTTTTTTTT
>NW_027536214.1:0-760 GCF_008692635.1 Crocuta crocuta
AAGTTGAGTCAAAACAGACACAGTTACCCTGTCTGATGCAGTCTCGAATCTTTTTCTGAAGGGAGCAGTCAGGCAAACAGGTCCTCCCCGGCAACTGGATTAGAAAACGAAGTATCAGGGCTCCCAATACCTGTATCGCCTCATTCCACAGATTTCGCAGGTATGTGGCCACATCTGGCTCTGTGACGATATGACTCCGTAGGCCACTAAGGCTTCCTATAACAGCAACATTTTTTTTAATGCCCTGGCCATTAAAGTTCCAGCTCTAGTCTGGACTGGGGCAATGTAGGCATATTTGGCTCACTAGTTCTCCTAGTAACCCTCCATATTCTGCAACATTCCACCCACTTCAGGGTCTACACATGTGTGCCCAGGTGAAAGACAGACAGGACTGAGTTGATCCCTGAGGGTAATATCTAGGAGACCTGTTGCCTACTTTATGCATCTTCCTAATCCTTTGGCAGGCTTCCCTTAAAAGAACTTGGAGAAATCCAGAGTCTACCCCAATTCACAGCTAACACTAAAAACAGAGAACAGAAGTGAGGCCCCTGGAAGCAAAGACCAAACATGCAAACATGCTACAACCAGGACATGGCTTCCATTGCGTACAATCCTGTTCTCATGGATCACACGCTTCTCAGCCTGCTCCAAGTTTGATTCTACCAGTAAACAGCCTAAGTGCTTTAGTATAAGATGCTTTAACCACCTTGACACCTGTGACATCTCCCACTCTTTCAACCTCCTAAGTCACAACTCCTTT
>NW_027536215.1:0-689 GCF_008692635.1 Crocuta crocuta
TGTAAGGGTGATGGATTTTGTCCATGCTGCCTCTGCACCTATGGACATAATCATGCACTTTGTCCTTTATTCCGTTAATATGGTGTATTACGTTGACCGATTTCCTATGTTGAACAAGCCTTGTATCGGGAGATAAATTCCACTTTGTCATGGTGTATAATTCTCTTTATATCACTGGATTTGGTTTGCTGATATTTTGTTGAGGATTTTGGCCTCTATACTTATAAGAGATACTGGTCTGTAGTTTTCTTGGGGTGTCTTTGTTTTTTTTTTTGTATCAAGGTAATGCTGGCTTCATAGAATGAGCTAAAAACTTCCTTTGGCCTTTTTTTGGGGGGGGGTCATTATCTCTTTAATTATTATTTCTGCCCTTTGCTCTGTCACCTCTCTTTCTAGACCCCTGTTATGTATATGTTGGTTTACTTGGTGATATCCCACAGGCCTCTGAAACTGTTTATTTTCTTAATTTCTTTTTCTTTCCGTTCCTTCTACTGGATACTCTCAATTATCGTCCAGTTCACTGCTTCTCTCTTCTCCCAAAACTAATCATTATTTTTCATCTCTTTAGAGAATTTTTCATTTCAGCTATTATACTTTTCAACTCTAGAATTTCTATTTGGTTCCTTTAAAATAATTTCTCTCTTTCTTTTTTAAATTTATTTCTGAGAGAGAGAGAGAGAGACAGCATG
>NW_027536216.1:0-1279 GCF_008692635.1 Crocuta crocuta
ATTTTTAGAAATTATTGGATGTTATAGAATGTTAGAAGTTAAGTAACCTTAGCAGTTATTTAGCTGACTCTCCCATTCCCTTATTTGTAGAATGTGTGAATGACTGTGCTCATGCTCCAGGTCTGTGAAGGCCTTAACAACATAAATTAAAATGGAATTTCCTACCCTCTTAGCAGAAGAGGATAACATGGTCAAGGCATTAGCATGTTAAACCATTCAGTCTAGAATCATAAATGTTAAATTCATTTCTATAGTGTATCTATTTGAGTATGTTTGCAGTAACACAAGACATATATTTCTCTTTACATCAGATTTACATTTTGTTATGGGAAGTATCCAAATATAAATGAGGGAGACAGACACACACTCCAACTTTTTGGGCCACAGTTTCTGAAAATGTTTTGTTTGATAACTCTCATGATAGGTTACCTTGAATTCTCACATACTCCACCTCTAAGATGGTATTTTTGGCACTGCAATTCCAAAAGAAGAAAAGCTATCCTTGAATTTATCGTATGCACTTAAATTTTTCTAGAGCAAAAATATTAGTAGATGGCAAAGTCGGTTGAACAAAATTATGATCTGCATATCTTGCTGAATACCTGTATGGGTGTTTCTGTAGGACACATTTCTAGAAGTAAAATTACAAAATGCATTACTGCATCCAGGTTTTTATGAGAATATCTTCTTCGTTTCTTGTCTTTTGAGATCACCTGATCGGAGTAAACTCCTAAAGCAGGTAAAGTGCTGTCCCACTGAACAGAGATGGAGAGAGCTGTAGTTTCTTCTCCACTGGGAATCCTGGCTGAGCCACAAAAAGGAGGGCTGCGGGGAAAAGGGGCTGCAACAGGGACAACAGTGAGCTTGAAGTGCCGTGGTAGGTCTCCATTTTTCTGATTAGAAATCTCTTTGGCAATATAAAAGATTGGAAATCTCATCATTAAAAACCAGCTTATATGTCATATCTTCTGGAAGTCTTCCGTCTCAAGCTGCCCCTCTGTATCCATATGCTCACATACACCCTGTCATCACACAGGATAAGCAGCTTTTCTTTTATAATCCTGTGCATTCATGTTTACCCCTCCCATAGTACTTCTCGGTAGTATATCGTAGTGGCTCTCAACTCTGTGCCTTAGAATTACTTAGGAGTTTTCTTAAATACAGATGACTGGATGATTTCTTTTTGTTGTTGTGTTTGAAATTTTTTTTATCATAAAAATTAAAAAGAAAAAGATGCTTTGAGGGGCGCCTGGGTGGCTTAGTCGGTTAAGCGTCCGAC
>NW_027536217.1:0-1375 GCF_008692635.1 Crocuta crocuta
CTCGGCTTGCTGGGACTCTACACTACTAGCTGAAAAGAGCCTTCCGCTTTTCAAGAACTCATCTAATTGAATTAGCCCCAACTAAATGATTTCCTTATCCTATGGTCAACTGATTAGCAACCTGAATTGCAGTCTGCAAAACATAGTTGCAGGAATAACATCAGGGCAAAAGGTCACAGGCAGAAGTGAAAAGTCCTTTCCGCCTACAGCGCCCTTTACCATCAGAGTACATTTCAGATGGATCCATTTACTTCTCTTTGTAAATCCAAAGAAGCTGTTTGAACCACTTTACATGATGAAACAAACAGAATTTCTTTGAATGCCTATGGTGGGACAGGCTGAGTGATTCAAGTAGGTGGGCTAGAAATTTATGTGAGTTTAAGGGGAAAGAAATGAAATAAAAAACACTTTCATTTCTGACAGGATGGTCAGATACTCTGTGTCACCCTTGCTACTGAAATAACTAAAATGGGTGATGAAATAGCTACACAGTATGTCTAGCCTGTAAGTATCTAATTATATCTATGCAGCTACTTGAAAGGAAGGAAGGAACAGAGCCTCAGAATGAAATAAAATCGGGAAACATGATTGGCAAGTGAGTTCCAAAGTGAGGATTACTCTGAGAATTTCTGCCAAACTCTAGAATCCTTTTTCTTCCACTTTGATGGTTTTTCGGGCTCCACCGTGAGAAAAAGCATAGGACCTGATCAGTGCAAGGAATCTAAACTGAGACACTCATAAAAATAGTATTCTAGAGGATTGTACTGCCGTTGTAAGAATGAATTAGAAGTAAACCCTAATATTCCACAAAGAAATCAATTTTGGCACAGTGTAAAAGGACAAAACCCCCTGAAGATTGATAATCACAAACTGGTCCTCTCTTGAGCATGGGGTTCTAATTCATCCTACCTGTGTTGTCCAAAAAACCCCAAGCATGGTCCCGGAGGACTCAGGCAACTGCAGAAACAAATCTGTAACTCCTTTGGAAAACTCAACCTCAAACCAGGCTTCAAAGAATACCCAAAAATAAAATTCCTGGGAAAATGAACAGCCCAGAATGAGAATCACAGAACAAACAAGGAAATAAGACATTATGAGTAAAACAGCAAACCCAAAGGTCTCAGATAATGAGATTTTCGACACAGACTATAACATAGCTATGGTTAATGAAATCTACCAAAAGCTTGGAAATGCAAGCAGGGAACATGAGACCATAAAAAATAACCAACCCTATTTGAACAATATTAGATTCTAGAAAGTAATATACAATCATTGAGATGTAAAGTGCAATGAATATACTATCCAAAAGATTAGATACAGTGAAGATAGTGAACTAGAAGATAAATCTTAAGAAATGAACTAGAAAAAAAAAAAA
>NW_027536218.1:0-450 GCF_008692635.1 Crocuta crocuta
CTCAGGATTCCTCCAGTCCTTTTCTAATACAAAAGGCCAAGTGTTGGGGTGTGGTTTTCTCTCAAACGTTTCTGTGAGACACCAGGCCTTGCTGGTTGCCACTAGACCTTTCAGCAAAAGTGCGAAGCATTGTGCAGTCTTTGTGGTATTCTCCTACTTCTGTTTATGTCACCACGCTCTGTCATTCCCTTGTCTCCTGAATGGATCACCATCCTCACCGAAGGTGCCTAGTGAACAGTGACACACCTGCCATGCAATTCTTAGACCAGGGTGATGGGTAACACATGATTTGCTTTGTGAAAAGTAATTTTTAATGCAGTCTATCCTACCTTTAATAGCTTATAACCATTCACAAGCAAATTTCTCTATGGTAAGTGAAAAGGAATGAATCTTTAAAAATAAAAAGAAAATACAGAAGATATATATTCAAAAATTCTTCCCTTTTCCTTC
>NW_027536219.1:0-223 GCF_008692635.1 Crocuta crocuta
TGGCTAAACTGAACAAATCAGAGGACTCTAGATGCTGGCGAGGATTTTGAAAAACGGGCACCCTCCTATACTGTTGGTGGAAATGGAAACTGGCACAGCCCCTCTAGAAAACAGTGTGGAGGTTCCTTAAAAAATTAACAATAGAACTCCCGTATGACCCAGCAATAGCACTGGCTAAGAATTTACCCAGGGGATATAGGAATGCTGATGCATAGGGGCACAT
>NW_027536220.1:0-849 GCF_008692635.1 Crocuta crocuta
TGTTGTCGTGGCCCGAACCCCGTAGTAAGTGACAAGAGTGAGACCGGAGCACAGGGCCGCCTGGCTCAGGAAATACAGCCGTCTGTTGCCATGTGCTCTGCGGCCTGTCACTCCCTTGGGCAGCACAGTGTCCACGGTGTCGCAGGCGCTTTTACACGCTAATGGTTCCCGCTTGCTGAGCTGCAGATGTAACACGAGAGTGGAAGGCCCCGGAACTTCTCTGCCTCACGTCGGGTGCACACGGTGCTTTCTCACTGCCTGAGAGGCACCGGGAGCTGTGGCGTCGTCAGCAAGGAGAAGAGAATCGCGAATGTCTCTAATACCTGGCGGTGGCGGTCTGCTGCGGTCAGAGCACCCGCAGTTGTGGACACAGGTGACGCCCCCTTCTGTGGCCGCAGTGTTCAAGTGGCCCAGACGTGGGACTGTCCCCTCATCTCACCAGGACCTTAAGGGACCTGACTTCTTGGTCAGTTTCCCCGCAGGAGGACCGCTCTGTGACATTGTGGCAGCAAGGAGAACTCAACATTGTAATTTCGGGGACCGTGTGTCTGGCTGAAGATCTCTCCCGCGCTTGCCTGGCAGCTCTGGGCCGGACCCTTCCCCTGCGCCTGTCCTCACTCTCTGGGGTCAGCCAGCTTGGGGAGACCTGGGAGGACTCGGCACGGCTGATCTGGAAGAAGGGGGCAGCCAGCCTCCCCCCCCAACCCCCCGGCCCCCATTAACATCCCGTCATGCGAGAGTTGGCTCGCTGAGACCAGCAGGCCAACCTTGGGGAATGTGGGTATGAAATGGGCAGCCTGGGCCGTGCTGGTGGGGGAGGAAGTGGGAACCTGGGAACAGGTGCATGGG
>NW_027536221.1:0-230 GCF_008692635.1 Crocuta crocuta
AAGTTCCTCCTAATCCTCCTATAAGTGCAAACATATGGTAGCTGTTCTTGTCTGCCTGACTTATTTCACTCAGCATAACACCCTTAACTTCCATCCATGTTGCTACACTAGGCCATTTTTCATTCTTTCTCATTGCCATGTAGCATTCCATTATATAGATGAACCACATCTTCTTGATCCATTTGTCAGTTGATGGGTACTTAGGCTCTTTCCATGTTTTGGCTATTGTT
>NW_027536222.1:0-966 GCF_008692635.1 Crocuta crocuta
ACACATGACTTGCATCGGTAGAAAGGCAGAGCTCACAATGTGATCGCTGCTCCCTCCCGACTGCCCACTTCTGCTCAGACACTCCTGTGTTACTTGCTCTCTGCCCATGGGGTCTACCCCAGGTCCTTGTTTTCTTCCTAAATCACAGGTGTGCTTCATCTAACACATCATTCCTCCAGTGTAACCTGGACTCCAGGATCAGAAAGTCCCCAGTGTGCTCACTTAGCCACCCTAGACTTGCCATGATGTCTTGTCTAACTGTGTTTATAACCTAGGTGTCTGCTCCCTGGAAGTATCTCCTCCCTCTAGTAAGCTGGTTTGACCCTTTCTTTTAATATTTACACTTACCCTTCCAACCTATATATGATAGATGCCCCCATTTTGTTTTAGATAAATAGGTATTTATCTTTAAATCTGAGGTTTGTCTCATTTCCTTTCTAGAAGCCACGTGGCTATAACCTGTGTCTCTACTCTACTTGACTAGAGGAACTAGAACTAGTTCTACTAGAACTAGTAGAGAAACTAGAGGAACTAGGGGAGGTAGAGGACTACTCTTTTTCTTTGCAATAATACAGCCATTGGTGATGCTAGCCTCCAAGGATGAGGTCACAGAGAACCAGGCTACCCAGTGCCACATCATTCCTTAACTCCCTATGTCACTGTTAACACAAGGCTACTATGTGAACAGACTATAATGAAGAGTGGGGGATATATATTAGAGGGCATATATATACAACTGGATGCTGAATACAACTGTTCCCAGAGTCCAAGGAAAGAGGATGTTAAACTCATGATAGAGGTTTCCTCGTGGACACAATCCAGTTCCTAGTCTTCTTTCTGTCTCTTGAAGACTTCAGAGAGATCTCCCTCCATAATCCTTCACTGTATGAATAAGGACCCCCCTCCATAGATTAATTATATTTACTGTAGAATTTGTCCCAACTACACCACGTTGCTCCCCAATGC
>NW_027536223.1:0-733 GCF_008692635.1 Crocuta crocuta
CGAGCTCCCGGAAGCCTGCTGTGTAGGTAGAATCGATACAAAGAGAAAAGGCAGACAGGGTCAGTGCTGCACTCCTGACCACATGTAGCTGCTACCAGCCCCACGTGCATGGCTATTTAAGTTAAAATACGGTTTGTGAGTTCGAGCCCCGCATCAGGCTGTCCACACAGAGCCTGCTTCGGATCTTCTGTGTCCCTCTCTTTCTGCCCCTCCCCCTCCCACTCTTTCTCTCTCTCTCAAAAAGAAATAAGCCTTAAAAAAATTAAGAATTCCGTTGCTCCATCACAGGGGCCATATTTCAAAGGCTGCACGTGGCTAGTGGTGTCCTACTGGGTAATGCGGTTGAGAACATGTCTATCACCGTAGTTAGTTCTGTTGGACAGCGTTGGGGATGGGGAGCCACATGGAGCACCCCGAGCCCATGGTTTGCTTCTATGCAGTCCTGTGTAGGTCACAGGGTTCCTAAAAGCTTTCCGGGACCTGAACAAGTAGCTATACCCCGCACGTGTGCTCACCTAAGGATAGACACCACTTCACAAAGCAAGAGAAAACCAGTGATATGTAGGTAAGTCTTCACGTGATCGCTCTCCGCGCACATTCTGACTGAACCACAAAAGAGATGAAAGGTACTTCAAAGTTTCCAGCGCCCTCAGGGCTGGTAGAATGGATACCACATCTGAAGAACAGCCTAGGTCGTCGTCGTCATCGTCGTCGTCGTCGTCTCCTTCTTCTT
>NW_027536224.1:0-898 GCF_008692635.1 Crocuta crocuta
CCGCCCCCCACTCGCTCACGTGCATGCATGCTCTCTCTCTCTCTCTCAAATATAAATAAATAGCTAAAAAAATCTTTAATTATAAAAAGAATGTTTTACTTCTAGGTAGCTGGGGAAACTGGTATACGAATGCCCCAAAGGTACACAAAACTATGCTCAACATCACTCCTCATGAGGGAAATGCAAATCAGAACCACAATGAGCTATCACCTCACACCTGTTTTTGATAATTGCCATTATCAAAAGGACCAGATATATACACACACATATATGATGGAATATTATTCAGCCACGAGGAAGGAGGGCATTATGCTAAGTGAAATAAGTCAAACAGAGAGACAAGCACTGCATGATCTCTCTTATATGTAGAATCTGAATGAGTAGGACTCACAGAGACAGTGAGTGGAATGGTGGCTGCCAGGGACTGGAAGATGGGGAACATGGGTACAAACTTTGAGTTAGAAGACGAGTAAATTCTGGGGATCTAATGTACATGGGGATTACAGTTAACACTACTGTATCATATATTTGAAGTTACTGAGAGAATAGCTCTTAAATGTTCTCAGCATGCACGTAAAAATTTTTTTGTAAACTGATAGAGGTGTTAGTCAACCTGTTGTAATCATTTTTCAATATATAAGTGTATCAAGTCATCAGGTCCTACACCTTAAATCTACTCAGTGCTATGTGTCAATAATATCTCAATAAAGCTGGGGGTGGGGACAGGAAGCCATGAGTGCATCATGGTCTTTCCTGAAGCTTCTCTAGAGCGCTTGGAAGAAACCAACTAACCCTATTATACTAATTACTTTTGCTAAAGAGTTCTAAGACAGCAAGTGATGGTTATCCCTTGCCTTGTACGGGATTTGATGTTAGGTGTTGAGTTTATATATTTTTT
>NW_027536225.1:0-972 GCF_008692635.1 Crocuta crocuta
GAATAGCTACGAGTGGTTTTCTTGTACCCCTGGGCATGGGTCACAGAGTATATATGCCATAGCCATTCCCTCATAGATTCCCTCCTGGATTTCAACAGCTGCCCAGATTTTCCTTCAGAACTTGATTTTCCTTGCTACTGGCTCTTCTTCCATTAACACCAATTCAAAGCTCTAAGCCATCTGTAACATGCCCTGATTTCCAAACCTGAAATTATTCTAACATTTCTTCTATAAGGTAGCTCCTTTTCTTGAAGCCACATCTCTTAGGGGACTTTGTCCCTCTGTGCCTGGATTATTGTGATCCTTCTATAAGATCTCCCCATCCATACTGACTTCCTCCTTTCTGTTCTACATGCTGGATTATTTATTAAAACTACTTTTTGGTCATTTTCTATTAATTTAAATTCTTAGGACTAAAAGTAACAGAATTCTGACTCAAATTGGTGTAAGCAAACGATAAAATGGGAAGGCAGTAGTTTTCAGAGGCTCAGATAGAGATTGCATCTGCATTACGAAGCATCTGGATGCAGGTGTTCAAATAATCCCCTCAAAAATTTGACTCCTTCCTTATCTAGATGTCTTGTAACCCAGATTCTCAAGCTACATATCTTCCTTGGGATACCTGATGACTACAGAATCTCAGGTTTAAGTTCTCAACCAGTTCAGTTTCAGTGGTAAGAGAGCTTCAGTTTCTACTAATTTCACCTCAAATGCCAGATTGGCACTGTCCTGGTTTCATCCATATGTGTATTCCTGACACGACTGTACCAAGAAAAAAAGCGCCATATGGCCAGTGTGGGTCACAGGCTCTCCTCTACAGCTGAGGGGCGCCATTTTCCTTTCTGAACTTCAACAGGGTAGAAGAGGAGGATTCCCCAGTAGTATATGAGGATGATTTCACCAGAAGGAGAATAAGTGGGTCCTGGAGCAAGCAACAATTATAATCCACGTACGACACTCCTTAAAAAAAAA
>NW_027536226.1:0-398 GCF_008692635.1 Crocuta crocuta
CAGCTCATAAATGGCTTTCTTAGTGGTATACATATGTTTATATATATTTTATATACATATGTATATGTGTGTGTATTTGTTTCCCCAATTCACGTTGAAAATTCACTGTGCAGCATTAAGAGAGAAACACACTATGGGGCACCTGGGTAGCTCAGTGAGTTGAGCATCAGGCTCTTGATTTGGGGTCTGGTCATGATTCCTGGATCATGGGATCCAGACCTGTGTTGGGCTCTACACTGAGCATGGATCTTGCTTAAGATGTTCCCTCTTTCCCTCTGCCCCTCTCCCTCACTCGCATGCCCTCTCTCACTAAAATAAAAAATTAATAAAGAATATTTTTTTAAAAAAATTTAAAGGAAAGTATTATATAGTTTGGCTATCACACTTTCTCACCTATA
>NW_027536227.1:0-313 GCF_008692635.1 Crocuta crocuta
AGCAGGACTGTTAATGGCGGTATAACAAAGCCTCTCAGGAGTAATGAGACTAGATAGTTTCTCTAGATAACACCACCTTCATTCTTTCACCTCTCAACCATATTCCACCCTTTAGCTCTTTGAAAATAGCTTCTTATCCCTTCTGCCTGTTCATTCTATCTTCAATTTTGCCTCATCTCCGCACTATCCTCTCTTTCTCTAGCTCTTCAATAAGCACTGAATACAACCGGCTATTTAATTCTAACTGGGAAATCTGGTTATATGCTTCAAACCGATCTTTGTCTATCGGTTTTCTTCATTCTTCCTTTTCTTT
>NW_027536228.1:0-358 GCF_008692635.1 Crocuta crocuta
GTGCTGACAGCTTAGAGCCTGGAGTCTGCTTCAGATTCTGTGTCTACCTCTCTCTCCGACCCTCCCCTGTTCATGCTCGCTCTCGCTCTCGCTCTCTCTCAGAAATAAATAAAACTTAATTTTTTTAAAAAAAATACTTTATCCTCTACCCTTCTTATATGATTAGAGCCTCTCATTAACCTGTATTACTAATCCCATCTGACGGATAAGGATGCTGAAGGTTTATCAGAGAATTCCATATGCTTTCCAATAGGCCAGGCTACTGGCTCAGTCAGTGAAATGTCTGACTTCACCTCACATCATGATTTTGTGGTTCATGAGTTTGAACCCCATGTGGGGCTCTCTGCTGTCAGCACTG
>NW_027536229.1:0-492 GCF_008692635.1 Crocuta crocuta
CCAGGACCCAGGACGGGGAGGGGAGGGACCCAGGACGGGGAGGGGAGGTCAGGAGGGCCTGGTTTCGGGACCCCAAGTGTCTGGGCGCCTTTCCACTTTCCAAATCACCCGCACCCCTACCGGAGCCTGGGGTGTGTCCCTGGGCTCGGTGGCTGAGAGGAGGATGGGTTAGCACCCATCTTCAGGTTGAGGGTGCAAATGTCAGCAAGCCCTGCTCAGTTACACTCTCGCTGTCCAGGAGCCTGCGACACACGGTTCCCCTCACAGACCTCTCCTTGCGGCCTCCCATCGTGGCCTCTCAGAGCAGGGCCGTGTACACCCACAGGCGCCGGCGTGGTTCTGGGGCCGCCGGAAGACTTCCAGAAAGAGCGGCTATGTTGTTGTGGTTTTTATGTTTACTTCTATTTGAGAGAGAGAATGTAAGTGGTGCAGGGGCAGAGAGAGGGGGTAGAGGGTCCAGTCTGCAGTTTAAGCAAAGAACTCCCAGACATG
>NW_027536230.1:0-732 GCF_008692635.1 Crocuta crocuta
TTACTATGCTGTAAAATATTTTAATTTGAGGAAAGAGCTAAAATTCCCTCATTAATCTTTTTTTCCCATATTATTTTGATAACTATACATGTTTACTCTTATAGATGAAATATAGAATAATTTCTACTGTAACATGGATATTCTCAGTCTGAATTCACCCATTGGATATCAAATATGGCAATTAAAAAGATTTCTCAATGCTCTATGTAGAATGCATCCCACAGTTTCCGACACATACATGGGTATTTTATAAATGGAAAGTAAGTTCTCAGTTACTCAATGAAATCGAACTCACATGATGGTGCTGTCAGAAGAGATGCTTTACGTGAAGGTACATACTTTCTAGTGTTCCATCTGAACTTTGTCACATCAACCAAAGTTTGAACAATCATTACCTTTGTGAAATCATCAGTGCCTTGCACCTGAAGTTTGACAGAATATAAGTTAATAGATGAGTATATATCATACAATTAAATGTTTCTCTGGTAAGCTCCCATCTCAGAACCTCTCTAAATACAGGGGCTGAAAAGTAAACATGTCTATATTAGAGAGATATCTTAAACTACCTGGATATGTTGGCTTTTTGAAAGTCAATATTCCATATAATTACTTTTTAAAAAGTATTTATTTATCTTTGAGAGACAGAGCATGATTGGGGGAGAGGCAGAGAGAGAGGGAGGAGACAAGGATTCTGAAGCAGGCTCTAGGCTCTGAGCTGTCAGCACAGAGCCT
>NW_027536231.1:0-788 GCF_008692635.1 Crocuta crocuta
TTCAGGCCACAGCCAAGGCGGGGATCTGCCTTTCCATCCAGGTCTCTGAGCCTCCAAACCAGGGCTCATTCCACGAATTCAACACGCACGCACGCGCACGCACACGCACGCACGCGCACACGGAACTGGAGAGAGACGAAGCGGAAGATTCAGTTTGCTTTTGCAAAAGGCACACGTGGCCCCGGGGCTGCCCTCAGCTGGTGGAGGGGGTCATATGGGCTCTGGCCATCCCCCCGACGGGCAGCCCTCTCCCCACTAGGGGATCTCTGCACTCCGAGGTGCTAAATAAATGCTATTGACTCACGCAGGCAGCCGGTGGGGGAAGGCAGCATGGAAGGAGTGAGCCACTCATGAGTCAGGGCTGCTGTGAGCTCAGCGGCCCGTCCTGCTCCTGCGCGGGCCCCGCACCCCTCCTGCTGTCCGGTGGGCAACCCGCGTGGGAAAGACGCGCCAAATGGGTATATGACCTCATGCGCTAAATGCGCCTCGGGGTGTAATCCCTCCCCCCCCACCCCCCGCCCCGGGAAAGACGTGCCTGGGAGCTGATAGCTGAGACAGGGCGGCCACTTCCTTCCCTCGCATGATGTCAGAGCCCCGAGCCGAGGCGAGGGGGACCCCGTGGGCAAGAAACCACCAGCCCCAAGTTCTGGAGCACAGCCAGAGGGTGACGTTCTGCCCGATCCCCGGACGTGATTTCCTTCAGAGCGGTTTTCAGACGCCTCATGTGTTTTGCTAACCCATGCTCGCCTTCGGAGAATTCCGAAGAACCCCAGGAGCGCGCCCGGCTC
>NW_027536232.1:0-469 GCF_008692635.1 Crocuta crocuta
AATAAGCCTAACCAAAGATATAGGAGATTATATGATGAAAACAATAGAAAATTTATGAAGGAAATTGAAGAAGATACAAAGAAATGGAAAAATCTTCCATGCTCATGGATTGGAAGAACAAATATAGTAAAAATGTCATTACTACCCAAAACAATCTACACCTTCAATGCAATCCCAATCAAGATAGCACCAGCATTCTTCTCAAAGCTAGAACAAACTATCCTACAATTTGTATGGAACCACAAAATACCACAAATAGTCAAAGTAATGTTGAAGAATAAAACTAAAACGGAAACATCATAATCCCAGACCTTAGCCTCTATTACCAAGGCTGTAATCATCAAGACAGTATGGTATTTGCACTGAAACAGACACACAGTCCAATGGAATAGAATAGAGAACTCAGAATGTGACCCATAAATGTATGGCCAATTAATCTTTGACAAAGCGGGAAGGAATATCCAATGGA
>NW_027536233.1:0-1340 GCF_008692635.1 Crocuta crocuta
AGCTTCCAGAAGCTGATTCCCAAAGTGAAAGCACGGGTCAGACTCGCTGGGGCAGGAGCATGGAACCCAAGGTGCCCCCGACCCCGCCTGCTGGGCTGGCGGCGTCCACGTCGCACAGGATACACCCAGAGACAGAGACACAGCCTTGACCTTGGCCAAGGAGGCCGGGGCGCGAGCGTGCTCTGCTGGTGGACACATACCTCTCTCTGGGCAGGGCCTGGGAGCCTGGCGGACTCCCCGGGCACCCATCCCCCAGCCATACGCCCCGGACCCCCGAGCCCAGGGTTGGCAGCAGCAGCAGGCCCGAGGCTGGGGGGCTGTGAAGACTGTCATCACGGGACCATTCAGAGACACCCCCCATCTGCTCACGTATCCCTGTGTCCCTGATCCGCCCGAAGGTCACTCACAAGCTCTGGGTTGAGAATTCAGTCGCCACCAAAGGCATGTCCCCAGGTGCTCTTTGCTGTTCCCACAAATAAGTAGGTGTATGAGCAGAGTGGGCGGGGCGGAACGGAACAGACCAGACCCTGTTCTGGGCAACACTGGGCCCCATCAGGGGGGAAAGCGGGCAGAGCCCCAGCCATAGGCAGGTCCCCCGTGGTCCCCTCGGACCGTCACTCTGGGCCAGAGGTGGGGGAGAGTTTGGGAGGTGGGAGCGGGCAGGTGGGCTTGCCCTCCCTCCTCCGGGCAGGTTGGGGTCCCGGGCCCCTCCCGGTGCCGCGTTCCTGGGGGGCCCGTCGGTGTGCCCGTCCGTCCCCGCTGGTGGCGTCAGCGGTGTGCGTCCTCCGCTGCCCTTTCTCGCTGGGCGTGGAGGGACGGCTGTGGTCTTCTCCCTGCCGTCCCTGCCCTCCGCCTCGGGGTGCCCTCGGGCCCTCTGATTTCCCCCTGGCTCTCACAGATTCTGTCCGTGTCTGCACCCTCATTAATCAATGTCAAGCACGGCATCGGCAACAAGGGCCGCATTCTTCGGCGGCCCCTCAGCCTCATACATCCCATTGTTCTAGGCCGATTCAGATGGCGAGAAAACAGCCCATGCAGCACATAAAAGAGATGAGACAAAAATGAAAAGAATCGAGGAGAAAAAAGAGGAGGCATTTTTCCCCCTGAAACACTCGAATAAATACTCGGCAATGATAATTTAAATTATTCATACATTTATGAAAACAGCCATTGAAAAGCGAAGTGTATGATGCTCTTTGTCTATGTTTCTTGTCTCTTGTTTGGGATTAATCTTTACTGTAATCCGGGCCGGCCGTGCCCCCCTCACAAAGGCCACACTCTCTTTCCATGGGAAAAATGTTTCCGCATATCCCAGTGAGGAGTCGGGGGGCGGGGGGGGG
>NW_027536234.1:0-243 GCF_008692635.1 Crocuta crocuta
CAAGGAGAGAGTGTGGGGATAGCTTTTTTTTTTTTTTTTGCTTTTGTTTCTTACTCTATTTCTTAAAAGTATTTTCTCTCTCTCTCTTTTTTTAAGTTTCTTTTTGAGAGAGAAAGCACAAGTCAGGGAGGGACAGAGAGAGAGAGAGAATCCCAAGCAGGTTCCACACTGTCAGTGCAGAGCCTGATGGCGGGCTCGAACCCACAAACATGAGATCATGACCTGAGCCAAAGTCAGACACTT
>NW_027536235.1:0-253 GCF_008692635.1 Crocuta crocuta
GAGTGAGACTGAGCATGAGCAGGGGAGGGGCACAGAATCCGAAGCTCAAACTCACAACCATAACATCATGGCCTGGGCTGAAGTCAGACATTTAACTAACTGAGCCACCCTGACACTACCCTAGAAAAGCTTTAAAAAAAATTTTTTTTAATGTTTATTTATTTTTGAGAGAGAGAGAGAGTGAGACAGAGCACGAGTGGGGGAGGGACCAAGAGAGAGAGGAAGACACAGAATCTGAAGCAGGCTCCAGGCT
>NW_027536236.1:0-493 GCF_008692635.1 Crocuta crocuta
GTGTGGTTTGCTGGGCAGCCGGGGGCAGGGGGATGGAAAGCCAGGTGGCGGGTACCCGAGTGCACTCACGTGCGGTGTGACAGGCCCTGGGCTATGACGGCCTTGCACACAGCAGGCACTCAACAGACATGTTTTGGGGGAAGGAAGCTTTTGGGCTGATCCCACTAAGGCGGGGTGCAGCAGGGGACTGACTCGCTGAGGGTCAGCGGGGGCTCCAAATGTTCCCAACCCCCGAATGCTCAGGCTTGAGTCCTCATCTGCTCCATCACTCGAGGGTCCATCCACCCCATCTGTTCCTAGCACTGCCCTTGACCTGGCTTTTCCTCACAGTGCTGTTTGCTTCGGGTTGATGGGTTACAGGCTCAGACACTAGCCGCTTACTAAAGCTGCCAATAAAACCTTATTTAGAAAACATGGGTGGGGGGGCCAGATTTGGTCCAGGGGCTCAAAATGCATGTTGGTATTGTCTGGGAAGATAAGAGGCACCTTCTCT
>NW_027536237.1:0-885 GCF_008692635.1 Crocuta crocuta
CCGGAAGTAAAGGACCCCGATTTGAAATCTTCGTCACCCTGCAGAAGTCAAGGTCTGGGAAGTCAGCGGCTGTAAAACAGAAAGATTTACAGTTTACACCACGTGGATGTAAACTGACGTGAACTCACATTAAACCCCTCTTCCTTCTCTTACTGCCTGCATCTCTCTGGACACATTGCCTCCTTGACATCTCCCTTTTCAGGGTCTAAGGATTCCTTACTAGCTTCTATGAGTTATTTTCCCTTTGTTACTTCACATCTGTATCACTACACGTTTCCTAATCCCCTGACTTAGCCACTGAGAGTGATTTTAGTACGTAGATCTCCTTGTGACAGTTTCCTGTCTTAACTTCCTCAGTGACTTCTCATTTCCCATAAAATGAAAACAAGTAACAACAGCTGACATTTATGAAGGATTCATGATGGGCCAGGCATGCTGTTAGGTACTTTATTTTGTTATCATATTACAATAACTCTTTGAGATAAGGATTCATATGCATCCCCTGAAAGAATGTGGGTAGCTTTCCAGAATCACACATCGAATCAGTAATGGGAGTCAAATCCAGATGCATGAGACCCTGCAGCCTGTGATCTTAGCCATTATAGCCGAGTAGAACTTTGTAGTATGGAGTTCTGCTTCCGGATGGCAGTGTGAGGGGCTCTGTGGGCACCCTCCCCAGTGCAACAGGCAAAACTAGTGAAAACTATTTTAAAAATCCAGCCACTTAGGGGCGCCTGAATGGCTCAGTTGGTTAAGCATCCGATTTTGGCTCACGCCACCATGTCTCAGTTGGTGAGTTCTGGCCCCACCTCAGGCTCCGTGCTGACAGTGAAGACCTGCTTAGGATTTTCTCTCTCCCTCTCTCTTAAAATAAAATAAAATAAA
>NW_027536238.1:0-595 GCF_008692635.1 Crocuta crocuta
TTGATTCTGAGACAGCCCACACTTGAAGGGGCTGCCATCAGAACCTCTCTTTCTCAGGTTTCTCCCGGTCCTGGGGGCCTTGGGCTGTTCACCCCCTGTGAGCAAGGCTTCTGTTCTCAGCACACAGAAGACTTACCTTCTGTCACTGCATGCCCCCCTCCCTTCCCCTTGTAGAGGCGGAGGGTGACACCTCTGACCCACCACTCAGGACACCCAGACTGACTCCCCCTGATTCCCATGGTGTTCCCTTCTTTCTAGCTCTGAAAGATACCAGTAAGAGATCCATCAACAACGACTGGAAGATAGAGCTCCCCGGGGAGTACCAGATCGCAGGCACCACCGTCCGCTATGTTAGAAGGGGCCTGTGGGAGAAGATTTCTGCCAAGGGACCAACCAAAATACCACTCCATCTGATGGTAACTTGCTGCGCTTTTGCATTTGTCTTGAGCCTGAGGCTTCATGGGGTCTGCTGAGTCTCTTCTTCCCTGGGACCCTGGGGAGAGGAGCTGCGCCTGGTTCCTGGTGGGTTACCTGGCCACCTGCTGCTCACGCCTGTCTCTCTCTCTCTCTCTCTCTCTCTCTCTCTCTCTCTCTC
>NW_027536239.1:0-1089 GCF_008692635.1 Crocuta crocuta
TAGCCTTTGAAAGTTTTCTAATGGTTACTCTAGAAATTAGCTTCTAGTACAGCACTTGCTGTACTGGGCACCCACTTCCCTGTCTCTTGTGCATGGATGCCGGTCTCTGGCCTTTGAAACAGCCTTCCGTCCGCGGGCAGAGAGCAGCACTGAGCCGCGAAGCGTGCTCAGGTATTTGGTGGAAGACCATATCCTGGCAGGATGTGCAGCCCGCATGGAAGGGTCAAGTCTGTAGTAGCCACCTTTTCTTCACTAACGAAGGTGTTGACTTGCCCAGTAGGAGGTACCTTCCTGAGAACCAAATTATAGGGAAGTTGGAACTCTTGGGTGGCGGTAGCAGTGTTTAAGTATTGTGTACTTTTTTTGTTTCACTTCTGGAAATTCTGCCGTGTTTGCTTGTTGAAGTAAATACACACGGTTCTTTTTCCTTTCAGCTCCTCGTCGGATCAGAGGATTTTGATATCCGAGTTTTTAAAGAAGATGAGATTGTAGCAGAAATGACAGAAACAGAGGTAAGAAGTGCCACCTCAGAGTCATGGTAACCGTGGGCAAGATAGACCAGCACAGTGAAATGTCACGTCTGACAAGAGTGCTGGGACATCTTCTCACAACCCTGACAGTTTTGAGGTAAAAACTGTGGGGATTAAACAGAGCTGCATGTTACAGAGAAAGATGCACTTACAAAATCCTGTATCAAGATATATTTTCAGAGTTGAGGGGAGGCAGGGGTGGCCGCTGGGGAAAAGAAAAGTTACATTTTGAACAGACTGATTAAATAGAGAAAAATTATTGAGTACCTAAAGGCCTTTCTTTTAATGAGTTAATACATATTAAAAATAATGACACTGATAACAGTAATCACTTTTTGTGCACCTAATACATGCCAGATACTGTTCTAAGTGCTTTACTGTCAACTAAATCATTTAATCCTACAACAGCCCTGTTAGGAAGAGATTATTATTTCTGTTTTCCTGATGAGGAAACTGGTGTTAAATTCCTTTGTTGAATTCCTCATACACGGTCAGGGTTATGAAGTGGTGTGGTCAGGATTTGAAGCTTTGCCTTGTCCGCCTCCTCCCCACAGTATGT
>NW_027536240.1:0-1088 GCF_008692635.1 Crocuta crocuta
GGGCACAAAGAGGGGTCATGCAGGTGTCTAGGCTGAAAGCCCTGACGTGACACAGCTAGTATCCAGTATCAACTTACAGAAAATGAGAGAAAAAACACTTGAGAACTCTCTAGCCTCAGCCACTATTTAACTGTAGCCTTCTGAATATCCAGAACAATAGCTACCTGGCTGAGAGAGTCAGCCCCTAGGATTGTGAGACATAACAGTAATCAGCAACTGTTATTGTTGTATTCCATATTATTTGTAGTGGTTTACTATGTAGCAATAAACGATTGTATAGCAGCTAAAACAGAGTCTATGCATAAAATAGAATGGATAAGAACCAATGGAGAATCTAAACTACAGAAATCATAAAAACTATAAATCAAGACCTAACTAATACAGCTTTTATAATAAGTATAAATGGTATAAATATTCTTATCAATCAGGAAAGATATTCAGATTGAGTTAAAAAGGGAAATCCACTTATCAGCTACTGTTAATCTGCCTCTCCCAAATTACAAAACGATAAAAAATAATAAAATAAGGGTGCCTGGCTGGCTCAGTTGGTAGAGCATACAATCTTAATCTCAAAATCATGAGTTCAAGTCCCATGTTGAGGATAGAATTTACTTAAAATACTACTACTACTAATATACGCTTTAAACTCAAGAAGAAATAATTTGGGATTTTGTTGTTATTGAACTGAAGAACTTCCAAGTCTATAATAACATAATCTACATTATGAATGTATAGAAATCTGTGTCTTCCAAAACTTACTATAAAATGCTTTACTCACAGAATATTATCAATGTGTTATAAAACAGTGGAATGAAGGACTATAGGGCACAGTTTAGAAAATACTACTATAAGCCAATTTTACTTTGATTTATAGACCTTGATCTTAGATACAAAATATGTCAAATTCAAGAAGTTAACGTTAAGGGGTGCCTGGGTGGCTCAGTCAGTTAAGTGACAGACTTAGGCTCAAGTCATGATCTGGTTCGTGGGTTTGAGCCCCACATTGGGCTCTGCGCTGAAGATGTGGAATCTGCTTGGAATTTTCTCTCTCCCTCTCTCTCTCTCTGCCCCTCCCCCACTCACTCTCT
>NW_027536241.1:0-246 GCF_008692635.1 Crocuta crocuta
GAACATGACAGGGATGTCCACTCTCACCACTGTTGTGTAACATAGAGCGGGAAGTCCTAGCATCAGCAATCATCAACAAAAAGTAATCAAAGACATCAGAATTGGCAAAGTGGAAGGCAATCATTCGCGCTTCACAGATGACATGATACTCTACATAGAAAACCTGACAGACTCCACCAAAAGCCTACTAGACATGATCCTAGAATTCAGCAATGTTGCAGGATACAAAATCAATGTACAGAAATC
>NW_027536242.1:0-878 GCF_008692635.1 Crocuta crocuta
GAAGCCAGAAACCCACAATGTCATGTAGATCATTCCATTTTTAAATGGTAGGTTTATTTTTAAAAATGCAGCTCAAGCTAAATACCATGCATGTGCAGTGCTCGGCCCAGAAGCTGTCAGCACGTGGCCGCAGCCTTATATCTGCACAACACCCTACAGTTTAACAAGTAAGTCGTTTTGCTTCCTTTATGCCATTTCTCCTGTGTAAAGCTGCTATAATGACTGGAAAAACAGATGCTATTCTTGACACTCTTATAGATGTAGAAACTGACGCTTAGGGAAAGTAAATAACTTGTCCAACTTCACATGACCAATTAATATCCATCAAGACTAGCATCCCCAGGCCTTCAGCTTTCTGCACCATTTTATTTCTCATTCATATCAAACACACAGGAGGGTTGAAGCTGGGGTGTGTGTGTCTACGGCACAGAGGGAAGTTTGCTGAAGGCTCCAATATTTCAGAAAACACAGTTTCACCACGTCTGCAAAGCTTTGCACTGTGGGCAGATCTTCATTTAAATTAGGAAACAGATTATAGTCACTCCCACACATAGTTTACTTTCGCTGATTATTTTCTTCTTTTTCTTTCTAAGTGAACCATATCTACTTATTTATAAAACTCTGCCTGCCCATCAAATAGCCTAGGGCTACAAAAACAAAGAAAATTCATAATTAAAGTATTAATAGAATTTTAAAAGCTAGCAGAAATAATGATAAAAACATAGACATCAAATCTATAAATTAAGCACAAAATTACATTCAGAAATAATTTCCTCTCAGCATCCAATCAAGGTGGCTCAGCAGACTGAAAAGATAATGTAACACGCAGCAAAGCATCTAATAAATAAATGGCCCTCATCAAAACAAGCATGTAATTT
>NW_027536243.1:0-1865 GCF_008692635.1 Crocuta crocuta
CTCTCTCTCAAAGGGACTTTAAACATCATCTTGTTCAATCATAATACAATTCCATTATGGGTCCCATGTTTTGATATATGCTGTCTACCATATAAACTATAATTTATGAACTAATTGCTCAAACATTTCCAATATTTTATTCACTAAAGTTATATGTACCTAAAATTCAGAAATTGTGATTATTATATAATAAGTATTGAAACATCAAAGAATTTTATCCAGAAGCACACAAACTTAGATATTTTGGTAAGGTTTGTGTTTCATTATTAAAAAGTAATTTTTTAATTTAAAAAATGTCAGCATCCACCCCATTACTATTGATAAGAATTTCAGTTCATAAAGAACAAAGGGCCAGAGTAAGCAGCCTTCATTACCATGGATTTGTCATTCCAGTTAATTGTTACCTTAGAAAACTAAGTGCAAGGGTCTACATAAAGCCATGAATACCATCGAGACTCAGAGCTTGGGTCACTGCTAGTATTTAAGCACTTAGTATTGTAGACTACGGTTTCATTCCCCAAATTTTGCACTGTACGTGGCATATGACAGGCATCCAAAGCAGATGTCTTGAATAACTGAATTAAACAAGCAAAATAAAACACAGAGAAGTGTAGCATTGTGTTGTGAGTGGAAATATGAGATATCTGTGTTCCTTCATTTGGAGTGAAGAAGGGCGATCGTAGAAATCTAGATCAAAGGGAATTTTAAAATACTTTAGTCTAAGTTCTTCCTTTTTCAGTTCTAAGGCAATGACATCATGTGATCAAGATCAAAGTGCTGGCTAACTGATAGCATTGCCACCTTTTGACCCCCAGGCTTCTAGGTGATATGAAAATAATTTTGCTTACTTCATTCTTCACCTACAGCCAAGGAAGACTGTTGTATTCACACAAAAAGAAGGTGAAACCCCCTACCTGGGCATCAATGCCTAAAGATCCCTGTTTTATACATTCTGCTTCTGTTCACTTCAGCTTCAAGCCATGAGAAAAGTTGTTAGCAATCCTGATAGAAAAGGTTACAGTTGAATTTCTTGATCATGGTATTTATAATGCTTCAAGCAATATCATTCAGCAGGCAGCTGAGGTGATATTGATTTTACTAAAGAGAAAAAAATTCTCCATACAGCATTTCTGAATCATTTGTTGGCAGACTAGCTGTTAGTGATGGTCTGTATCTATTAGATCTAACTCTGGTCAAATGGCCATGTAGGTGCAGCAGTTGAAGCCTATCTATCAAGGATGATGTGGGATATTTTTTAATGTAACAGATTTCACCTAGTTTGAGCCCCCAAATTGAAATTTGGCTATCTATTCACTAAATCTTCTGATTATGAGCAGGTATCTTGGGTGGGGATTTGAAGCTAAGAACATAAAATGGTAGATTGTTGTGCCAACAACCACTGGGTATGACTTATGCCATTACAGCCACAAGACATAGGAACTATAAATAGTTATTTTTAACAGCTAACAGGGAAGGTCTTAATTCAATCAAACTCAATTAGTCAGAAATGGAAAACTGATCCCATTTCTCTGTGGCTCATTCCTCAGGTATCTAGAAACAAGTTTTAGATCACATATCTGCCATAAAAGACGTTTCTCTAAAGCGGTAAATAGTTTTTCCTCCAATTTCCAATTGATAATAAAGAATAGAAAAACACACATTTACTATTAATTATTCCACAACATTCCAGAAATGTGATTCTGGATAAGCTGTGTATTACTTCATTTGTCATATCGTAGGGGTGAAATATATGATTGTACATACCTCAACATCAACATTTTTATGTCAGATTCAATAAAACACCTTTAACCTAGGTGACGTCTCTGAACTGTTATAAAACCTTTATAAGTATAAAAGTATAAAAC
>NW_027536244.1:0-369 GCF_008692635.1 Crocuta crocuta
CAGGGGGAAAGCTCTCAGTTTTTCCCCGTTGAGCATGATGTTAGCAGAGGGCTTCTAATAGACAGCTTTTATGATGTTTAAGTAAGTTCCTTCTATCCAGACTGTCTTGAGAGTCTTTATTAAGATGGATTGCTGTATTTTGTCAAATGCTTTTTCTGCATCTATCGACAAGATCATATGGTATTATCTTTTCTTTTGTTGATGTGATGAATCATATTGATTGATTTGCGAATATTGAACCAGCCCTGTATCCTAGGAATGAATCCCACTTGATCCTGGTGGATAATTCTGTTTTGTGCTGTTGGATTCTATTTGCAAGGATCCTGTTGAGGATTTTTACATCCGTATTCATCAAGGATATTGGCCTGT
>NW_027536245.1:0-632 GCF_008692635.1 Crocuta crocuta
ACATTTATATTCCCATTTCACAGAGGAGGAAGCACACTGGAGGAGCTGAAGGTGCACCAGATGAGAACTTGAAGACAGGTCAGTCAACTGGTCAACAATTCACAAACATGGAAATGACCAAAGACATCATATCATAGGATCAACACCCTCCCCTTACATACAAGATAACCATGGCCTGCGCATGGCCTGATCTCACTGGTGGTGGACATGAAAATGCAAGGGGAAGTGTCATCAAGAGTTCTCGAAACCCCTGACATTCTATGCCTCTCCTGGTCTCATTATACTAAGTCTAATCCTTTCACTTGGGTACATCAAGTAAGAAGTAATAGTCATCGCTGCATATCAAAAACTAGAACCTTTCTAAATGCCTACCAAGAGGACACTGAACACCTTAAATCATGTTGTATCTTTTAAATGGAATACTACGGAACCCTCAAAAATAATGTTATGGTCATATACTTGGAAATATGAAAAGATGCTCGAGTTATTATTACGGTAAATTCGAAAGATGCTGGCAAAAGTGTATGGTATGATTCAGCTGTGTACAACACAACATAAACACCTTAGAAAAGAGGCTGGAAAGGGGCGCCTGGGTGGTTCAGTCAGTTAAGCGTCCAACTTCGGTTCAGGTC
>NW_027536246.1:0-1215 GCF_008692635.1 Crocuta crocuta
ATCCCAAAACCCTGTCTGAGGCCTGGACTCTGATCTAATCCACGCAGAGAGAAAAAGAAGAGGATAAGGCCAAGCTTGGAGCCACTATGGAGAAGGAGCAGAGGTGGAAAGCACTCTAGAGTTTTGGGCCTCAGAGTGATGACTTCTACCAGAGGCAAATGCTGATTTTATTCAGCCCATTAAGTCCAAGCTTAAGGGACTGAACAGAGACTGAAGAGAGAGGCAGTTCCCATGTCTGAGAACCAGTCATGAATGCAATTGCCTTTCTCAGTTTTTGCTTTGACAAGGAGAGATTCTTCAGACTCGCCCAGGGCAGGACAAATGTCTACTTGAATCACCACATCTTCACTGCTCCAGCAGAGATGGTGGTTAGGTTGATGAGGAACAATATGGGGTGGTGTGACCCCAGTGCATAGTGACACAAGACAGAATGAGCAGACCTCAGAGCCTGGAGTCCAGAGGGTCATCGGGGAGCAACTCACTCCACTCCACGGTGACAGGGCTGTCCAGGCTGGGGTGTTCCACCTGGCAGGTGTAGACATCTCCCTGCTGGGGGGTTATTTCCAGCATCACCAGGATCTGGAAAGTCCAGTCTCCGTTATGGATCGGGTTGGTAGATAAAACCCCAGCTGTTTCCTCCTGTCCATTCAGGAACCAGCGGACTTGAATGTGGCCAGGATAGAAATCTGACACGTGGCAAACAAGCAGGCTGTGGTGCTGCAGGCGCCCCTTCTTGGAGGGGGAGATGTTCACGGTAGGCTGGACTAGGAGGGGACAAGAATCTTGTTATGACAGCTGCGACCCCAAAGCAGTGCATTTAGCGATTTTTTAAAATCAAAATGACTTCTCAGATGTTAAACATGAATCATATCTATTAAGGTATTTAGAGGCCAAAAATGAAGAACATAGTAGGAACAACAGAATGAAACATTCAGCTGTTCTAAGAATGACCTTGTCATACTCAATAAAGAAAGAGCACAGAAGAGCAGAAGAGGGTAAAGTTGGTGCTAACACTTTGCGCTGGAAATGTAAGAGATAGTAACTAACATTCTTTGAGCAGAAATGTTGAACAGGCTATGCCTTGAATTTATATTTACTCAGCTTGTTCAAAAGAATGCATAATCCTGCCAAATCTTATCTCGGAATCAGGATATATTCAGTCAATAGATTCCTTTGATCTTGCAGTCTGATATTTTCATTAAAAAAAAAAAAAAA
>NW_027536247.1:0-539 GCF_008692635.1 Crocuta crocuta
GGTGATGGGCACGGATGAGGGCACTTCTGGAGATGAACACTGGGTGTTATATGGAAACCAACTCTACAATAAACTATTAAAAAAAAAGGAAACTAAAATACTACTTACAGAATCATGATATTAGCAAACAACATCTGATAAAGGGTTAGCGTCCAAAACATACAAAGTGATACAACATTCAAAAAATGAGAATTCCACTTAAAAATGGACAGAAGACACGAATATACATTTGCCCAAAGAAGAGAGACAGCCAAGACACATATGTAAAGATGCTCAACAACACTGATCATCAAGGAAATACAATTCAAAAGTACAATGAGGGGGCGCCTGGGTGGCTCAGTCGATTAGGCGTCAGATCGGTCACGCTCAGGTCATGATCTCATGGTTCATGGGTTCAAGCCCCGCATTGGTCTCTGTGCTGACAGCACAGAGCCTGGACCCTGCTTCAGATTCTGTGTCTCCCTCTCTCTTTGCCACTCCCCCATTGAAGCGCTCTCTCTCTCTCTCTCTCAATAGTAAATAAACATTTAAAAAAAGTA
>NW_027536248.1:0-243 GCF_008692635.1 Crocuta crocuta
AGTCTTCATCACCACTAGCCAGCCCCACGAGAAATCCTGAGGGGGCCTCTCTGAGGGAACTGTTGCAAGGAACGCAAGATTCCAGGGACACCACCACAGGCATGAATCCCACAAAGGATACTATGGCTCAAAACCCATATTTTTCAATAATAACACTGAGTGTCAATGGACTAAGTGCCCCAATCAAAAGTTACAGGCCAGCAGAATGGATAAAAAAACAAAATCCATCTATTTGCTATCTAC
>NW_027536249.1:0-885 GCF_008692635.1 Crocuta crocuta
TTTCTTCGAAGGGAAGGTGGATGCTGTTCTCGAAAGAAGGGAAACGAGAGCGGGGGAACCCGAGTGACGTGTGTACTTTGCAGTGTGGACGTGACAAGGTCCAGGGGCTGCCAGACTCTTGCAGACACCAGTGAGAAACAGCGTTGACCCAGGCTACAGAGCAGGGCTGTCCTCAGCGGAGAGCAGGAGGCAGATCCCAGCTCACACACAGTGGGGACAGAGAGGGGTCTAGAGCTGGCCTTAATGAGAAAGTTCCCAGGGCATTTTGGGGGAGTTGGGTCAGAATTGGATTCATCTTCTTTGGAAAATCTTGCTATTCTTGATGTTTAGGCTTTCTCTTTAAATTTAAGAGACAACTTGTCACGTTTCATACAAACACATGTGCACAGACCGGGACATATGTGCACACAAACTCAACTAAGCTGAGTTCACATTGGGATTGTAAGAAGTCTACATGTCAGTTTGGGAAAAATGACAATTTGAGGAAATTTTCATTTTGGACCCAGCATGCAGTCTATAATTACCTATCTTTAGGCTTCACCGTTTTTAGCCAAATTTAATAATTTTCAATGTACAGACTAGCATGTTTTTCAAATTTATGCCCACAAAGTTTATATTTTTATATACCTAGTGTGAATAGCAGATTGATTAAAACCACCGGGTGTGGTTGTTACTGCTACTGCGAACAGGCGTGAGGAGCTGGCCTCTAACGTGCCAGCAGCAGCATGGGCTCACATGAAAAAGAGTGTTCTGACTGTGTTCGAAGGTTTGAAAGACCAGGGGCTCCTGGGGAGCTCAGTCGGGTAAGCATCCTACTTCGGCTCAGGTCATGATCTCACCGTCCATGAGTTCGAGCCCCGCGTCAGGCTCTGTGCTGACAACTCA
>NW_027536250.1:0-1689 GCF_008692635.1 Crocuta crocuta
GCTCAGCTAGCCTGGAAAGGTCTTGGATTTGGCAGGCCATGCTGGATGGAGATAGAGGGCTCCTCTCACAGATAATGGACGTCATTGTCTCTTAGGATCAGTTTGTATTCACAAAGCACTTGGCAATCCTATGGGAACAAAAGGGTTTTTAATGAACATAAGTCACTTTTAGGCACTCAAAGATTGAGACCTTTTTGGCAAAGGTGACTTGAGCTCTACTCCATCACCCAAAGGGTCTCTGGAGATATTTGTTATACACAGAATTATCTCCTATGGTAATAGCTGTGCTTCTTTATTTTAATTTAAGGATCTGAAGGAAGAGATGTGCCTTAATATTAGACTATTAAGATACTAATAACAGTTACATTGTGCAAGGAGGCAATCATATATTAGATAAGACATTATCTTTTTTAAGGCTCATAATAGCCTGGTGAAGTCAGTACCATTATCAGCATCTGAAACTCAAAGAAGTTAATAAGGTTCCCAAAGTCAAATTACAAAATGGACGATAGGGGACACAGACACAAGACTTCCTGAGTCTAATTAATCTCTCTGTTACTAACCTCAATAGCACAATTCTGCCTATTTAAGGTCAGAGTCAATGACCTTTTCATCTCCTAGGACAAGTCCTGGGTTGCTGCCTGCCCTTAGCCTGCATTTTCCCCAACTCCACATCAGAAGTGTTTTCATAAATACCCACTGAATGAAGAAATGAGTGAATGGCACTCAACAAGCCTGGGAAAGGCACTGACGCCTAAGGCAACAGCTCTCAATTTCTGTAAAGAAAGCCTGCCTTGGGACATCCCCAACATAAACAGGGACACTTTCCCAAAGCAGCCAGAGGATGCAAATCCTTTGGAGCCAGGAATCCATGTTTCCCTGTCCAGAAATCCTTCCCTGATAGCATAAACTCACAGGCTTCCTAAACCTCTTTCTTCCTATGCCACAGGCTCTAAGCTTTACTGGCCTGCCAACAATTAGGCACAAAGAGAGTGGACTGAAGAAAACACTGACTCACAGAATTGGTTAAAATAACTTTTGCCTTTTGTATTTGCTACACGCATGGGGTCAAGGTCTTTCCTAATAAGGCATTTGCTCTCTGAAGAGCCTTACTGAAGCGGAAAGAATGAAGTGACCAAAAGGAGAGAGCAGATCATGTTTTGTTGCAAAGATGTCTTATCTTGTAAGTTGTTCCCAGGAGGCTGCTAGTGTGGGAGTAGAGCAGGGGTACGCCATGTTGTTTTTACACTGACTGGAATGAGAAACCTTTCCGGTCACTGTGTCCTGAAAATAAAATGTTTGATGTGGAAGAGTGTCAGAGACATGTGACCCCTCAAAAGCCTACTTGGCTGAATGATTGAACCCTGTTTTCAGTCAAGAATCACTACCTTGAGTCCCCTCTCTGCCTCTGACAGTGGAGACCCCAATCCCACCATCCCTTATAAAAGAGGCTTCTCCCTTTATATGGTTTTTTTCTCCTAAGCAGAACTCAATTATTTGGCCTCCAATGTACCAACAAGCAAGAGATATTTTTTTTTTCGTTTGCTGAATGGATGTATTTTTACAAGTATTTTTATTTTAGAGCTGAGTTGGCAACCAATTCTCACAGGAGAAGCGATTGGCAGTTAAATCAATTTTAAATTAGGCATTTGTCATGATTCAGCCTACTCATAAAATTTTAAAAAAAAA
>NW_027536251.1:0-988 GCF_008692635.1 Crocuta crocuta
GAGTCGAATTCTAGTTCTCTATTGATGTTTTGAAGAACTGTGTTCTTACGCATTTGCTCTCATCAAAGCGAGCGGGATGCCTGTTTCTTGTGCGTGTTTGTGTATGTGTGTGTGTGTGTGTGTCTGTGTCTGTGTGTCTGTGTGACACTGAGCAGGGGATGCCTGTTTCTCGTGCGTGTGTGTGACACCGAGCTGGCCAGGCAGGGCGCTGCTGCTCACGCCCGCGTAGACTTTCCACGTTGCCCAAGTGCCCCTCTCCGCATCCCTGTAAAACATCGAGGAGACGCATCTGGGTGTATTTGGTCACAATGACTTTGGAGTAGGGAGGTTTGTAGCTCCTTTTATAAGTATGGAGTACATCTTCACTCGATTCATATTTCATCATTATGAATAATAACTATGATAACGGACACAAGCAGTTTTCTTTGAAAACCCAAACTTCTTTTTATTTCAGTACCTTGATTACTTTAACTGAAGCATATCCTGAGTTTACAAAGTAAGCTGTCAAACTGTTAGATCATGCCTTCCGTAGTTGTGTATAAAGTTCTGCTTTAAAAAGGATTTTATTGTTTATAGAAATTAAAAATCTCTGATATAAAAAAAGGTAGAAATGACAAATATAGATATCGCTTTGATCTAAAAAATTATTTGTCCTATGGAAATAATATTTTAAATACACCAACCAAATCAAGGGTAGATATTACTGCTCTCAATGAGAAAAGGTGATTTAATTTATAGGCATTTCTGTGAGTGATCCAAGTAATGTTATGGCATTACCCCCCTCTTTACTTACGACCGCACTGGGTTATTAATTTATCTTACCATATAGCAAGGTTCCTTTATTTGCTTGAAGCAAGGGAAAAAGTGGGTTATGGCCGCCACAGTATCGTACGTGCTATTGTTCAGCAAGTGCTGTTTTACTTGACTGAGTCAAAGTTAAACTTCATTCATTCAGAATTTTGATGATTAATCTGGCTGCAAATTATTC
>NW_027536252.1:0-1184 GCF_008692635.1 Crocuta crocuta
TTTGCCATACTTGGTAGAGCCTTCTATATGTTGCTCTCTGATTGCGGGTGGGGTTCACACAGTTCTTGGGGCCAGAAACAATAACTCAAGTAGACTCTCTAACCAGAACTCTCTAACATCTGGGAACCATATAAAAAGCCATCTTATCCTCCAGCCAGCAGTAATCACTGTTAGCCCTAGGAACAGTTCATTAGTGAGGGACCACAAAAAAAGCAAGATCTGTACTTTTACAAGTAAATTCGGCTTAAGATAACCTCTGTGTTTTATTCTTCAGTGAACCACCTGTCCCACGTTTCTGTTAGATCTCAGCCCAATAATAAGCAGGAAGCTGTTTAATAAAACAACCTATCAATTTGATTGAAAGTGGCTCAGATTAGCGTTACTGTTGTCACACGAAATAAAACATACGGGTGATTACCAGGTCATAAACATTTGACTTTGGTTATAAATCCAAGCACTAAACATTTTGCAGTCACTTGAAATCCCCCGCCACGTGTCTTTCATCATTTCCTCCCCTGTGGTTTCAGTGAACATCATTCTTTCTGTTCTCTGAACTCTTGCAGTAATTATACTCAGTACTTCAACCCTTAATTCTGTGTTGCGTTGCGTTTGTGGAACACGTTAGCACTTGAGAGAATCTTGCTTATCCTCTCATCCAACCTCCTCACCTAACAGAAAGTGACCCAAGGCTCATAAGTAATTTTTTACAATATCTATATCGTGTCCTGAATGTAGAGCACAGTTGAAACTACACTCTAAACGTATTGGTGTCTCTGGGAATCTGCCGTCATTACAATGTAGTACTTCTGTCTCCCCAACCAGTCTGTAAGGTCCTTGCACTGTACACAGGAAGGTTCACTGGAAAAAAACTACAGGTAGAGCAGGCATATAATAAATATGTTAGTCTGCTTCTTATCCCCAAGAGTATGTTAGGTTGACAAGAATCGCTGGAAAAGGCCACTTCAGTAAATTTTACATAAGCTATGTAATTCTGTTGTGACAGACTGGTTTTTAAAATAATTAAAACATCTAGAAAGCATGATCACCTTTTGTAAGGTTTAGTGTGAGACATCACATATATTCAAATATAAGGTAGTAATTGAAACATAAAGATTATTTGAATTATCCTGCTTTACCAAATTATCATTTAAAAACCTTTTCTCGGGGCGCCTGGGTGGCTTAGT
>NW_027536253.1:0-343 GCF_008692635.1 Crocuta crocuta
TTTTAACATTTTCATCTTTAAATCATGCATAATATTATTTATTTTGTGTGAGAGAAGAGTACAAACTTATTTTCTTCTTTCTTCTTATTTTTTATTAAAATTCCAGTTAATTACATATAATTTAATATTAATTCTAGGTGTACAATACAGTGATTCATCACTTCCATACATCACCTGGTGCTCATCACAAGTGCCTTCCTTCATCCCCATCACCTATTTCACCCATGCCCATCCCACCTCCTCTCTGGTAACGATCTCTTTATTCTCTATAGCTAGTGTTTGTTTTTTGCGTTGCCTCTTTTTTCCCTTTGATCATTTGTTTCGTTTCTTAAGTAAATTCCAC
>NW_027536254.1:0-1181 GCF_008692635.1 Crocuta crocuta
ATTGTCGATAGAATAAGAGTGGCCTGCCATCACTATTCTGACACAGTTTGACACCAATAGGGTCTCCAGTATGCCCACAACATCCACCAGGGCCCTTGTAACTTTCACAATGTATCATGACATTGCAGTTGTCCACTGCTGTCTTTCTCTTGCTTTCAGCCTTGCAAAGTCCCTCCAATTTCCCTATGAGAAGTCTAAGCTCTTTAACAAACAGCTCCTAAAGCCATCTGAAATGTCTCCATTTCTTACCACTCCTGCCTCTGTTTTATATTCCTGTGCAGAACACCCTAAAGCTTCCCCTATTTTCGCATCCCCCTGGCTCTATTTTAGGCTATCTAAGGTCAAGGAGTGTGCCTTGTTCCCTTTATATCCCTAGCACCTAACACAGTACTTGGCATATAGTTGGTGCTCAATAAGTGTTCGGTGACTAAATGGATCAAAGACAGAATGGTTGACCTACCTGCAAACACTTTAGCAGCCCAGCGAGCCTGGAGGTCAGCAGTGGGGATGGCAGCCCCAAGGGACTGGACAAGGCCAATTATAGCCAAGGTTGGCTTCTCCATTAGTGGGGGGAAGATGCCTTTAAACAAGGTGACCTCGTTGTTTCTGCTTTTGATGATGGAGTCGTCAAGGAAGGGGTAGGCATAATCATAGCCTGTCGCAAAGATGATGCAGTCAACGGCCTCAAACACGGTCCCATCCTCAAACACAGCCGAGGTCTCTGTAAACTCTTTCACACTGGGCTTGATGGACACAGTACCGCATAGGATGCGGGATGGGAGCTCGTCGTTGAACACAGGCTCTTTTCTCAGAGGACTGTTCACAAACAAGAGACAAAGCCTTTTGCTGTAATGCACCAATGGCAAGAACTATCTGCAACAGTCCACAGCACTGGAACCACATTTGAGGAGTTAAACATTAGCATGAGGACCTCTGAGCTCTTTTGTGTAACTTTTTTTCCTATTGCCTGCAAAAATCCTTAAGAACTTCTGTCTGAGCGGCCTCTTTTGGTCCTTTGAAACTTGAAGACTCCCTTAGGGTACTTATATACATTTGGAGATTTACCAAATAGATGAGAATAAAACTAATTCTTAGACATAATCAGTGGTTAAGAATGCAGAGTCTGGGTGGCACCTGGGTAGGCTCAGTCAGTTAGGCATCTGACTTCAGCTCAGGTCATG
>NW_027536255.1:0-331 GCF_008692635.1 Crocuta crocuta
CTCATGCCATTTAGAAAAATTAACCTGGGGTGCCTGGGTGGCTAAGTCAGTTAAGCATCCGATAACTCGGGTCATGATCTCATGATTCATGGGTTCAAGCCCTGAATTGGGCTGTGTGCTGACAGCTCCGCCCTGGAGCCTGCTTTGGATTCTGGGTCTCCCTCTTTCTCTGCCCCTCCCCCGCTCATGCTTGCTGGCTCGCTTGCACGCGTGCTCTCTCTCTCTCAGAGAAATAAACATTAAAAATTTTTTTTTAGATTTTTAAATACTGAAAATTTTCAAAAATACCTTTATTAATACTATTTTTATATGGTAATTCTCATTTCTTACT
>NW_027536256.1:0-260 GCF_008692635.1 Crocuta crocuta
AGCAATTATGGGGGTTTAGCAGAAGAAAGGCTCGTGTTTGTCAACAGGTCCTGGAAATGGGGCCACCTGGGTGGCTCAGTCCATTGGGCGTGTGACTTCGGCTCAGGCCATGATCTTGCGGTTCGTGAGTTCCGAGCCCCGCGTCGGGCTCTGTGCTGACAGCCAGCTCAGAACCTGGAGCCTGTTTCAGATTCTGTGTCTCCCTTTGTCTCTGGCCCTCCCCTGCTCACACTGTCTCTCTCTCTTTCTGTCTCTCTCTC
>NW_027536257.1:0-833 GCF_008692635.1 Crocuta crocuta
TGTCTTTCTCTGCCTGACTTAGTTCCCTCTGGATAACACCTATATTTGCAATGTTATTAACAGAAGCAAGTTGGCAATCTATATCCAGTCTGTGTACATTCAAAGTGAGGCGCCCTCCAGACATGGTCCCCTGTTTCATTGCTGGCCTAGAGAAGAAATAGGTACAAGAGCTGGAATGCAGCATGGATTAGGTTCTCAGAAAAATCACAGCACATACATAGCGGTGTGAGGAGGAAGGAACTCTTCTGACCTGACTCTACCACATGATACAAATCAAGTTGCAGAATCAATTCCCTTAATGACAAGATGTACCTAAGGATTCTAAAAGAAACCGAGAATGTTTTCAAATGCTATCACCTATTTGTAGGGCATTTCTTCAAATGATCCAATTAATAATCGCAGTGTCAGTTTAGTCTAAGTGTCTGCTGTCCTTTAGCGCATCCTCGCTTTGTACTATGGATCAAGATAAAGGGGCTGTGAAGCTAATGGCCGTAGTGTGCTAGGAAACACATGTCTGGTACTGAAAGCCACAGCATAAGACAAGGTGCCCTCATTTCTCATGTACTGAGGCTACAGAGCACCCCCAGGTGTTGGGGACATCAAGACTTTGAATATCTGAGCTATCAAAGGACCCGTGTGTTGTGGGAAAAGCAGATACAAAACAGACTGTTTTAAAGCACTGTGGTCAAAGATAATTCCCAAGAGTCAAAACCTACAGGGTAACATAAGAAGTTGTTCCTTTTAGCCATGAGGAAAGACCTCATGAAGCAGCAAAGGCTGACAGTGGCTGCCTGTGGGAAAACACACTGTGGTCTGTTATAGACTGCTGACTG
>NW_027536258.1:0-713 GCF_008692635.1 Crocuta crocuta
CGCTCACATGCACACGCACACATACACACATGCCCTTGCACACACGCGCACACACATTCTCGCGCGCACACGCACGCTCTTGCGCACATGCGCACACACACATGCACACCCACACACAATGCTCTCGCGCGCACACATTCTCACACGCACTCACACACACACGCACACGCACTCTCACATGCACGCAGGGCTAGGCCGTGTCCCCAGGTTTCGCCTGCCCTGGCCCCGGGGTCCTGCTGCCCCTCGAGCCCCCCTAGGACCCGGCGCCCCTGCGGGAAGTCCTGCCCCGCGGGCCCCGGGCCTTCCTGGCCTTGTCCTGCTCTCGGCACCATCGCTGCCACCGGGCAGGACGGGCCATGGGGTGAGACTCCCGTCTGAGATGCACCTGGCGGGGCCTCGGTCACGTCATCGGAAAAAGGGTGATGCTCTGGGGGGGCTGCCGGGGGCGACTTCAGCACTGGGCCCGTGGGGGGGGCCCAAGGTGGGGACAGGCCCTCTCTGCCCCAGGAGGGATGGGGGTGAGGCAGGAGGGGGGGCCCCGCCCCTTGGCCAATCCTGGGTTTGTGCTGAAGTCCTCCTCTGGGGCTCTCTCTGCCAGCTGTCGCCACCTGCGCCCTCACACCTGCACACACATCCACACAGACCCTGCTTGCTCTCTCTCACAAGCACACCCTCGTTCTTACACACTCAGCTACACACATCCACGCTGATCC
>NW_027536259.1:0-675 GCF_008692635.1 Crocuta crocuta
GACCTGGAATTAGTCAGAGAAGCTTGTAACACTGGGCAAAGTGGCGGGAAACTAATTCACCTCTTCACTCCATTTAGCTAAAAGTACAAACACACACACAACCACACACACCGATAGCTGTTTATATAATGTTATATTAACATATGTTGACCAAGAAGAATCTGCAAAACAACCAAAAGTGTTTACTTGGAGTTTAGGGATTGCAATCTGGGAGCCGCAGAGAGGCCAGAAATTGAAAGTGTGCTCTGAATTGCAAGCAGTGAGTGCTGGCTTAGAAAGGCAAAAATCACAAGGTTACATAACTTGTTTTGAAGGAACTCAGATTGGTGCTGACAGGGTTAAAATGACCCTCTAAGACATGATTGGCCATTTGTTGAACAGATGCTATCTTATCTCTGTTTCAGTCCTAACTGGAAGGATGAGATCCAGGAGGAGGTCGAGGTGCGATTGACAAGCTGCAACTGACAAAATTCACAAGCCTGTGGTTTTTCAAAAATGGAAGCAGGAAAAGTGCATCCATTCTACTTCCTCAATATCCTCCCTAACCTATTCTGAACGACACTGGTGGCAATATTTACCCACATTAGAAGCTTTTTTCACATATAATATACTTACTGTATTTTATCATTATATATTAATTTTATATTAACTTATTTTAATGATATTTAATTAATT
>NW_027536260.1:0-766 GCF_008692635.1 Crocuta crocuta
TGTGTGACACGTGGGCAGAGGGCAGTTGTCCAGTGGGGGCAGGGGCGCTGAACAGGCCTTCTCTGCACACGGGGTCTAGCATAGGAAGCAGGTGTAGAGCCGTGCTCCCACAGGGCTTCAGTTCTACAAATCTTACAGCTTGACTTCCTGACACCATCACAAAGATTCACCCACACCTAGGGAGGGCTCCCTGCGAGGAGCCAGAGTGCTGAACCCCTGCAGCACTCACAGGGCTTGGAAGGTGCCCAAATGTGCACTTAGAGGAAATCCCCCCGTGATCATCTTGTTGAGGAAGATCTTGTATAGATGCATCTATTCTCCTGTATGGAAGTGTTTACGTATTCATCTGTCTCTTTGAAAAGTATCTTGAGTTGATCATCTCATAGCTCAAAGTTAAGGTTTGAGAATCATAGTGGCTACTTTTTTAATGCTTATTTATTTTGAGAGAGACAGAGCAAAAGAATCCCACACAGGCCCCACACTGTCAGTGCAGAGCTCACAAACCATCAGATCATGACCTGAGCCGAAATCAACAGTCGAATGCTTAACTGATTGAGCCACCCAGGTGCCCAAGAAGTGTAGTGGTTTCTGTAAATTTGATTTTAGCTTGTCTTGGTAGAGAGCCCCCGTGCCCTCCCCACGCACCACTGGGGGCCTCTCTGAGCCCCCACAGGGGAGGGGAGCTCCCCGAGCCACCGCTCACAGCCTGGTCCCGTTGCACAGGAGGAGTCCCACCCGGTGGACTTGAGCTCACTGTCCAGCAAGC
>NW_027536261.1:0-512 GCF_008692635.1 Crocuta crocuta
ATTGAAGCAGTGTTCAGAACACACTGAACATACAGTGTAGCCTGAGCCTTGGCTGTGTGGGGGCGGGGCGGGTAACAGAATGTGCACAGGTGGATTGGAGTCAGAGCTTTCCTCTGAGCACAAAACACTTGATTTTGAACCCAATACCCTTGCCGAAAATCCCTGGGGATGTTTCTTCTATTTGGCGATATCTGTATACTTGGACAAGAAACTTTCTCTACTGTCGTTGGCTTTGGTCCACCTGATCAGATAGTGCTCAGCTGAGAGCCAAGTGTCCTGGGCTCTGCTCTTGTTCTCACCACTAACTAGCAATGTGACCCTGAGCAAGCCTCTTGGTTCCCTCAGTGCTTTGCTTATTTTTCTGTAATATGAGAAGTGAGAACTGATTATTTCTAAAGTTAGGTTCACTTATAAATTTCTAGGATTTCGTCTGGTTCTTGTGTCTTGTTATTCTCTCTGCTAAGTCTCTCTGCTGTTGGCAATCTGAACCTGCATCCTGCCCACTTTTCACT
>NW_027536262.1:0-357 GCF_008692635.1 Crocuta crocuta
TGTATGTACATCAACATCAACTTCATCACATTTAATAAGTGCTTAATGTGTGTTTTGTTAAGAATAATAGTGAATGATTTGCTTATAATATCATATTAAATATCCACAATGTTATAGTATTATTACCGTTATTATTATTACTGTTAATAATTGTATTATTGTATTATATAGTTATGTAATTATAAAATAATAAAATAATAATTATTGTATAATTGTACAAATTATACCTAGTACAAAATACTAGGTAATTATTTGATATTGTATTGATAAACATTGTTGTAAGTTTTCTAACGGAGTACCTGATTTAATCCGCACAACCACATGTGCATTAGTTTCTTTCACTATTTCAATTTCACA
>NW_027536263.1:0-1177 GCF_008692635.1 Crocuta crocuta
AGACCTTGCAACGGGGAGGGTGGAAAGGCGAGTGGAATCAAAAGAAGGAAGGAAGACAGAAGAAGTGTGGGTTTTGGACACATATGTAGACTCAATAATGGGAGTTTGAGAAATCTGAGGGTCTCAGACCCATGGCTTCTCTCACTGACCTCTTGCTGTTTCGTGTAACTTCTATTGGCAATTCCATCAGAATGAGCATCAAAATGAGCAGCTTTGGATGGCTTCTCTCCCTCTGTCTATTGACGCCTCTAGGAAGATGTGTTCCTATGCTGGAGAGTCCATTCCTTTGGCAGCATGAGCAGGTGGATAGAATCATGACTATAGCAACTATGACAGTTCAGAGATATAGCGGAAACATCCTGCTGTTCTGGAGAAATGGCTCTAGCCAGAGAACATGGGAGTGTGGAGGTTGTCACAAATTAAATCTGGGATTCAACTTCTCAAAGTTCCCAGGGTGGGGCAGAGGTTATAAGCCCTGTGATGTGTCCAATTCTCTTGACCACCATTGCTCAGCTGTCTGCATGTGACCCTAGGAGCCCCCTGCAGTTCACCACCTGATCCCAGCTAGAGATTTCATGTGCTACCTGGACCAGCGGCCACTGCTGTCACCATGGCAACTATGGCTGGGCTCCTGACCATCCATCCCTTGGGCAGCAGCTAGGGTAACCTTAAGAAACCATGTAACATAGCAAGGCTTTTGGGCTACCACTCTGGACAAGTCTAACCAATCACCTCCAGAAAGACTCCAGGGAGCTCTGGCTCCCACCATATTCTAGGCTTCTTGCGTCCTGAGACCCTAAAGCCCGCCCACCCAGCCCCACTCCTACCCACTACAGCTGCAGGCCCAGCTGAAGCCCCTTTGGGCTTCTCCCCTCACCCCACTCACACTCATCCACAGTGGGTCCCCCATACCCTCCTAAAAATCTACCATTCACATAAACAGAGATTTTCACATAGGACTATTGAGCAACATGGGAAGTCTTCATTTGCCTTCCTTGGGTTGCTGAAGTTCTGAAGATACCACTGCCCAGGAAAGGACAAGACAAGTGTTGAGGAAAGAAAACAAAAAGAAGGAAAGAGATAGTCCAGAAAACTCAGAATTGATCAAGCTGAGCTTCATTTTAAAAGCTCAGAACGGGGGGCGCCTGGGTGGCTTAGTCGGTTAAGCGTCCGACTT
>NW_027536264.1:0-701 GCF_008692635.1 Crocuta crocuta
CCTGGGGCTTTCGTTGTTCCTCAAACACACATGTGTTGAGGTCAGATCACTGGGAACGTCCAGGAAACCCATCTGCAGAGTGGCAGAAGGATCTCCACAGTTGGAGGGAGGCCGCATGGCGGTTGCAAGGTGCATGGACCACACAGCAGTGGGATTGTATTTCTGGGACAAAGGACATCAAACATGACGTGGAGAGGTTCCACCCAGGAGAAGGGGAGTGGTTTCCCGTGGTGCCTGGTCCTTTAAGATTTTGACTTTTGAATCCCAGCCATGCACCAAAGAAAAAGACACAAGAGAATTTTAGCGCGGGGCAAGCTGACTACCTTTGCTATTCTGTGAGGGTTTCCTGAACATTGTGGGGTGTGAGATCCCCTGTCCAGGGATGAGAAATAGGTGACACTAATCCCCTCCCTAACACTAACACGTGAGACTTCAGAGAACAGCACAGTGGCCCGCAGTGGAAGCAGGAGCCTCTTACCCCGAATCCCATCCTGCCGCACGCTAAATGCTTCCGTACTGGGACAAGACTGACTATGACCCAATGCAGCAGGACTCTGCTCTATAGCAGCACAGACAACACCACATACGCACAGGAAATAGAGTGCATCAAAATGTCACCTACAGTTATGACAGAAATAGGGCCCGCTTACATATTTTTTTCCTATTCTTTTTTTCTTTTGGAATCAGGCTCATAGTTTTTT
>NW_027536265.1:0-855 GCF_008692635.1 Crocuta crocuta
AGATAACTTTTTTATATCAGAAAGGCATTTGCATTGCATAGCAAATGTTTGCTTATGAACCATTTGCTTCTCATCTTCCTGTGAATTGCCTTCCTCCCATTTGTAGCCCTAGACACCTCCCCTCCCCTCCTCAGCTCAGGAGGGTATATAAACCTCAATTACCTGACTGCAGGGGACTCTTATTTTTATGGGGCTACCATACATTCCAAATTTGTTTTTCTTTTCATCTATCTTTTATGTCAGGCGCTCTTTCCTGCAAGGTCATTCCATTTAGTTTCTTCTCCTTCTAGCTATTCATGAAGTTTGATTAGCAGAACTCTGTGTGGTGGTGGGTTGAGAAAAATAGTAAGTGGGTCAAAAAGACTGTCCATAGTAACTCCCAGTCCACAGCCAGCAGCAAGGAGGCAGTGGTGGCCTGTGGCATACCGCACAGGACCGCGAGACCTGGAAACAGAGGGTAGACGTCCCACCAACCCTAACTCACAGACCTCCCTTCAACAATCGTCAATATTTTGCCAGAGTTGTTTCATCTACCGTCCTTCCTTCCCAGCTGCAGTAATTTAAAACCATCTCCAGTCATCATGTTTACTCTCAGATACTCCAACACGCTTCTTTAAAAAGCAGAGTGAAAGGGACAAGAAACTTCTTATAGCATCATGAGGTCATTGTCTCACCTCTAAACTAATCAACAATTTATTAATATCCTCTAATGCCAAATTTATATTACAGTTTATCCAACTAGTCCCCAAACTGCTTTTGGTCAGTTAACTTATTTGAATCACGATTCCTAAAAGTCAACTTAAAAATCATTTAAGTATGTTTTAGTCTCTTTCAACCCTATTTTAATCATTTTCT
>NW_027536266.1:0-237 GCF_008692635.1 Crocuta crocuta
TGGTGTATAAAAATGCAACCGATTTCTGTACGTTGATATTGTACCTTGCAACTTGCTGAACTCATGGATCAGTTCTGTTAGGCTTCTGACTGATTTCTGGTGCTAAAACTTCCAGCGCTGTGTTAAACAACGGTGGTGAGAGTGGATATCCTTGTCGTGTTCCTGATCTCAGGGGGAAAGCTCTCCATTTTCCCCCACTGAGGATGATGTTAGCTGAGGGCTTCTCATAAATGGCTT
>NW_027536267.1:0-257 GCF_008692635.1 Crocuta crocuta
GGCTGAGTGAGTCTCCCTCTCTGAGCCTCAGGTTCTTCTTGTGTCAAATAGGACCATGGACAGCGCATAGGAGGCAGTGAAGGTTGAATCTTGTCCCCCTTCTTCCTCCAGCTGGGAGGAGTCCCTTTAACTTGGGAGGAGGGGCCAAAGCTACTGGAAGCCACAGGAAGCAGGGCAGAGCCAGTGCTGGGGCAGGCTGGGGGCCTGGCAGCCTGGGGGGCCAGGCAGGCTGGGGGGCCTGGCAGGCTGGGGGGCCG
>NW_027536268.1:0-471 GCF_008692635.1 Crocuta crocuta
GTCAGCAGCCACTGCCCCGGGAGATGGGTGAGCCGGGTGCCCGGGGAAGGGGCTTCAGGACAAGACAGAAGGGAACCCCTTAGGTCCAGCAGGATGCCCCTCTAGGGGTTCCGCTGGGTGACCAGAGACTCGCGCCCCTTTGTCCGCTGGGGGCCAGTCCTCTCTCCTCCCCAGGTCTTCAAGCTGCCTTTCCTGGGAAGGCCACCTCCCTGTCCTTTGCGAGTTGGGCTCTGCCCACTGCCGCCCCCAGAGGCCCAGCCAGTGGTGGGGAGCGGGGGAAGGGCGAGTATGTCTGAGTTGGGGGTGAGTTTGGTGGGGGAACCTCCAGGATGGGCCCAGGAGCTTCTTGAGGGAAGGACAGGGCCCATCCCCTGCTCCCCCTGCCCGGCCCAAGTAACCAGTTCATTGGGGAAGCATCTGCCAGGCTCTGTACTGGGCAGAGCCAGTGCCCCGCAGAGGTCCAGAGGGGTC
>NW_027536269.1:0-231 GCF_008692635.1 Crocuta crocuta
ACAGAATCTGAAACAGGCTTCAGGCTCTGAGCTGTCAGTACAGAGTCTGATGCGCAGGGCTCGAACCAATGAACAATGATATCTGACCTGAGCAGAAGTCGGATGCTTAACCAACTGAGCTACTCAGGTGCCCCTGTCTGTTTTCTTTCCAGGGCTACCTCAAGAAACAAGCCAAAGTACTCATGCTGGAGAGTCCCAAATAACACTACGAGTAGGAAAATAAAATAACCA
>NW_027536270.1:0-372 GCF_008692635.1 Crocuta crocuta
GGTCCCTTCCCTGCTTGCACTCTCTCTCTCAAAAGTAAACAAGCATTTAAAAAAATAAAATTTTTTTTAAAGATAAAATTCAAGAGAGAGAGAGGCAAACCAAGAAATTGACACTTAACTGTAGAGGACAAACTAGGGGTGCCTGGGTGGCTCAGTCAGTTAAGCATCCGACTTCAGCTCAGGTCATGATCTTGGGCTCGTGAATTCCGAGCCCCGGGTTGGGTTCCGTGCTGGCAGCTCAGACCCTGGAGTCTGTTTTGGATTCTGCGGCTCCCTCTCTCTCTGCCCCTCCCCCACGTATGCTCTGTCTCAAAAATAAATAAACTCTATGGAGTGCCTGGGTGGCTCAGTCGGTTAAGCATCCGACTTCAG